>NC_057390.1:41720526-42033554 GCF_019320065.1 Cervus canadensis
TTCCTTAGAAAGCAGCAGACAGAAAGATATACAGTCCCAGCATGAAACTAATGAACTGAATACAAAGAATATCAGCAGACAATGAGAGACTTTACCTTGGGGTATTAGTGTCAGACTTTGATGCTGAAGATCAGACTTGGAGCCATACCTTAATCTAAACGGGACTGATGGAGAGAGAGAGTGTTCAGGTAGACACTGGGGCCCAAAGAGGAGTTTTTGTTTGCATGTCGTTGAGCCTCTCTCCTACCTCTGCAGATGAAGTGTCTCTCAGGCTGTTCTTTAAAAGACCAGGAAAGCTGAGGGAGAAAAAATAGTTCACGTACTCATCATCTCCCTCACAAAGAAACAATGATTTTTATCTACAGTAATTTTTAAAATGTTATTCCTCCTTCCTATTTTAATGTGACTTTTTAGTTTGAATAGACTCATAAAATTCATAAATTTATGAAATATGCCTACAGTAGCAGAAATGGAAGAAGCAAGTGCTTAGAACACACCTGAATAAAATTTCTACAGTGCAAGATTTGAGCGGCCATAGATCATAGAATCATTAACTTCAAAAAAAATTATTACTGAAGTATAAGAAACATACAGAAAAGTACACAAATCCTAAATATACAAATTGATAAATAATAAAAAGTGACCACATCTATGTAATCAACAATCTGGTCAAGAAATGGTAATCTATGAAAAAACTAATAGGTCTGAATAGTGGTTAATATTGGGAGCTGTCATCTGGAAGGCAACACACTGGAGTTTGAAAATGTTCTGTATTTGATTTGGGTGATGGTTATCGTAACTGTTTCCATAGGTAAGAATCATCCTATACATTTCAGATCTGTGCATTTTCTCAAGTTATAATTTAATAGAAAGTAAAAAAAAAATAAAGATTGGTTCTGCCCAGCTTTGAACTTAATGTAAATAAAACTGCACCACAGGTGTTCTTTTATATCTTACTCAGTATTATGTCTGGGAAATTCATCCCCATGGTTGAAAATGTTCCAGTTCATTCATTCTTATGGCCAACAGTGCTAAATGGTATAAGTATGCCACAGTTTATTTATCCGTTTTGCTTTTGGGTTTTTTTGCTTTTTTTTTTGTTTTTGGCCATATGCCACATGTGGAATCTTATCTTAGTCCCCTGACCAGGGATTGATTCCGTGCCCTCTGCATCAAGCAATGCAGAATCTTAACCACTAGACTGCCAGGGAAGTCCCTATCCATTCTACTTTTGACCTTTATCCAATTTGAGCCTAATACAAATACTATTTCTATACATGATACAGGACAAATATCTAGAAGTGAAACTGTTGGGATTAGGGTATGTGTGTATTCAATTGGATATACTGCCAACTTTTTACCGCATGATCATTCCAATTTACCTATCATCAATGTATGAAAGTTACCACTAGCTCTACATCCTCATCAATAATTGCAATGTGTCAGTTTTTGTAATCTTAGTCATTCTAATAGAAGTGTCCACTACATTGTATTGTTGTTTTCATTTTTTAAAAATATTTGTTTATTATTTATTTGGCTGCACCAGGGTTTTAACTGCAGCATATGGAATCTAGTTCCCCTGAAGAAAGAATTCATAGGGCCTGGACTCCATCTCAGGCCTGTCTGTGCTGATCGTGCGCGGCCACCTCTCCAGTGGACTCTGAACTCTGTGCTTAGCGCCTGTGGAAATGACAATAGAAGGATAAGACCCCCCTCTGGACAGGAAAATCTTGAAGAACAGACACTAATCACCCCTGCCTCCGGACACTATCTATCAGAATGTAAGCACAGGCTTATCAGTTATTAACTATTTGAAATGTAACTGCGGGCTTATTGATTATTGACTGTTTGAACACATAACACGTGAATGATGGGGTTATTGTAGTTGTATTTACCCTTCCTTTGTTTATGTAAGTCTCAAGAAAATTGGGGTAGTGGGTTTAGACACATGGGGTATAAAAGATTTTCACAAATGCTGGTCGGGGCCCTCGGCTAAGAGGAGACTCTGCCTTGGGCCCGCCGGTGTAATAAACTGCACTCCACTATCTGCATTGTCCTTCTGAGTGAGTCTGTTTCCTGGAAAGCGTGGCTATAACACCCCAATCAGAGATCTAACCCAGGCCACCTGCTTTGGGAGAACTGAGTCTTAACCACTGGACCACCAGGGAAGTCCCTGTTGTTTTCATTTTAATTTCATTGATTTTTGAATACTTTTTCATATATTAGTAGTCATTTTGTGAAGTCTGTTCAGATATTTTGCCCATTTTTAAAAATATCTTGTCTGTATTTTGTCTTACTGAATAGAAAATATCCTTTATATATTCTGGATATAAATCTTAATGGCTAGCCTTTTCACTTTCTTAATGGTGTCTTGGTGAACAGATGTTATTAATGTTGGTTTTGTCCAATTATCAATCTTTTCTTTCATGGTTAATGCACTTTTTGTGTCCTGGTGGTGAAGAAATTCTTTCCATCGTGATTACGAAGATTGTTTTCTATATTGTTTTTAGAAGCTTCATACAATTGAATTTGCAATTTCCTGGAGGTTAGTTTTCTATATATACGATGCAGAGGTCAGGTTTCTTCTTTTTTTCCATATGGATATCCAGTTGTACCAGTGCTATTTACTGAAAAAATCATCTTTCTTCACCGCTCTGAAGTGTCAGTTTTGCTATAAATCAAATGTCTGTGTCTGTGTCTATTGCTGGACAAAGTATTCTGTCTAATTTTCTACACTCTGCCCTCGAATGGTACTAGTTTCACTAGTGGTTCAGTTGTGTCCGACTCGTTGCAACCTATGTATACAGTCTATGGAATTCTCCAGGCCAGAATACTGAAGCAGGAAGTCTTTCCCTCCTCCACGGGATCGAACCCAAGTCTCCCATATTGCAGTCAGATTCTTTACCAGCTTAGCCACCAGGGAAGCCCTACATGATACTAAGCTGTCTTAATAATTGTAGATTTATAATAAGTTTTACTCAGTAGCAAGTCCTTCTACTTTGTTCTTCTTTTTAAAAGGTTGTCTTAACTATTTTTGGTTCTTGCATTTCCACATAAATTTCAAAATCAGCTTGTCAAAACAAGAAAACAGAAAGCTTGCTAAGATTTTTATTGAGGCTGCATGAATATTTAGATCAATTTAAGGAGAATTATATTCTAGTCCATGAACATGGTGTTTTTCTTCATTTATACATTTGAGAATAAATTGCAGACATTATTTCATTTTACCTCTAAATATTTCAATCTGTATTTTGTAAAAGCAATGATATTCTCTTACATAATCATGATACATGTATCAAAATCAGGAAATAAACATTGATGTAATACTATTTTCTAATCTCTGTGCATTATTTAAATCTCCTTTATACCTTTACTAATGTTCCCCACAACAAAAGAGAAAATAAGTGCTGTGGCATTTTTGTTTTTTGAATCATATAGTACATTTATTCGTTATGTCTCTGTAGTTTTCCTTAATCTGGAAGAGTTCCTGAGTCTGTCTGTGTTTTGAAATGTTTAAGAATACATTTAAGGCCAGTTTTTTTTGGTATAATATCCCTGATTTGGTTTCATCTGGTATTTCCTCATGGTTAGACATGGGTTTTTGCATTTAGGAAAGGAAAAGTCATGAAATTAACTTTGTGTCTCTCTTTGTGCACCATGTCAGCATGTATTAATACATAATGTCAACTTATTCCTTTGCTGGTAATTTTCTCCAGTTGGATGAACTGCCAGTTTTCTCAACTGTAAGTTTACCTCTTTTCCCTATTTCATGTGCTTTGGGTTTTTTGATGCTATTTTAATTTTTAAACTCTCTGTTGATAGTATATAGAAACTCAGTTGGTTATGGTTGATTAACCTTGTATTCATCCACCTCAGTAGACTCTTTTGAACTGTGCTGTGGTCAACTGTGTCTGACTCTTTGCAACCCCACAGTCTATAGCCCACCAGGCTACTCTGTCCATGGAATTCTCTAGGCAAGAATACTGGAGTGGATTTCCTCCTCCAGGAGATCTTTCCCACCCAGGGATCAAACCCACATCTCTTGCATCTCCTGCATTGGCAGGTGGATTCTTTACTACTAGCGCCACCTGGGAAGAACTTTTCTATAATTTGTAATATTTTAACTTTTGTTCATTCTTTCCATTCTAATAATTTATCAGTAGATTATTATGAATTTTCCACATTTACAAGAATGTCAATCGTGTGTGTGTGTGTTAGTTTCTCATTTGTTTCCAACCCTTTGCAATTCTGTGGACTGTAGCCTGCCAGGCTCCTCTGTCTGTGGAATTCTCCAGGCAAGAATACTGGAGTGTTTTGCCATGGCTTCTCCAGGGGATCTTCCCAATCCAGGGATCAAACCCAGGTCTCCTACATTACGGGCAGATTCTTTACCGTTTGAGCTATGTGGAAAGCCCCCAATCATATATAAGGACAGTTTTTTCCTTCTGTTCATGGTGAGTCACTTCAGTAGTGTCCATCTTTGCAACCCCATGGACTATAACCTGCAAATCTCCTCTGTCTGTGGAATTCTCAGGCAAGAATACTGGAGTGCACTGCCATTTCCTTTTCCAGGGAATCTTCCTGACCCAGGAATCGAACCAATGCCTCTTAAGTCTTCTGCATTGGTAGGCAGGTTCTTTACCTCTAGCACCACCTGGAAAGCCCTTCTGTTACAAAGCCTTATACCTTTTATTTTGCTTTTTGCCTTTTTTACTGGCTAGGACAATATTAAATAGAAATTGTGATAGTGAACACTCTTCTCTTGTTCCCAACTTCAGGGGGAAAGGTTTTGATATTTTATTCTTCAGTACAGTATTTGCTATAGATATTTGGAGAATCATTTATTAGATTGGGGAAGATTCTTTCCATCCATAGGCACTAGACTTCTCTTTTTCTTAAGTCATGAATATATGTAGAATATTACCAAATGCCTTTTTTTCCTCTATTAAGTTAATAATATTTTGCTCTTATTCTGAAAAACATAGTTTAGTTATACTGATTAACATTTTAATGTTAAATGAACCTTGCATTTCTGGAATAAATTCAACTAGTTATACACAATTGTTATGATATTTGCCAGGTTCTTATTTTTAAAACTAAATTGCAGTTACCTCTAATAGTTAAAAAATCCCCAATATTATTTGGGTTAATTTATGTCCAGGTTATATTCAATCTTGGTAAATGTTTCAGGCTCACTTTTCCAGATGCTATGCTATGCAACAAACCACCAAAACTTAATTGGCTTAGAACGATAGTAACTATTCTGTCTCTCACAGTGTCTGTGTGGAGAATTTCTGAGCCACTCAGACCTGGACCTTGAGCAGGTGAGTCTGCTCAAGGTCTCTCCTAAGGTTTAAGTCTGATTGTTTGGGATTAAAGTTACCTCAAAAGCTTCTTCACTCAAAATCCCTGGTGCCTAGGCTGGGGAGAGTCCAACAACTGGATTCTGGAACACGTGTGTGTATTAGTTGCTAAGTCATGTCCAACTCTTTGCGAACCCATGAACTGTAGCTCACCAGGCTCCTCGGTCCGTGGAATTATCTGGGCAAGAATACTGGGGTGGGTTGCCATTCCCATCTCCAAGGACTCTTTCTGACCCAGGGATCGGACCCAGTCTCCCGCACTGCAGGCAGAGTCTTTACTGTCTGAACCACCAGGGAAGCCCCATGGAACACTTGGGGCTCCTCAAACTCCCTCCTCTAACCCTGTGTAGTATCTCCGACACAGCAGTGTCTGTGTGGTAGGACTTCTTATACGGCAGCTCAAGGGGTCCCAAGGAATGGGTCCCAAGGAATGTTTCCCAAGAGAGAGGCAGAGGGAAGCCACACTGCCTTTTATGACCCAGCCTAAGAAGTCATGCAGCATCATTCCACCTAAACTACTGGCTACAGAGGCCCGCTCAGGGCCAAGGGTGGGAAACATAGGCCCCCATCTCTCATTGGAGGAGTGTCCAGTCACATTGTAAGGAAAACAGGCGATGTACATCAGTGAGGCCGTCTTTAGAAAACATAACCTGACAGAGCAGCTCCCCATAAGTCCACAGCCAGCTTAGCATCCCTGCCTTTCCATCCACTTCAGCCTGTCTCCATCAGGACCACACCTCCTTTCTTATCTCTGCCCCCAGTAGCACAGTGACCATCTTCACTCCACCGTCCTCCATGCACAGCAGCATGGTGGAGTCCCACAGTCTGGCTCCTAAGGCCCATCTCTCAAATGCCCTCCCCAGAGTTTTGGAGGGGGAGGAAGAGCCCCAGTGGGCTGACAAAATGGGTAGCACACATCACCTAGGCTAGAGGTCTTAAGAAATGCCATTATGCCCTTGGAACAACAGGGCAGACCCTGAATGCATCTTCGTTACAATGTCCCAAGGTGAAATTTTTCCTCACTGCCCCAGGCATCCATTTCCTCAGTGAGGGCCTCCTCCCAACCAGGACTCTGTTAGGAGCTGGTAGCCAATGTTATAGGAAGAGGGAATGCATGACAGACAGATGTGTCTGTAAACTTGTCAGACATGATCCAGAGTACAAAGGGGACTCTAAAGGATGGTAGGCCAAGAAGTATCATGATCAGTTTTGCACTATCACTCAGTTCAATAGCTTAGTCATGTCCAACTCTTTGTGACACCATGGACTGCAGCATGCCAGGCCTCCCTGTCCATCACCAACTCCCGGAGTATACTCGAATTCATGTCCATTGAGTCGGTGATGCCAACCAACCATCTCATGGTTGTCCCCTTCTCTTTCCACCTTCAATCTTTCTCAGCATCAGGGTCTTTTCCAATGAGTCAGGTCTTCACATCAGGTAGTCAAAGTATTGGAGTTTCAGCTTCAACATCAGTTCTTCCAATGAATATTCAGGACTGATTTCCTGTAGGATGGACTGGTTGGATCTCCTTGCAGTCCAAGGGACTCTCAAGAGTCTTTTTCAACACCACAGTTCAAAAGCATCAATTTTTTTATACTCCAACTCTCATCCATACATGACTACTGGAAAAACCATAGCCTTGACTAGACAGACCTTTGTTGACAAAGTAATGTCTCTGCTTTTTAACATGCTGTCTAGATTGGTCATAACCTTTCTTCCAAGGAGCAAGCGTCTTTTAATTTCATGGCTGCAATCACCATCTGCACTGATTTTGGAGCCCCCAAAAATAAAGTCTGTCATGTTTCCACTGTTTCCACATCTATTTGCCATGAAGTGATGGGACCTGATGCCATGATATTAGTTTTCTCAATGTTGAGTTTTAAGCCAACTTTTTCACTCTCCTCTTTCACTTTCATCAAGAGGCTCTTTAATTCTTCTTCACTTTCTGCCATAAGTATGGTGTCATTTGCATATCTGAGGTTATTTATATTTCCCCTGGCAATCTTGATTCCAACTTGTTCTTCATCCAGTCGAGCATTTCTCATGATGTATTCTGCATATAAGTTAAATAAGCAGGGTGACAATATACAGCCTTGACATACTCCTTTCCTGATTTGAAACCAGTCTGTGCTTCATGTCCAGTTCTAACTGTTGTTTCTTGACCTGCATACAGATTTCCCATGAGGCAGGTCAGGAGGTCTGGTATTCCCATCTCTTGAAGAATTTTGCAGTTTATTGTGATCCACACAATCAAAGGCTTTGGCATAGTCAATAAACCAGATGTAGATGTTTTTCTGGAACTCTCTTGCTTTACTGATGAGCCAATGGCTGTTGGCAATTTGATCTCTGGTTGCTCTGCCTTTTCTAAATCCAGCTTGAACATCTGGAAGTTCATGGTTCACATACTGTTGAAGCCTGGCTTGGAGAAGTTTGAACATTACTTTGCTAGTGTGTGAGATGAGTGTATTGTACAGTAGTTTGAACATTCTTTGGCATTGCCTTTCTTTGAGATTGGAATGAGAACTGACCTTTTCCAGTCCTGTGGCCACTGCTGAATTTTCCAAATTTGCTGGCATATTGAGAGAAGCACTTTCACAGCATCATCTTTCAGGATTTGAAATAGCTCAACTGGAATTCCATCACCTCCACTAGCTCTGTTCATAGTGATGCTTCCTAAGGTCCACTTGACTTCACATTCCAGGACGTCTGGCTCTAGCTGAGTGTGAGTGATCACACCATCATGATCATCTGGGTCATGAAGATCTTTTTTGTACAGTTCTGTGTATTCTTGCCACCTCCTCTTAATATCTTCTGCTTCCGTTAGGTCCATACCATTTCTGTCCTTTATTGGAAGTGGTCAAACAGGAGATGGCAAGAGTGAACATTGACATTTTAGGAATCAGCTAACTAAAACGGACTGGAATGGGTGAATTTAACTCACATGACCATTATATCTACTACTGTGGGCAAGAATCCCTTAGAAGAAATGGAGAAGCCATCATAGCCACCAAAAGAGTCCAAAATACAGTACTTGGATGCAATCTCAAAAACAACAGAATGATCTCTGTTCGTTTCCAAGGCAAACCATTCAATATCACAGTAATCCAAGTCTATGCCCTGACCAGTAATGCTGAAGAAGCTGAAGCTGAACAGTTCTGTGAAGATCTACATGACCTTCTAGAACTAACACCCAAAAAAGATGTCTTTTTTTTATAGGGGCCTGGGACGCAAAAGTAGGAAGTCAAGAAATACCTGGAATAGCAGGCAAATTTGACCTTAGAGTACAGAATGAAGCAGGTCAAAGGGTAACAGAGTTTTGCCAGGAGAGCGCACTGGTCATAGCAAACACCCTCTTCCAACAACACAAGGGAAGACTCTACACATGGACATCACCAGATTGTCAACACCAAAATCAGATTGATTATATTCTTTGCAGCCAAAGATGGAGAAGCTCTATACAATCAGCAAAAACAAGACCAGGAGCTGACTGTGGCTCAGATCATGAACTCCTTATTGCCAAATTCAGACTTAAATTGAAGAAAGTAGGGAAAACTACTAGACCATTCAGGTATAATCTAAATCAAATCCCTTATGATTATACAGTGGAAGTGAGTGCCTGGAGAACTATGGACCGAGGTTCCTGACATTGTACAGGAGGCAGTGATCAAGACCATCCCCAAGAAAAAGAAATGCAAAAAGGCAAAATGGTTGTCTGAGGAGGCCTTACAAATATCTATGAAAAGAAGAGAAGCAAAAGTCAAAGGAGAAAAGGAAAGATATACCCACTTGAATGCAGAGTTCCACAGCATAGCAAGCAGAGATAAGAAGGCCTTCCTCGGTCATCAGTGCAAAGAAATAGAGGGAAACAATAGAATGAGAAAGACTAGAGATCTCTTCAAAAACATCAGAGATACCAAGGGAACTTTTCATGCAAAGATGGGCACTATCTCTATATTAAAGTAAATCTATCCATTTTCCTTACTGTCAAGAACAATGCATACTCAGTGGCACTGTGCTTACAAATCTCCATTACAATGTATCAGGCTGGAGGACGATTTCTTTGATATGAAGCCTCTTTTAAAAGAGCATCTTCCAGGCCTTGCTTGTTTTTACACCCACCCAGAAGCACATTGAAGAAAACCTGCAGTGGAATGGAGTTTGTTTTCCTCAGTTCAGAAGACAGAATTTAGAATTATAATAGCAACTACTTTTCCTTTTTTTTTTTCCTTTGTCTTGTCACGTGACTTTCAGGCTCTCAGTTCCCCAACCAAGGATTGAACCGTGGCCACAGCAGTGAAAGCCTGGAATCCTAACCCCTAAATCATCAGGGAACTCCCAATCTCCTAAAGAATTTACTCCCAATTCAGAATTTTCACCATCCCAACAGATAAAGACTAATTTGATTCACTATCTATGAAAAATAGGCATAGCAACATCCTTTTTAAAATTCTTGGGTCTGTTAAAAATGCCAGGGATTCATTCAGCAAGAAAATCCTATGAAAAGTCATTACAAAGGTTCTTTTTCCCCCTCACCTTTTGTGGAATCCAGAGTGGCAGCAGCAATTCCTGGTAGGACTGTCTTTTCCTGCACCATAACCCATATTGGACAAGGAAACTGTATATCTGAATGATTCAGGAAATCAAAGTAATAAAACTGCCAGCAACAATGCAGCCAAGTGATTAGAAGAAGGCTGGTTGAAAATTGAAACACCCTTTTACTCATTAATCTCCAACTGCTAAAGACAAACAAAAAGCAAAATTAACATGATTGTAAACTAAGCACTTGCGTCCTGTGGCTACCGTGTTGGCCTGCTGAGAGGGAACGAGCTGATCAAAGCTAGTGCGTCCATGGAGAACTGCAGGATGAATGCTGCTTGGGGGAGCACACAGCTGGGATCCATTACCGGGCCTGTTTCAGGAACAGGTGAATACCGTAATTAATCTTGGCTTCAATTTGGAGGGAAGCGGGGAACCTACCTGCCCTGTCCACTGAGTTTATATGTTAATCCCTCCAGCTCTGGGAAAAAGTTTTTAAATTGATGTAAAGACTTCTTCTGCCCTTCCGAGAGTATAGAGAGAAGAAACAGTTGGGGTGGGTTGCTGAGATCCCTAACTTCAGATGGTTAAGACACCTTCCAGGAAAGCTGTTGATTGCTACCATCCTTGGTTTGATGCATCTAAGCACACAGAGCCAAGGCTCTTCCAATGAGGCTCGCAGGGTTTTAATGCAAGAAAATACTTGAAGATGCAGGGGGCCTCACCCCACAAACAGAAACCAGGAAATTCAGGTACTTGGAAACGGAGTTGCTCTCAGGGCAAACATCAAACCAATGGGTTCTTGAATTGCCTAAAGCCTGTCCAGGACTTTATATATTATTCTAGATAAAGAAAAATGAATAGGCACCTGCCTTGCCCCTTCTATGCACCAGATTCTTTCTTTTTAATGCAATAAATTGTACAAACAAAATATCTGCATCAACAATAGAAATTTCACAGTAAAAACACAGGGCTTGCACTAAAATTCAGTGCAAAATGAACTGGGTAGCAAAATAAAACCAGTGCGCAGATGCAATCCTTCTTCTTTGAGACAACAAATTAGGATGTAAGCAAAAGATGCTGGACGGTGCCCTCTGACACCCCTAACATGGGGCAGTAGAGACCGCTCTGTCACAGAGAACTGAAGAAAAGCCAGTTGAGAGGCCTGTTAGGAACTGTAATACATGGGTGCCCCTCCTTCAACATGGCCTCTGTGGTAATAGGCTAAGGTCCCACTGAGACACAAACTAGTTCGGCAAGCATAAAAACTTGAAAAGTAGGGTCCTTTTCCCAGAGACACTACATATGTGGATAGAAACGTAGCTTCACTGTGACTGCCTCGCCCATTCCACTCTCTCCTCCCACACAATTCAATAATAAAATATTACTACAGTTCTGAAATGTCATTGTTGCCAGCTTTTTTTTCCTTTTTATTTCATCTGGATCTGATGTCCTACTATTAAAATTTTGTTTGGGATCTGCTTGATTCAGGCTGTTATAACAAGATACCATAGACTTGCTGTCTTAAACCAGAGAAATTTTTATCATAGTCCTGAAAGCTGAGAAGTACAAGATCAGGGTGCCAGCAGATTTGGTGTCTGGTGACGTTAGGAGAAACACTGAAACCGCCCACCCTGACCAGTCCCATTTACAAGAGTTATTTTATGACAGGAGGTCCTGGTAAGGAACATGGAACTAACACGCCATCACCAACCAGAATTCCAGAAAGGTCAAAAGGAGACACTAGCCCATATGTCCTACCAACATGCCAGAATCCTACTTGCTGATATCCATCTTGGCTGACTGATGCGTGTGCCACCAGGAAGGACTCTGAATCAGAATGATTAGTCAATGACAACTCAGAAACTAATCCTATTACCGTAAAATCTGCAAGCCACCTGGCAGAGTAGCCCTCCTGGGTTCCCTTCAGTTCAGTTCGGTTCAGTCAGTCATGTCCAACTCTTTGCAACCCCATGGACTGTAGCACGCCAGGCTTCCCTGTCCTTCACCATCTCCCCGAGCCTGCTCAAACTCATGTGCGTTGAGTCGGTGATGCCATCCAACCATCTCATCCTCTGTCATCCCCTTCTCCTCCTGCCTTCAATCTTTCCCAGCATCAAGGTCTTTTCCAATGAGTCAGTTCTTTGCATCAGGTGGCCAAAGTATTGGAGTTTCAGCTTCAGCATCAGTCTTTCCAATGAATATTCAGGACTGATTTCCTTTAGGATGGACTGGTTGGATCTCCTTGCAGTCCAAGGCACTCTCAAGAGTCTTCTCCAATACCACAGTTCAAAATCATCAATTCTTCAGTGCTCAGCTTTCTTTATGGTCCAACTCTCACATCCATACATGACTCTCCTTACATAACATAGCAAAGCTCTAAGATGGTGGAGTAGAAGGACATGTGCTCATCTTCTCCTATAAGAACTCCAAAACTGCAACTCACTGCTAAACAACCATCGACAGGAGAATGTTTGTCCAAGGGCAAAGGAGAAGCCCCAGCAAGACAGTAGAAGGGACAGAATCATGTTTAGAATTAAACCCCACACTTGCCAGAGATGCTAAGTTAAGTGCTAAGTGAAGTCGCTCAGTCATGTTCAACTCTTTGAGACCCCATGGACTGTAGCCTACCAGGCTTCTCCATCCATGGGATTTTCCAGGCAAGAATACTGGAGTGGGTTGCCATTTCCTTCTCCAGGAGATCTTCCCGACCCAGGGATTGAACCCTGGTCTCCCACATTGTAGGCAGGCACTTTACCGTCTGAGCCACCAGGGAAGTCATCACTAGGAGACACTAGAGATGCTAGGAGGGCTCAAACAAAATCTTGTGTGCACCAGGACCCAGAGACCCCTGGGTTCCCTTACCCTCCTGCTTTCTGCCCCACCCTTCCCCAGGGGTGGGGGGGGGGGTGTCCTTTCCCCAGTAAAGTCTCTTTGTCAGCACATGTGTCTCCTCTGACAATTCATTTCTGAGTGTTAGCCCACTCTCAAGCCCTAGAAGGGATCCCCTTTCCTACAACAGTGAGAGCCCTCTTACTAGTTTGCAGATGTCAATCTTCTCATTGTATACTCATAAAGCAGGAGCAAAAAGAGAAGCAAGCTTTTTCCTGTTTCTTCTAAGGGTACTAATCCCATCATGAGGGCTCTACCCACAAGATCTAGTTGCCTCCTAAAGGTTCCATTTTCAGATAGCATTACAATGGGGATTAAAGTTTTAACATACAAATTGAGGAGTGTGTTCAACTCTGCAACCAATGGACTCTAGCCTGCCAGGCTTTTCTGCCCATGGAATTTTCCAGGGAAGAATCCTGGAGTGGGTTGTCATTTCTTACTCCAATGTAAGTAAGAGGCACATGCAATCAGAACCCATATCAATTTCCAACAGCATCCAACACCTATTTTTTCAAAATTAATTGAGCAAGACTGGACATGAATGCATGGATAACAAATTTCACCATATATTTTATTTTTGTTGTTCAAGGTAGGGAGGGAGTCTGTGCATCTTTCACCTATCATGCTACAGGCCTTGAGGTGAATTCCACATGGTCATTCACCTTGAGTTAAGGACCACTCTTTAATGGGGAAACATACACTGAGGGTCAGGAAGAGAAGATGGCATGGCCTCAGGTCTTCCCATTATCCTAGAGAGAGAGATGCTGTGGCTGTGTGCTGTTGCATTCCAGTAGAGGGACATGTACCCTGAGATGATACTTTCTTGGAGTAAAATTGTGAGAAATCAGCCTTGTCCAAATGTGGAAGCAGAGACTGGAGCCAGTGTGTCTGTGTTTAGGTGCCAGCTGCCCAATACCTGGGGATTTCAGGGGTCCTTAGGAAGTTGCAACCCCTTTTGTTAGGGGTAGAAAGTTACCCTGGGAAGCTAAGTTTGGGCACAGCCCATCCTGCTGGCAGAAGGGGAGACTCTTATCCCTCCTGGCATGACACACAAGGCATCAGGGCTAGCTTTCACAGACATTTTAGGATGCTCCTACTTGAGGCACCATACTCATCTATTCATTTTTTAAGAAGTGCTAGTCATAACCTGCTAATGGCCAATGTGAACAATACTGAGCTACAACAATCTGCTAAGTAAAGGAAATGTTTAGAGTTACTAAAGACTCTCAGAGCAGGTTTCAGCGGCATACCTGTATTATATTCGGACACATCAGAATATTAAGTTATAGAAAGAAGGTGATTTTGAAAATGAATAACCAACAAAGACCTATTGTATAGCACATGGAACTCTACTCAATGTTATGTGCCAGCCTGGACGGGAAGGGGATTTGAGGGAGAGTGGATACGTGTGTATTTATGCCTGAGCCTCTGCAATGTTCACCTGAAACAACCACAACATTGTTAATCGGCTAAGTGTCAGTTAGTGTCGGTCACTCAGTGAACAGGGAAAAGGTCAGTAGCTCAGTGAACAGTGAAAACGTCAGTCTTTCAGTCGTGTCTGACTCTTTGCACCCCCATGGACTGTAGCCTGCCAGGTCTTCTACCTATGAAATTCTCCAGGCAAGAATACGGACTGGGTAGCCATTCCCTTCTCCAGGGGATCTTCCCGATCCAGGGATCAAACTGGGTCTCCTGCATTGCAGGCATTCTGCTCAGTCATGTATAACTCTTTGCAACCCCAAGCAGATTCTTGACCATCTGAGCCACCAGGGAAGCACTAACCAGCTATACCCTAATACAAAATAAAATCTTTTAAGTTTGAAAAAAAAGAAGGCAAATGGAGATAGTCTATCAATTGGGGCAAAAAGATGAAGACATAATAAGATAAAGGAAGATATGCTAAATAATACTTTGAAGTAAATTAATTCAACAAATATTTATTGAACACCTGTGCTAAGTTCTGAGGATAAGCTGATGAACAATGCAGATATAGTCCTGACTTGTCCTACAGACAAGTAAAGTGAAGTGAAGTGAAGTGAAGTTGCTCAGTCATGTCTGACTCTTTATGACCCCATGGACTGTAGCCTGCCAGGTTCCTCCATCCATGGGATTTTCCAGGCAAGAATATTGGAGTGGGCTGCCATTTCCTTCCCCAGAGGATCTTTCTGACCCAGGGATCGAACCCAAGTCTCCTGCATTACAGGCATACTCTTTTACCATCTGAGCCACCAGGGAATCCCACAGATGAGTAAACAGCCCAGTATATCTTAAAAAGCTAAAATATTAATTTTTAAAGTTTTTTTCCTGAAATACTTGTACTAACACTTAAAACTCTCTCAAGGTGAAATCGTATTTACCTGAATGAACTGAAAAAAACCTGACAGATAAACAGAAGCAATAACAAATTTCAAAGTAAAAGTAAATTTTATGTAATCTTTAAAAATGATTCAGAAAATTTTTGAATGTTTATTTTGTGCTCAACTTGTTTAAGGAAAAGCCTGTCTTGTTGTTGTTCAGTCACTAAGTTGTGTCCAATGCTTTGCAACTCCATGGACTGCAGCACACCAGGCTTTCCCTCACTATCTCCCAGAATTTGCTCAAACTCATGTCCATTGAGTCAGTGATACCATTCAACCATCTTATCCTCTGTCACCATCATCTCCTCCTGCCTTAAATCTTTCCCAATATCAGGGTCTTTTCCAGTGAGTCAGCTCTTCACATCAGGTGGCCAGACTTTTGGAGTTTGAGCTTCAGCATCAGTCCTTCCAATGAATAATCAGGGTTGATTTCCTTTAGGATTGACTGGTTTGATCTCCTTGACAAGGGGACTCTCAAGGGTCTTCTCTAGCACTGTAGTTCAAAAGCATCAGTTCTTGGGGGTCTCAGCCTTCTTGATAGTCCAATTCTCACACCCATACATGACTGCTGGAAAATCCATAGCTTTGACTATATGGACTTCTGTCAGCAAAGTGATGTCTCTACTTTTTAATATGCTGTCTAGGTTGGTCATAGCTTTTCTTCCAAGGAGCAAGCATCTTTTTAATTTCATGGCTGCAGTCACTGTCCACAGTTACAGTGGAGTCCAAGAAAATAAAATCTGCCACTTTTCTCCCATCTATTTGCCATGAAGTGATGTGACTGGATGTTACTAGTTTTTTGAATGTTGAGTTTTAGATTTTCATACAAAAGACTATTTGGGGAGAATTTTAAGATTTAAAAATGAGAATCTTAAAAAAGAAAAAAAATGAGAATCTTACAAGTATCCAAGACTCTTCAGGTAACAATAAAGCAACATTCACCAAGCTTCCAAGGACATGTTGTTATTTAACAGAAGGGCATTTTTCAAATATGCCAGAATTAATGAAATGTAGCCACTCTATGAATAAGCTATTTCAAGACACATTCTAGAGCAAGAGATGATCAAAAGAAAAAATTCAAACATAAGGAAGTTGCAGTTGGAAGAGACTGGCAATAAGTACTGAAAACATTTCATTTGTAGGGATGAGGCTTGGTAACTGGTGTAAATACACGTATACCAAGAAAAATAGAGACGAAAAATATGAATAAACAAGCCCCAAAGAAATACAAATGGCTGGTAAAATATGAAAGATGATCACCTTCACCACTGATCAGAGAGATGCAAGTTAAAACCATAAAGAAATGCCACTTTCCATGGATAAACAACAATGTCCTAGTGTATAGCACAGAAAATTATATTAACCATATATAAACCATAATGGAAAAAAATATAAAAAGAGAATGCATATATGTATATAACCAAGTCACTTTGCTATACAGCAGAAATTGGCACAACACTGTAAATCAATTATACTTCAATTTTTTTAATTTAATAAAAAGAAATACCACTATCCAACCTATTATATTAACTTAAAAGAACACTTTTTTAATACTAACAGAAAAACCAGCTTGACAGAGGAAACTACAGGCCAAAGTTGGGACAATTTTAGTATCAAAAGAACAATGACTGTAATTAACTGAAAAACATTGACTATGCAAGAAACCTTGAGTTCATGTGATACTCAGGAAAAATAAAGCAAGAGAAATAAAACAAGCAAGCAAGCAAAGCAAATAAATTTTGCAAGTAACAGTTACACCAAGTTCTTTCTCTGAAAGGGACAGGAATATTTTTCCTTTGCAATAGTAATTACATCTCAGTGTACCTAATATTCCTAGTTGATGAGGAAAAGCACTTCTTTCAAGAAAAATGTCAGTTATAAAAGTAGACAGAATTGGAAAATCACAATTTACAATTCCTAAGGACACAATTAAGCCAAGAATTATCAACAGATGCTAAAATCACCAGGTAAAATGTTGGATAGTCACCTGGTGGCAAAATTATCACCTCATAGATCATTAGCTGGTTCCAAGGTGATAGTCACTAAAAACACCCTGTGATCAATCTCAACATCACCAACAATGGAATGACTTCCATTATTCCAATGGAATAACTTCCAGAACTTCATTATGTGACTCCTAGTTACATCATTATGTGATACAGTGTTTAACCTGAATTTAACTAAGCCTTTAGATTCAACTTGCAATAACAGAAAATTATCACGGTTATTGTTAAATGATAATTTTAAAAAATCTAGAAATTAGGACATTCTAGGGAACAACTGACCTGGTCTTTCCAAGTGGGTGTCATAGAAAAATAAAAAGCTGGAGGGAAGACTTCCTAGTGATCTAGTGGTTAAGAATTCATGTGCTAATGCAGGGGAAGTGGGTTCAATCCCTGGATAGGGAACTAAGATCCCACATGTCTCAGGGAACTAAGATCCCACATGCCTGACACAGTCAAATGAATGTTTCATTGTTTTTTTTTTTAAGTTGGGGGATATGAGAAAGATAAAGAAGGACAGGAAAAGGAGTGTCTGTTCTAGATTAAAGTACACTTCAGAAACCCAACAACCAAATGCAATCAGAGTTCCTGATTGGATTCTAATATGAACAAAGTTGCTGCAAAGACATTTTGGGGCCAAGTGGGGGAAACTTAGGTGTGTGGATATTAACTGTGGTTCTGTAGGGAAGAATTCTTATTTAGATATGCATATAAAAACAGTTAGGAGTGGGGGGTGGGGAGGGAATTGGAGGAAGGCAGTCGAAGGTACAAACTTCCAGTTACAAGATAACTAAGTACTAGAGAAGTAATGTACAACATAATAAATATAATGAACACTGCTACATGTTATATATGAAACTTGTTAAGAAAGTAAATCCTGAGTTCTCACCAAAAGAAAATTTTTTTTCTATTTTTTAAATTTGTTTATATATGAGATGATAGATGGTCAATAAACTTTTTCTAATAATCACTTCATAATATATGTAAATCAAATCATGCTGCACACCTTAAACTTACAGTGCTATTTATCAATTGTATTTCAACAAAACTGGAAGAAAAAATATTAGGAGTAAAATATTTAGGAGCCTATATTTACTTTAAAAAACTATTTAAAAAAGTAAAACATGACAAATGTTAAAATAATTATTAAATCTAAGTGATAAGTTTATGGTATTTGTTACTTATTCCTCTACTTTTCTGCACATTTATAATTTTCTTAATAAGGATAAAAAGTATTTTTAATATCTAGCATTTGTGAGAGTTTAACAAAATAGACCATCCCATACACATTATTTGGAGAAGGCAACGGCAATCCACTCCAATACTCTTGCCTGGAAAATCCCATGGATGGAAGAGCCTAGTAGGCTGCAGTCCATGGGGTCACAAAGAGTCAGATATGACTGAACAACTTCACTTTCACTTTTCACTTTCATGCATTGGAGAAGGAAATAGCAACCCACTCCAGTGTTCTTGCCTGGAGAATCCCAGGGATGGAGGAGCCTGGTGGGCTGCCGTCTATGGGGTCGCACAGAGTCAGACATGACTGAAGCAACTTAGCAGCACCAGTAGCATACACATTATTGGTTAGAGTGTAAATTGGTATAACATTCTTAGGGGACACTTTGGAACACATAAATTTTATTTATTTGTTACTGAAGTATAGATGTTTCACAATGTTGTATTCGTTTCAGGTGTACAACAAAGTGATTCAGTTATACATATATGTATAGATTTGATTATTTTTCTAGACTTTTTTCCTTTATAGGTTATTACAAGATATTGAGTATAGTTTCCTGTGCTATACAATAGGTCATTTTTTGCTATCTATTTTATATATAGTAATTTGTATCTGCTAATCCCAAACTCCTAATGTATCTCTTCCCCCTTTCCCCTTTGGTAACCATAAGTGTGTTTTCTATGTCTGTGAGTCTATTTCTGTTTTGTAAACAAGTTCATTTGTATAATTTTTTTTAGATTCCACATATAAGTGATATCATATTTGTCTTTACCTGATGAATTTTACTTTTTTTTTTTTTCATTTATTTTTATTAGTTGGAGGCTAATTACTTCACAACATTGCAGTGGGTTTTGTCGAACATTGACATGAATCAGCCATGGAGTTACATGTATTCCCCATCCCGATCCCCCCTCCCACCTCCCTCTCCACCCGATTCCTCTGGGTCTTCCCAGTGCACCAGGCCCGAGCACTTGTCTCATGCGTCCCACCTGGGCTGGTGATCTGTTTCACTATAGATAATATACATGCTGTTCTCTCGAAACATCCCACCCTCGCCTTCTCCCACAGGGTCCAAAAGTCTGTTCTGTACAGCTGCGTCTCTTTTTCTGTTTTGCATATAGGGTTATCATTACCATCTTTCTAAATTCCATATATATGTGTTAGTATGCTGTAATGTTCTTTATCTTTCTGGCTTACTTCACTCTGTATAATGGGCTCCAGTTTCATCCATCTCATTAGAACTGATTCAAATGAATTCTTTTTAACAGCTGAGTAATATTCCATTGTGTATATGTACCACAGCTTCCTTATCCATTCGTCTGCTGATGGGCATCTAGGTTGCTTCCATGTCCTGGCTATTATAAACAGTGCTGCAATGAACATTGGGGTGCACGTGTCTCTTTCAGATCTGGTTTCCTCAGTGTGTATGCCCAGAAGTGGGATTGCTGGGTCATATGGCAGTTCTATTTCCAGTTTTTTAAGAAACCTCCACACTGTTCTCCATAATGGCTGTACTAGTTTGCATTCCCACCAACAGTGTAAGAGGGTTCCCTTTTCTCCACACCCTCTCCAGCATTTATTGCTTGTAGACTTTTGGATAGCAGCCATCCTGACTGGCGTGTAATGGTACCTCATTGTGGTTTTGATTTGCATTTCTCTGATAATGAGTGATGTTGAGCATCTTTTCATGTGTTTGTTAGGAATTTTACTTTTAAATATACATACCTATTGACATGGTAATCCCATCTTTAAGAATTTACTAATGACTAGTGATACAAATATAGAGGGTATAGGTATAAGGATATTTATTACAAGCATTATTTATAATATAAACAAATTTGCAACAACAGTGAAGTGGTTAAATATATTCTGACAAACATTACATATTATTTATGACAAAGAAAGCCATATTACTGTTAAAAAGAACAAAGTAGGTGCATATTTACTATATTGGTTTACTAGGGCTTCCTTAAAAAAGTAACAGATTAGGTGGGAGGCTTAAAGAATAGAGATTTATTTTCTTGCAGTTCTGGAGGCTGGAAACCTGAGACAACTTGTCAACAAGGCCTCTTCCCTTGGCTTGTAAATGGCTATCTTTTCCTGTGCCTTCATGTGGTCTTTCCTCTGTATGATCTGTGTCCAAATTTTCTCTTCTTATAAGGACATCAGTCATATTGGAGTAGGGACCACACTAACAACCTTATTTAAACTTAACTTTGTCTTTAAACTCTATTTCCTGGACTTTCCTGGTGGTATGGTGGATAAGAATTTGCCTGCCAATGCAGGAAACAAGGGTTCAATCCCTGATCTAGGAAGATTCCACATGCTACGGGCTGACTAAATCCATGTGCCACACCTACTGAGCCTGCTCTTTAGGACCTGTGAGCTGCAACTACTGAGTCCATATGCTGCAACTTCTGAAGCCCATGCAACTAGAGGCTGTGCCCCACAGCCAGAAAAGCCATCGCAATGAGAAGCCCATGCACCACAAGGAAGAGAAGCCCCCACTCGCTGCAACTAGAGAAAAGCCATGCACAACAACAAAGACTCTGCACAACCAAAAATAAAAAAAACAAACAAGTAAAAACACCCTATCTCCCAACATAGTCACATCTTAGGTGCTGGAAACTAGAACTTCAACATATAAAATTTTGGGGACACAATTCAGTCTATAACATTAGTAACATAGATGTTCACGATTTTTTAGGTTAAAAAAATTGTTGAGCAGAACAGCACATGCGGTACAATCCCCCTTTTTTCAAACTTAAACAATAAAAACAAACCTCTGGTATATGCTTATATGCAGTTTGGGGTACATTGCAAACATTCTGGAAGGACAGATACCCAGCTGTTAAAAATGGTCCCTGGGGAATAAAACTTGAGTTAGGAATGGGAGAGAGAGACAGATTTTCACTCTCTTTCTCTCTCTCTTTTTTTTTTTTTTTTTTTTACAAACACGGGTTACATTTGTAATTGGAAATTTTTAGTTTAAAAAATAGAGATATAGGGTAGACCCCTGATGAAAGGAAAACATATCCTTTCTTGAAAGAAAGTGTCCTTATTGAAAAGAGGGTTGGGAACTGGCATTCAATCCAAGGTAGATTGACAAAGACAGGAAAATGGGAAGAAAAACAACTAAAACTGAAGTATTGTTCTGATATTGACTTTGATAATTACATAAAGGTTTAAAGCTATCTTTGAGGGGCTTCTCTGGTGGCTCAGTGGTAAAGAATCTGCCTGACAATGCAAGACACTCAAGTTCAATCCCTTACCCAGGAAGATCCCACATGCCAGAGAAACTTAGCTGGATTTTTCCACAGCTAAACAAGGCTCACCTGTGACCTGAACACTACACATCTAGCACTTAGAAAACAGCTTTGAAAAAGTGTCCAGACAAAACTTATCACACAATTATACACAGCAGCTGTACTTGTAACAGCTAAAAATAAATAAATAAATAAAGCTATCTTTGAAACACTGTAGGATTTCATTGAACTAGTAGAATTAAAAGCAGAGTTTTCCTTTCTTCCAAAGTACTGCAGCAGATAAGAGCAAACAAAGCATTCTATAAGAGAAAAAAAAAGGAAAGAAGGAAAATAAGTACTTGAAAATAAAATACATAAACAAAGAGGAAAATTAAGAGATAAGAGTTTTGGTAATCGATGTGAATAAGAGTTAAATTTATTGACTCCTGTGTACCTGGCTCTGAGCTAAGGACTCTCCCCTGTGAAGATGACAGAATCTGCCTGCAACTCTTTTCTGGCTGTTGTATTTGAAACAAAGCTGAGCCTTGAAGAGAACTCTATGCAGCCAGCAACAAATATCTTGGTTAGAAAACTTGAGGAAAGGAGATTTTCTGTATCCCAGCCTGGCAGGATTCCCTAAACTGTTGGGAAGATGTAGGAAGAGGTAGGAAGAATGAGCTCTGTGGTGCTTCTGGGATGAGACCACCGGCCCGTTAGACGGGCCTGAGACGAGAACTGGAGGCAGGAGAAACCCTTGAGGCACAGGTGCCAAAAGGACAGGAAGGTGTATTTACCACAATCCAGGGTTAGATGTATACAATCTGCCGTAACTCCCTGAATCCTTAAGTCTCAAGAAATGGGAAGAGAGAGACTCAGGATGCCCAAGACTGATTTTACCTGCCAGCTCAGAGGAATGAGGGGCTCAAGGTAAAAAATTCTGTCTTAGAAGATAAAGTGACATTTCTTGCATATCTGAACTTTTGGACAGAGATTCATACTGGCTATACATGCTCTTCTCATTTAATTCTCTTACAATCCTATTAACTTCATTTTACAGATGAGGAAAGGACTTTTTAAGGTTAATTTCTCTCCAGTCACAAAACTAGTAAGTAGCAAAACTAGAATTCAAATTTGGGTTTCCCTCACACTGAAACCAATGCTTGTTATTACTGTATGTTGCTTCAGATAGGTTTTGCCTTCTCTCTCCCACCTGCACCCAATGCCTACTCCCAAATCTTGCTCATTTAATTAAGCACATACTCTATTCCAAGAAGTCACTTTTGAGCATTCCTGCCCTCAAGTTTAGGCAGCCTGCTGTAGGCCTCCCTAAATCCCCTGACCCCATCTTATCACAGACCATACCACATTTGAATGATCTTGTGTAAGTGTCTTCTCCTTCAGGAGACTGTGAACTCTCCAGAGAGGAATGAAATAGTTCCTGTGCCTGACACATAGTTGACTATTTAGTTCTATAACACAAGAATATCACTTATATTTGATTATTTCCTCACTAAACTCTGAAATTCATATAACTAAAGAATACAGCTGGTTTTATGCATGATTAAATCACTGGAGTCTGACACAGAGTTTGGCACAGAGTCAGTTCAGTTCAGTCAATCAGCTCTGTCCAACTCTGCGATCCCATGGACTGCAGCACGCCAGGCTTCCCTGTTCATCACCAACTCCCAGAGCCTGCTCATACTCATGCCCATTGAGTCAGTGATGCCATCCAACCATCTCATCCTCTGTTGTCCCCTTCTCATCCCACCTTCAATCTTTACCAGCAGCAGGGTCTTTTCAAATGAGTCAGTTCTTCACATTAGGTGGCCAAAGTATTGGAGTTTCAGCATCAGTCTTTCCAATGAATATTCAGGACTGATTTCCTTTAGGATGGACTGGTTGGGTCTTCTTGCTGTCCAAGGGACTCTCAAGAGTCTTCTCCAATACCACAGTTCAAAAGCATTGATTCTTCAGTGTTCAGCTTTCTTTATAGTCCAACACTCACATCCACATGTCACTACTGGAAAAACAATAGCTTTGACTAGACAGACCTTTGTTGGCAAAGTAATGTCTCTGCTTTTTAATATGCTGTGTGGGTTGGCCATAACTTTTCTTCCAAGGAGTACTTACTTTTAATCTCATGTCTTTTAATCTCATGGCGGCAGTCACCATCTGCAGTGATTTGGGAGCCCCCAAAAATAAAGTCTGTCACTGTTTCCACTGTTTCCCTCTATTTGCCATGAAGTGATGGGACCAGATGCCATGATCTTAGTTTTCTGAATGTTGAGCTTTAAGCCAGCATTTTCACTCTCCTCTTTCACTTTCATCAAGAGGCTCTTTAGTTCTTCTTCACTTTCTGCCATAAGTGTGGTGTCATCTGCATATCTGAGATTATTGATATTTCCCCCAGCAGTCTTGATTCCAGCTTGTGCTTCATTCAGTCCAGCATTTCCTTTTTCTTTAAGAGGGAAATAAAGTTGATTAGAGAGGGAGATGCTGTTAGACAAGTGGGCCAGCTCAAGGGAGAACCAACCTCAAATAGGGGTCCTTAGTTCACTGTTATCCTCAGGGTACAAGGAGTGGGATAGGGGTCTTACGGGTCATTTGCTGGTTGGATGAGGCACATATACTGGGTGGAGGGAAGAGTAAAGCAAACAGCTTGTCCCTGTGGGGCAGGAGGGGAGACAGGTTATACTGCTCAGGAAGACCTGAAGTCTGTTAATAGTTACAACATGGGGGAGAGAAGGACAGTAAGAGTCTGGTTTATCTGCTCCTGCATTCCAAGACCCTCCTTGGTTTCATCTGCTCTTTTGTCCTTGGGTCCTCTCTTTATTTTTAGGGCCAATTCTTTGGCCCCTATTGATACCTGCTCATGTCTAAGTATCTACCTATTCACCTTCTCAGACATGTGAGAACCCAGTCTCAAAGAAAAAGGGGCGATGACCACTCTGTCAGTCCAGCATTTCTCATGATGTACTCTGCATATAAGTTAAATAAGCAGGGTGACAAAATACAGCCTTGATGTACTCTTTTCCCGATATGGAACCAGTCTGTTGTTCCATATCCAGTTCTAACTGTTGCCTCTTGACCTGCATACATTTTTTTCAGGAGGCAAGTCAGGTGGTCTGCTATTCCCATCTCTTGAAGAATTTTCCACAGTTTGTGGTGATTGGCAACCCACTCCAGTATTCTTGCCTGGAAAATCCCATGGACGGAGGAGCCTGGTAGGCTACAGTCCATGCGGTTGCAAAGAGTCGGACTCAGCTGAGCGACTTCACTTTCACATGTCAAAGGTTTTGGCGTAGTCAATAAACCAGATGTAGATGTTTTTCTGGAACTCTCTTGCTTTTTCGATGATCCAGCAAATGTTGGCAATTTGATCTCTGGTTTCTCTGCCTTTTCTAAATCCAGCTTGAACATCTGGAGGTTCACAGCTGAGGCCTGGCTTGGAGAATTTTGAGCATTACTTTACTAGTGTGTGAGATGAGTGTATTGTACAGTAGTTTGAACATTCTTTGGCATTGCCTTTCTTTGGGATTGGAATGAGAACTGACCTTTTCCAGTCCTGTGTCCACTGCTGAATTTTCCAAATTTGCTGGCATACTGAGTGAAGCACTTTCATAGCATCATCTTTTAGGATTTGAAATAGCTCAACTGGAATTCCATCACCTCCACTAGCTTTGTTCGTAGTGATGCTTCCTAAGGCCCACTTGACTTTGCATCCCAGGATGTCTAGCTTTAGGTGAGTGATCACACCATCGTGGTTATCTGGGTCATGAAGATCTTTTTTGTATAGTTCTTCTGTGTATTCTTGTCACCTCTTCTTAATATCTTCTGCTTCTGTTAGGTCCATACCATTTCTCGCCTTTTTTGTGCCCATCTTTGCATGAAATGTTCCCTTGGTATCTCTAATTTTCTTGAAGAGACCTCTAGTCTTTCCCATTCTATTGTTTTCCTTCATTTCTTTGCATCGATCACTGAGGAAGGCTTTCTTCTCTTTCCTTGCTATTCTTCAGAACTCTGCATTCAAATGGGTATATCTTTCCTTTTCTCCTTTGACTTTTGCTTCTCTTCTCAGCTATTTGTAAGGCCTCCTCAGAGAACCGTTTTGCCTTTTGCATTTCTTTTTCTTGGGGATGGTCTTGATCACTGCCTCCTATACAATGTCACAAAGCTCTGTCCATAGTTCTTCAGGCACTCTGTCTATCAGATCCCTTGAATCTATTTGTCACTTTCACTGTATAATTGTAAGGGATTTGATTTAGGTCATACCCGAATGGTCTAGTGGTTTTCCCTACTTTCTTCAATTTAAGTCTGAATTTGGCAATAAGGAGTTCATTATCTGAGCCACAGTCAGCGCCTGGACTTGTTCTTGCTGATTGTATAGAGCTTTTCCATCTTTGGCTGCAAAGAATATAATCAATCTGATTTTGGTGTTGACCATCTGGTGATATCCATGTGTAGAGTCTTCTCTTGTGTTGTTGGAAGAGGGTGTTTGTTATGACCAGTGTGTTCTCTTGGCAAAACTCTATTAGCCTTTGCCCTGCTTCATTTTGTACTCCAAGGTCAAATTTGCCTGTTACTCCAGGTATTTCTTGACTCCCACTTTTGCATTCCAGTCCCCTATAATGAAAAGGACATCTTTTTTGGGTGTTAGTTTTAGAAAGTCTTATGGGTCTTCATAGAACTGTTCAACTTCAGCTTCTCCAGCATTACTGGTTGGGGGATAGACTTGAATTACTGTGATATTGAATGGTTTGCCTTGGAAACGAACAGAGATCATTCTGTTGTTTTTGAGATTGCATCCAATTAGTGCATTTTGGACTCTTTTGTCGACTATGAGGGCTACTCCATTTCTTCTAAGGGATTCTTGCCCACAGTAGTAGATATAATGGTCATGTGAGTTAAGTTCACCCATTCCAGTCCATTTTAGTTCACTGATTCCTAAAATGTTGATGTTTACTCTTGCCATCCCCTGTCTGACCACTTCCAATTTGCCTTGATTCATGGCCCTAACATTCCAGCTTCCTATGCAATATTGCTCTTTACAGCATTGGACTTTGCTTCCATCACCAGTCACATCCACAACTGAGTAATGTTTTTGTTTTGGCTATGTCTCTTCACTCTTTGCAGAGTTATTTCTCCACTGATCTCCATTAGCATATTAGGCACCTACCAATCTGGGGAGTTCATTTTTCAGAGTCATAGCTTTTTGCCTTTTCATACTGTTCAAGGCAAGAATAGTGAAGTGTTTTGCTATTCCCTTCTCCAGTGGACCACGTTTTGTCAGAACTCTCCACCATGACCCATCTGTCTTGGGGTGGCACAGATTAGGTTTCCAATAAATATTTTTGAATAAATGAGTCTATCTTCTCTATCTATTGTTACATTCCAAGAAAAAGCAGCTTCTTAACATTCTTATTTAGTGTTTTAAATTAACTTTTTAAAATTTGTCATCATTTTCCCATTTTCATCCTCATTCACTTGAAACATGATCTCCACTATCTGAACTCATGTGATTTTGATTCAGCCGTGTTTTTATCCCTCAGTGTTTTATCCTGTGTGTTTTAGCCGCTCAGTCGTCTCTCTTCCTGACCTCACGCACTGCAGCCTACCAGACTCCTCTGTTCATGGGATTCTCCAGGCAAGAATACTGGAGCAGGTTGCCATGTCCTCCTCCACAGGATCTTCCCAACCCAAAGACTGAACCCAGGTCTCCCTCGTTGCAGAAGGATTCTTTACCATCTGAGCCACCAGGGAAGCCCTACCTGATTGTTGTTGCCGCTGCTGCTAAGCCGCTTCAGTCGTGTCCGACTCTGTGCGAGCTCATAGACGGCAGCCCACCAGGCTCCTCCTTCCCTGGGATTCTCCAGGCAAGACCACTGGAGTGGGTTGCCATTTCCTTCTCCAACGCATGAAAGTGAAAAGTGAAAGTGAAGTTGTTCAGTCGTGTCAGACTCTTCTCGACCCCATAAACTGCAGCCTACCAGGCTCCTCCGTCCATGGGATTTTCCAGGCAAGAGTACTGGAGTGGGTGGCCATTGTCTTCTCCGACCTGATTGCTAGAAGGTCATAAATCAGGGGGAGGTACTTAGAGGTGAACAGTTAAGTCTCCAATTTACAAGCTCGCTGCACTCCCAGGTAATTATAAAGTCACACGTTCCTAGGTGTGCCCTCACGACATAATCGCCTCAAGGAATAGATTGATTAAATTACATATAACTGATTAAAATAACGGTGTTGTATAACGGAAGAGTTAAAGTAATATTTGCTAGGCAAGGTTGTGTAGTTTCTTTAAATATATGACATAGGCTTTCACAAGAAAACAAGGAATACATGTTCCAAGTTACCTTCCAAGCAGTTAGCCTGGAGAGACAGTCTCACGGACAATGGAGGGAACGAAGCACTCCTCCAGACCGGCGTTTGCAGCCCAAACCTGCGCCTCTGTGGGCGGGGCCACTGAGCCTACCGAGACCTAAAGCGAGAGGGGGCGGGGTCGAGGGCGGGCCCAGGCCCCCAGGGGCGGGGCCGCAGCGGCCGAGGGGCAGGCTGGGAAGCGGCGCCATATTGGCGTCGGCCGCGCTGTATTGTCATAAATAGAGCCGGTTTTGTGGTGTTTTCACTACTCGGTTGGATGCCTCGGCTGTAGTAAGTGAGAGAGTGAGCGTGCAAGCGAGATACAAGCAAGCGGAGGAAAGTGGACAGGAGGAGAAGGGAAGAGCAAAAACAGGACTCCAGAGCGAAAGACAACTCGCCGGTGAGGGAGACGCAGGAAGCGATGAAAGAGATGTCTGCGTAAGTGGTGGGGGGCGGCGGTTAGGGGTGAGGCAGAACTGGGTGGGCTGGGGTGGCCAGCCCGGACCCCGTTTCCGTTCCCTGCCTCTCGCGTCCTGTCCAGAGCTCTCGTGTAGTCTCCTTCCCCCCGACCGGTCGGCAAGGGCACCTCCCCTACACCCGGCGGCTCACCTGGCCAGACTCGGGGACTCTCGGAGTCACCATCGGTTCCCTGGCTGCCCTATCTCCGAGGACGCCCCCAGACTAGGTTGCGGCGGGAGAAAGGCCCGTGTGTCTGTGGGGAAAAATTGTCGGTCACTCTCCTGCCCCCAGCGCTGTCTGAGCCGGTCTCTGCTCCTGTCTGCATTGGCGCAAATACCATCCCCCTACTTCCCCCTCCTCCCTTCCTGACCGGCTGTCTTCAGGTCTTCTGGAGTGCATTCACTCCTATCCCAGCCCATGGGTTTCTCTTTTTAGTCAAGCTATGGTTTTCTTCACCCTTCCCTCATTTCCCCACCTATCCACAGTACATCTGCCAGTCTATACCTCCTGGTCATACTTTGATAAGTCAGGAACAGTGTCGGTGCTTGGCAAGATTTTGTTGTAACTTCTTACGTTTTGGTTTATTAGGAAATAATTTAAACATACAGAAAAATGCCAAGAATAACATAACAGCATCATTTACGTAGCCATCATCCATCTCCCAAAGCATAACGTTCCGTGTGTGTGTGTGTGTTTACACACATATCTTTAGTTAAAAGAAACCGAACATAATACATCTGAAGGAATTCTGTTACCTCCTCCTCTAGGCCCATTCACCTCCCTCCCTGGAGTTCCCCACAGTTCTGAATTTGATGCTTATGCGGCATATTTTTTTTAATGCTATTACTGCATACGTATATGTCCATAATCAGCATTGTTTTACTTGTTTTTAAACTTTATATGACTAGTACCCCACTTGTCATTCAACAGCTTCTTTAGTGCAACATATGTCTTTGAGATTTGTCCATGATAGTGTTTTTCAGCTCTAATTAATTCACACTAATACTGTATTGTGTTCCTTTGTAGGGATACATTCTGATTTAGTCCATTTCCTGTTAGTGATTATTTTAGGTTTTTTTCTAAGTTTTTTTTTTTTTTTTTTTAATGTCACAGTGTGGTAGTGAACATTTTTGTACATGTCTCCTTGTGCACTTATCCTAGAATTTCTCCAGTGTGTTTACTTCTCCAGGGATTATGTCACTTGCTTTTGTTTTCCTGTCCAGATGAGAGAGGTTCAGAACCATGGATTTGGAATTTTAGTGCTAGTAGGGACCTTGATAGCCAGCATTTTCAGCACAGAGATAAGAAAGTGGGACTCAAGATCATAGTTGGTATCATAGACTTCATTTAGACAGTGAAGAGAACAATTAACTAGAGTCACAGAATGTTAGGACTATAAAATCTGATGGAAGCAACGGATGTTAATAGGTTTCTCAGGGACACACCTAGTGATTTCTTTTTAAAAGCTAGAGTATTTCATAAGGACCTTCTAATGAAATAATTTTGCTTTTTTCCTGGGGTTGGGGGTCATTGTTTTTTACTTAGAGCTTTCTTTGAAGTGGCTGACTGCTTTTCAAAGGTGGTACTTGACTTAAGTCTGCAGGGTATAGTCAAGGTGGCCCTGGCCCAGCTCCCATTCAGGCTCTTTGCATTTGAGCTGAGTGGTGTTGGCACAGTTGTCCTGATGCCAACACAGGCTGCTTTTGACTTGAAAAGACATCCTAACCATGAAAGCTTGAAGCAGAATGAATAGTCCTTCATCTCCATAAGCACAAAATATCCTTTTTTCCTTAAAAGGGGGGGGTGGGGAACCAACCCAGTAGTACTGTGTAAACTGTTAAGGTAGCTAAATTAATGAGTGGATTGAAAGATTTAATGTATCAGTAAGTGAAACTTTAAATTTTTTCTGCTGTTTCATTTCTCTTGAACAGAAACACCGTGCTGGACAGCCAGCGTCAACAAAAGCATTATGGAATCACCTCTCCAATTAGCTTGGCATGTCCTAAAGAGATTGATCATATTTACACACAGAAATTAATTGATGCCATGAAACCATTTGGAGTGTTTGAAGATGAGGAAGAATTGAACCATAGGTATGTCGTTTAAAAATGCAAAGTATTTTACAGTACATTCTTTAATCATTACTTCTATAAACATATATTCATGTACCAGTGATGTCCCTGTGTAGGGATATAAAAATGACAAAATGAAGAGAAAACTTGGCCGTCCAAGAGCTTAGAGGAGGAAACTAACAATTAGCCAAGTAAGTAAAATAAACACAGTGTTACATATGACAATTGCCGGCTGAGAAAAATGAAGCCGTGAGTGAGGTTGTCAAGGAAGTCATCATTGACATTTGAGGGAAATTTTGAAAGTGAGGAAAGAGCTATGTGCATTTGATGGAAGAGCAGTCTAGGCAGAGGCTTGAGATAGGACCGTACCTGGTATATTTTAAAAATAATAGATAGCCAGGTAACCTAGGTATATGACACAGAGTGAACAAGAAGGGGAATGTGGGCTTAAAAAAAATGAGGTGGGAAGGAGCTTGGAGCGAAAGGTCATTTAGCACCTTGAAAGCCATTATAAAATAGGTTTTGGCTTTTACTCTGAGATGGGAAGCTGTTAGGGTTTTGAGTAGCAGATTGATATGATTGATTCATGTTTAACACAGTCATTCTGGCTGCTTTACTGAGGTAGTCTGTAGAGGGGTCAAAGTCAGAAGCAAGGAAACTAGTTAGGAGACTGTTCTAATAACACAAGGAAGAAATGGTGACTGGAACTAGGGGGATGGCAGTGGAGGTGATAAGAGATAGTAGAATTCTGGATGTCTTTTAAAGGTACATCTTCTGGATGTCTTGTTTAATAACTGGAATGGGGGGTGGGAGGGGCATCAAGGATGATGCCAAGATTTTTGGTCTCAGCATCTGGAAGGATAGGATTCCATTACCTGAGAAAGGCTGAGGGAGAAGCAAGTTTGGAGAGATCAGGAATTCAGTTTCTCATGTGTTATCTTTGAGATGCCTGAACTTTTTTTTAATCTGGATTTGGATATGCCATCGGTTGCAAGTTTGTTTTAATATCAAATTGCTTTTATTAAGTTAAATTTTATAAAAAATTAGCCAGTAAATAATTTGCCTGTTTTTATTATCCAAAAACTTGTAACTGTCAATGAGAGTGCTGACTTCTACTATTACCACACTGAATTGATTCTATTCCATAGTAAGGCCAAGAAAGTTGACAGTTCAGTTGGCCTCTGCAGCCTTATTGAAGGTAATTTTGATTTTTTTTTAACTAGGCTTTTTGAATTTTGAAAAAATAGCTCAAAAACCAAAATACTATCATCACATTTATCGTCTCTTTGGAACTCTTAGGAACCTAAGAATGCCAAAGAGATGTGCCTTGTGTCAACAGATGTGATAGCATTAGCACGTGTATAATATGCTTTTACTCTAGCACCAACATAAAGGTACTGCCTATATGTTTAATTACTTTTTAAAATACTGTTTGTTTTTGGTGGGGGTTTTTTGTTTGTTTTCATCTGAAGCATGTTATTTTTTATTATAGGCTGGTTGTTCTTGGTAAACTGAACAATCTAGTAAAAGAATGGATTTCTGAGGTCAGTGAGAGTAAGGTAAGACTCTAAATTGAATTCATAGTTTCATTGTGTCCTGGTAACAAAATGCAGAGTTGAGAATAATCAAAAATAGATTAAACGTTTTTAGTACACTTAGAAATGAATTGTTCTAGACAGTTGAAGTGAAGAGAAAGTCACTTAGTCGTGTCCAGCCCCTTTCCACCCCAAGGAATTCTCCAGCCCAGAATACTGGAGTGGGTAGCCGTTCCCTTCTCCAGGGGATCTTCCCAACCCAGGGATCGAACCCAGGTCTCCTGCATTACAGGTGGATTCTTTACCGGCTGAGCCACCAGGGAAGCCCTCTAGATAGTTGAGTCCTAAATAAATGAGGATTTACCCCAGAGGTAGCCAGTGTCTGACTACATTTCCACATAAATGTCTTCCTTGACTCACATGTAGTAAACCAAACTTTAAATACTGAAATTTTAAAAGCCAGATTTCAGAATTCTTGTGAAATGCTATTTATGGCAGCACTGGGCCTTTCTTTGGGCAAGGCCAGAAGAGGCTTGAATGGAATTGGGCTACTCCCGTCTGGTGCCTCATGGTCCCCATTACTCCCTGCTCTCTCAGACATAGCAACTGTCAGTTATCAGTTTCTGTTTCTTATGTGTATACTTGCCTCATTTGCGTACCTGCCTGGCCTATGAGACTTTGGAGTTTGCAAACCCTAATTTATGATTACACTGCTTTTTTCCCCTCCAGTAGCTTAGCTTTTTTCCTTCTAAAATCAATTACATATCTCTTGCTTTCTTAGAATCTTTTGAATATAATTGAATTCATTTGTTTGGGAATCTTCATTGGCTGTAGTAAAATGAGATAGGCCATGTTCAATTGGATAATACTGTTTGTCCCTTTACGAAATGGCTCAGACTATTGTGTTTTAAATTTTTAGTTTTTTTTTTTTAATAGTTTTCCCATCTCTTTAACAGCTATCAGCTGAAAGTTAATGGCTCACAGCAGTAGTGTCTCTGTAAAATCCCTTTCTGCCCATTAATTTGCATCAGTTTAGAAATTACACACCTGTTAGAATTCTTTTACAACTTTTATTATTTCCTTTTGTAACCTTTGATATTTGTATAAAATTGGTTCTTTCAAGCAGTGGGCTCTGAATAAGGTTATGAGGGACTGTGCTAAGTCTGCAGTTATTGAGTTTAAATAAATGGTCTTTACACTATTGACTTTTGCTGCCAGATGACTATCTGGCTCATTTTTGAGCTCACAGCAGGGTTATCAATAGTTGAAATTTTCTGTTAGGTTGAATTCTGAGCAGGTGAAATGCTAGTCATGAGTAATTAAAAAAAAAAATCATGCTTGTTTCTCTGCTACTAGCTGATCAACTCATTAATAAACTTATCTTATTTACTTGCACAACCTCAGGACAGAGCTCAGGCATTGAATGAATGTTGGGGAGCCTGTTGTCTCTGTCTATAATCAGCCCATAATTGCTGTGGGTATGCAAACCAGATACACAAATTGCTAGAATTGATTTAAAATCAGAGTAACAAGCTTTTTTACTTCTTGTGTTGTCTTTATGTCATCTAATGTGGTTATACAGAGGTCTTTGCTCTCATACATATTCTAGGATACATCAAGGGAAGTCAAGTGTTAACTATTCACAAAAAAGGGCTAGATACTTTATTGAGAGATGCACCTAACTAATTTTCTTACTGGGTGGTTTTTTTGCACCTAAAAGAAAAATTAGTAGAACCTGTTCCAAGGTCAAAGGTTTTTTAAATTTTTAAAAATTGCTTTTCCCTCATTTTATTCACATCAGTACTTTAATTTACAAATTTCACTAGCTGGTTTCCATTTAATTTCTAGGCATAAAACCACTGTTAAAAATTTGAGGCATTACCACTATTTGATTTTTTTTTTTAAACAAAATACAATTATTTTTTTTTAATTTAATTGGTTTTAGCATCTTCCTTTGCATAGACACAGTGATTGGTCATTTTCAATACCATAATCCTCTGTCATTTATACCTATTTTATGTGGAAAATATCAAAAGGATTTGAGTTAGGTCAAATATCATTTTAATATTCTGTGCATAGTTAGAATATTTAAACAATCTAGAACTCCAAATCATTTTAGTTAAATACTGTGGTTTGTGGTGAAAATCTTTTACTGTTTATCACTTTCTCATAAATCATAAAAGAATCATGCTTTTCAAAGTGGGAAGTTAAACTCAACAGGGCTTCTCTATCCTTTTGTTTCATGTTCGTCATTAATAATTTTATTAACTCCTTTCTAGCTATAAAATTATTTGTGGTACTCTTGAAACATACCCATTAAACAGAGAAAGTGACAAACATAATATCCTGTTATACATATATTTTTAATCCAACTAATTAGCAGATACAACTCTTTGGAACTTGGACTAGGCATTTTGGGGAAATGCCTAGAAGTAATAGACATAGGTCTCACCTTCAAGGAATATAAATATAGTTGAAGTGATGGAATTAACATACAGGGAAGAAAAAATAAATGTAGTATGAAAGAGCACATGGAGGGGAAAAGAGCTTCTTATAAGGAGGTGCGTAATCAAAGAAAGCTTCATGAGGAAGGTGGGACTTGAAGTGAACTTTGAAAAATAGGTGGAATTGAGATAGCAGAAAGGACAGCAAGCCTTTGAGGCAAAAGTGAAAATGTTAGTCACTCAATCATGTCTGACTCTTTGTGACCCCATGAACTGTATGTAACCCGCCCGATTCCTCTGTCCATGGAATTTTCCAGGCAAGAATACTGGAGTGGGTTGCCATTCCCTTCTCCAGGGGATCTTCCCAACCCAGGTCTCCTGCATTACAGGCAAATTCTTTACCAGCTGAGCCACCAAACTGTTGGCCCATTTGAGGCAAGGAAAATGGCAAATGCAATGGAAAGGAGACTAGGTTATGTAACACGTTGGTAGTTGGAGCTTCAGAAGGGAATATCAAGAGACAAGGCAAGAAAGATCCTTAAGAGCATACCATGGAAGTCCTTAGGATCCAAGGGTCAGTATCCAGAAAAGAATGCATTGGCAAGTTTCGAGCAAAAGAGTTATGTGATAGAGTTAAAAATATCAGCCAGTGAATTTTTTACAAAATGGGATTTAGGAATAAAGACTAATGGCAAGAGAGTAATTTATGATACTATTAAATAGCACAGAATGGAGGTGGGTGGGGAGGAAGTAATGTGTAAGGGATATAATTTAAGAATTAGTAATCCAGGAAGAACAATAATGGTTTATAGGTATGGGCAGTAAGGAAAATGAGGAACAGAAAAAGAGAACTCAGAAGGAGGGATACCTGGCTTATCATAGGATTTTTTTTTGTTAGGTTTCAGTCATGGTTTACTGAAGTGAATCAGAAAGTGTGAGTGAAAATATCTGATGGGCAGTTAGAATTGGCTCTAGAGAGAGGTGAAAAGTAGCATTGTAATTCTGATACAGCCCAAAATATGTAAAGTTGTTAGATTACCTCTCATGAGGAGATCATTTTAAGAATGACCCCACTTGCAGAAATATTATGGAACTAGAATCAAGAAATTAAGCATATCTATCACAAGAACTAAAGGGGAGATGGAATTAGTCAACTGTGACAACTACAGAGCTGAAAGTGCATTAATTTAGTAGTTGAGGGTTCTACTGTTGAGAGTCACCAAGGAGTCAGAGACAGGCAGTTGAAGGGGACAAGTAAGGTCAAATGACAGAAAATATTTTTCTTAAGATAGGGATATATGCATCTGTCTGTGTGTGTGAGTGATGTATGCATCTGTGTGTCTGCTCAGTCGTGTCTGACTGTGACTGTATGGACTAGTGTGTCAGACTCCTCTGTACATGGGATTTACCCAGCAAGAATACTGCAATGGATTACCACTTCCTCCTCCAGGGGATCTTCTTGACCCAGGGATCTTGTGTCTCCTGCACTGGCAGGCAGATTCTTTACCACTGTGCCACCAAAGAAGCCCATGTATGCATGTATACTGGACACAAATTTGTTTTGTCTGTCCTCTGAGAATACCTTCATTACTTCAGGCTACAATCAAATAAATTCTATAAATCTCAGCTCACTAAATTTGACAAATGTAGTATGTATCAGTAGCATTTAGGCAGTTTTTTTTTAAATTGAGGTATAGTTTATTTACAATATATAAATGTTAGGTGTACAACATAGTGGTTTGCAATTTTTAAAGGTATGCACCACTTAAAATTATTTTAAAATATGGCTGTGTTCCCTGTGCTGTACAGTATGTCCTTGTACTTTATTTTATACATAGTAGTTTGTACCTCTTAATCCTCTACCCCGTTGTGCCCCTCTCCCCACTGGTAACCACTATTAGTTCTCTGTATCTACAAGTCTGTTTCTTGCTGTTATATTCACTTGTTTTTTACATTCACATGTAAGTAATAACATACAACATTTGTGTTTCTCTGTCTGAATTACATAAGCATAATACCCTTGAAATCCATCCATGTTGTTGCAAATGGCAAAATTTTATTTTTTTATGACTGAGTACTATTACATTATACACACACATACACACACTACATCTTTATCCATTCTTCTGTTGATGGACATTTAGGTTGCTTCCATGTCTTGGCTACTATAAATAATGCTGCTAAGATCACGAGGGTAGTAGTTCAGTCTCTCAGTCTTGTTCGACTCTGCGACCCCATGGGCTGCAGCACGCCAGGCTTCCCTGTCCATCACCAGCTCCTGGAGCTTGCTCAAACTCATGACCATCGAGTCAGTGATGCTATCTAACCATCTCATCCCCTGCTGTCCCCTTCTCCTCCTGCCTTCAGTCTTTACGAGCATCAGGGTCTTTTCCAGTGAGTCAGTTCTTCGCTTCAGGTGGCCAAAGGATTGGAGCTTCAGCTTCAGCATCAGTATCAGTCCTTCCAATGAATAATCAGGACTGATTTCCTTTAGGATTGACTGCTTGGATTTCCTTGCAGTCCGAGGGAGTCTCAAGAGTCTTCTCCATCACCACAGTTCAAAAGCATCAATTCTTTGGTGCTCAGCTTTCTTTATGTCCCACTCTCACATCCATACATGACCATTGGAAAAACCACAGCCTTGACTAAACAGACCTTTGTCAACAAAGTGACGTCTCTACTTTTTAATATGCTGTCTAGGTTTGTCATAGTTTTTCTTCCAAGGAGCAAGACTCTTTTAATCATGGCTGCAGTCACCATCTGCAGTGATTTTGGAGCCCAAGAAAATACAGTCTATCACTGTTTCCATTGTTTCCCCATCTATTTGCCATGAAGTGATGGGACCAGATGCCATAATCTTCATTTTTTGAATGTTGAGTTTTAAGCCAGCGTTTTCACACTCCTCTTTCACTTTCAAGAGGCTCTTTAGTTCCTTTTCGTTTTCGGCCATTAGGGTGGTGTCATCTGCATATCTGAGGTTGTTGATATTTCTCACAGCAATCTTGATTCCGGCTTGTGATTCATCCAGCCCTGCACTTATAATATATTCTGCATAGGAGCTAAATAAGCAGATGACAATATACAACCTTGACATACTCCTTTCCCAATTTATATATGTTACAATTTAGATATGTACCCAACATGAAGGTACATATCTTTTTGAATTAATGTTTTTATTTTCTTCCGATATATTCCCAGGAGTGTGATCCAGTAATTGCTGGATCATATGGCAGTTCTATTTTTAGTTTTTTTAAGGAAGCTTCCAATTGTTTTCTACAGTTATTGCACCAATATATTGATACATTCCCATAAATAGTCTGTAAGGATTACCTTTTCTTCACATCCTCGCCAGTGTTTATTAGAGCACTTAGGCAGTTTTAATGTGAGATAATTTGAATAATTAAATGCCTTTTATATTTTTTTATTTTAGAATCTTCCACCTTCTGTTGTGGCTACTGTTGGTGGAAAAATTTTTACTTTTGGCTCCTATAGACTTGGAGTACACACCAAAGGTAATTCCTTTTCTGTGTTTTACTGGTAAGAACTTTGAATAACACACTTATTTATTGTTTATAATTAGAAAATACAGGGGAAAAAAATTCCCATTATCTCATCACTCAGAGTTAATCAGTGTTAACATTTTCCTATACTCATTTTATATAGTTTCTTCTGTACATATGTTTTTGTTTACAAAAATGTAATACATACTCAATATATTGTTCTTAATAATACTTTGATTTGCAGGAGCTGACATTGATGCACTTTGTGTAGCCCCAAGACATGTGGAAAGATCTGATTTTTTTCAGTCTTTTTTTGAAAAGTTGAAACATCAAGATGGCATTAGAAACTTAAGAGTAAGTATCCTCTGTTATTTAATATTTTGTATTTGTTAACGAATAACAGCAAAAGCTAGGGCTTGTGATGATTGATATATTTAAGAAGTTGCTATCTCTTAAACTAATGGATGGTGATTTAAAACATGGGCTTTTTTAAAAATTGGAGGGTAATTGCTTAAAATGTTGTATTGGTTTCTGTCGTACAACTACGTGAATCCGCCGTAAGTATAGATATGTGTCCTCTCCCTCTTCAGCCTCCCTCCCTATCCCCTCCCATCCCTCTGGGTTGTCACAGCACCAGACTGAACTCCCTGTGTTATATAGCAGCTTGCCACACTAGCTGCTGTTTTACTCATGGTGGTGTATGTGTCAGTGTGACTGTCTCAGTTTGTTCCCCACCTCTTCCCCACTCTGTGTCCACCACAAGTCTGTTCTCTGTGTCTGCCCTGCAGATTGGCTCACCAGTACCATTTTTCTAGGTTCCATATTTGAGTTAACATAGGGTATTTGTTTCTGTTTTTCTGACTGACTTCACTCTGTATCAACAGGCTCTAGGTTATTCCACCTTAGTTCAGCTGACTCAGATTTGTTGCTTTTTAAGATTGAGTAATATTCCATTATATATAAAAACATGAGCTTTTTAGTTATACAGACCTTGATTGAGTCTAAAATCTACCACATATTAAATAGTGGATTTTGGTCAAGTTACCTATTCTCTCTGAGTCTCAGTTTCCTTAGCTATAAAATGACAATCTAGTGATAACTTTCTTATAAAGTTTTTTGGAGGATTGATGAGATAATTTACATAAATCAGTTACTGTAATATCTGGTAAATGGTTGATGCCTATCAAATTGTGGCTGCTATTATGTGTAAGGTTCTATTAGTAACTCTTTATGTGTGTATATCTAGCTATTCATTCAGCAAATTAAATTTCAGCACCAGTGATTCATCCAATATGGCCTTAGTCCCCCAAATACAAGAGTGAACAAAACATAGTTTATGGGATGGAGGGATTGGGGGAACTAAACAAACGGTTTATTTATTTATCTGTTTATTATTTTTGCTGTGCTGGGTTTTCATTGCTGTTCATGGGCTTTCTCAGTTGTGGTGAGTTGGGGGGCTACTCGTCATTGCAGCCCTTGGCTTCTCACTGCAGTGGCTTATCTTGTTGCAGAGCACAGGCTCTAGGCACCTGGGCCCAGTAGTTGTGGGGCACAGGCTTTGTTGCTCCAAAGCATGTGGAATCTTCTCCAGCCAGGGGTCGAATATGTGTCCCCTGCATTGACAGGCAGATTCTTAACCACTGGACCACCAGGCAGGTCCAACAAACGGTTTTAATGTAATTTCAAGTGCTTAGATAAGGTGAAGCTCAGAGGATCTTGTTATTTGGGTTTTTGGGAATGGAGGAGGAGGTTAAGAATTCATTGGGTGGAAGGATTAGGAGGGCTCGAGAGAAACATTCCTACTAAATCCAAACTGTATAGGTTTTTTTGCTAAATTAGTCATGAGATCTGACACTTCAGTGCTCTTGGTAAATAATCAGTTTTCAATTTAAGTTCCAACAAATAGTAAATACCCAGATGATAGCATTTTTCCCTGCCAGTTTCTGATGAGTATTTTTAGGAGGATAATAACTTAGATAACTACTCTGATGGATATTTTGCATATCTTAGATAACACAGTCACAGAGTAGAAGTACTTGGTTATCTAGAATGAGAAACCAAGAAAATTTTCATATTTTCTACTGAGTTAGAAATTGGGAGAAAAAGAAATCACATTATTGGCATTTGAGAAGGACAGAGAAAAGATTACACCTTATTTGTTGTAATTGTTTTCTTCTTTTGCAGGCTGTAGAAGATGCCTTTGTGCCTGTTATAAAATTTGAATTTGACGGAATTGAAGTAAGTGTTATCTATTTTTCTGACTTTACAGTTGAACTATTTAACCTGTATGGGGTGTTTTTTTGGTACTGTTCTGTATTTTTTAAAAATCAGATTTACAAAGGCCTGTATTTTAAGGAATCAAATAGTCTAGTCATGGTGAATCCTTCCTCACTGTGGAAGATGAACCAACCTCCATCCCTGCCCCCATTATTTTTATACACATCTGTCTCATTCCTATAATTTCCTAAAATAATATTATTATAGTTTTAGTTAGAGCAGTATTCATTGTTTTTGTTATTATGATCTTATAAATACTGTTCAAAACTAAGCACAAAATGTACTAGGTTACCATTCTTTGCTATGTGACTTTTGTTTTCTCGAAGTTAATGTTTTGTGTCTTGTTTCCTTGATTTTTATACTTTTACTAATTCAAACTCAGTCTCTCCTGATTGTCTAAATCTCCATTAAATAAATTTGGATTTCTCAGGTGTTCTGTCACTAATATCTTGGAAAAATATCTCACTGATTCTTCTCATCTATTCAAATCTACTCTGATTGGCCTCCATGAGTGATACACAGCTGTTTTTCTGACTTCTCTCTTCACTGATCCTGGGATTTCCTTTTGCCTCTCTAGTTTTCTTTTCTCTTGACTTGCTCTCTTTTTAGAGGCACTCATCTACCAGTTTCCCTAAAAAGAGCACATATTTTTGAGATCTTGCATGTTTAAAAATGTCTTTATTCTGTTCTCACACCAAATTGATATGTTGGCTAAGTATAGTGGGAAATAATTTTTTTCTTAGGATTTTGAAGGCCTTGTTTGCTTCATTGTCATCTCGTTCCCATACTCTCTTGAGGAATGTGAAACCCATTTGATTCCTCATCCTTTGTATGTGACCTGTTTTGTCTTTTTGGCCACTGTGTGGTTTTCTTTTTTCCCCCTGGTCTTCATCATTGTAAAATTCATGGTAATACACTTTGTTTTCCTATGTATCTTTTCAAACAGATGTGCTAAGGCACTCAGTCCCTTCAATTTGGAAATACCTGTCCTTCAGCTCTTGGAAATTGTATTGAATTCTGTTGTGTTTCCTGCCTTTGTTTTCTGTCCTCCCGGAACTCCTCTAACATTTTTGAACCCCCAGGACTGCCTTTTTTTTTTTTCACTTTTTCCTTCCTACTTATAACTTCTTCATATTTTGTTCTGCTTTTTGGACTTGTCTCATCTTTTAAACTTTTCTCTTGTTTTTCATTTCTGCCATCATACTTTATTTTCTAAGAATACTTCTTTATTCTCTAAATGTTCTTTTTTATTTATTAATTTATTTACAGCTTCTTGTCCTTATTTCCTAGATACATTTTATCTGTGCTTTCTTAGATCTGCTCAGTCTGTTACATTTGTCCATCTGTTTTCCAGCTTTCATAGTTTTTGCTGTTCTCTCCTGCTGTGTTCTTTGATGTAGTGGGTTATGCCTTTAAAAACAATAACACTAGAACACAACAAAACAAAATTTTGCCAGTATTTTAGTGGGCTTTCAAGAGGAAATGAATGTAAATGTGTTGAATCTGCCATCTTTATCTAGAAATTTCACTCATATGGTTTTGATTTTTTTTTTTTTTAATGCTTGGCAAAATTAAAATGCTTTCCCTTCATTTGAAAACTGTTCTCCCAAAACTTTGCAGTGATTTTCCAATGTGGTGTTGCCTGCATAGGCCTTTGGAAATTTTGGTAGAACCACCAAACTAGTAATTAGAACTTTTTACATTTTTGAGATGGGAAAGACAGGGAGAATGGACTAGGAGAAAAAGTAATATTTCTCTCTTGGTTTTCTTTTTTCCAAAGATTGATTTAGTCTTTGCAAGATTGGCAATACAGACCATATCAGAAAATTTAGATCTAAGAGATGACTCTCGACTGAGAAGCCTTGATATCAGGTGTATTCGCAGCCTAAATGGTAAGCTTCTAAAAAGAAATTTCAGAAACCTGCTTGAAAACAGTTAGACAAATAGAGATCTTTTTGCAAAACTTTTATAAGAATTAGCCTAACTTAGTTTAAAATGATGTAATTTTTTTCATACAAGTAATCTGATCACATTTAACCATCATAAAACACAAATTTGAAATGTTTATAGAGGTGGTTCTCAGGTTTTTTGGTGTCAGGACCCCTTTACACTCTATAAACATTTTTTGAGGACCCCCCCCCCAAAGTCTTCCATTTATGTGAATTATATTTATCAATATTTCATATTAGAAATAAAAAGTGAGAAATTTTTAAGATATTTACTTAGTCCATTTAAAAATAGCTATAATAAACCCATTTATAAGTGAATATAGATATATTTTTGTGTGAGAATGGCAGGTTTTTTGGCATTTTTGTGACTAATATTTTCTCATACCTGCTTTTAACTGTCAGCATCATAAAATTTTACTTTGATTGAAGCATAGGGAGAAAATCTGACTTCTTAAAGATATGTAATTGGAAAAGGGAGTATTTTAATAGCCTTTCACATAATTGTGGATATTTAATACTGCACCAAAACTTGACCAGTGACAGTTTGTTTTCTTTTTAACAGCTTTATTCAGGTATAATTATATACTATAAAATCCATCGTTTTTAAGTGTATAATTTAGCAGTCTTAGTATATTCACAGTTTTACACTACAGTAGAATTTTAGAACATTTTTTATCATTCTCGAATGATCCCTCATACCCATTTGCAGTTATTCCCCTTTTCAACCTCCAGTCACCAGCAACCATTTCTATCTCTGTAGATTTGCCTTTTCTGGATATTTCATATGAATGGGATCGTATAATATGTGGTCTTTTGTGTCTGGCTTCTTTCACTTTCCGTAATGTTTTTGAGGTTTATCCATGTTTGTAGCATACGTCAGTAATTTGTTCCCTTTTCTGATGAATTAAAAGTGATCTGTTTTTTTTTTTTTTTAAGTGATCTGTTTTACATATTGATTAGAATATAGAACCTGAAACTGTTATCAGTTAACTTTTGTACACTGTTACATTAAAATCTATTGGTGTGTCTGATTCTTTGAATGGATCTTTTAACCATGCATGAGTCTGTATTATCATGCCTTAGGTATGTGGAAAATACTGGCTCACAAAGTTATTTGGAGCTTCTAAATATTAACACACATTTTACTATAAAATAATTTTTAAAAAGCACATTCATCACTGTCACCACCAATCTCGTCAGAGAAGCCTAGGTCTTGGAAAGCTGTCAAGCTCATAGTAGCAAATGCTAGTTGTCCAAACTTCTGATTTTTACTTGAAAGCTCAAGTTTTATTGCAATAAATTTCATCATTTGGTTTTCTAAAAGTGAGGGGCTCATTTTGTTCATTTTTTATGAAATGTCTGCTAAATACCCGAAAATGAATAACCACTGTTGTCTGTCAATCATTCTTCCTACTAAAACTGATGTTCCCTGAAAAAAAGAACATAGCTTACCTTGAACACGTTCAGACATCACACAAGTTCCTCTCCTGTTTTCTAACTGCAAACTTGTGGTGAAGATAATATCGTCTACTAGTACACTTTGTTGGCACAGCTTTGATTCAGTGCTTAGATCCCAGCAGTTTTATCCAACACTGGTTTCACACCTTGAGTGCAAATTTAACATGGTGAAACAAGGAACGAATTAATGTTACAAAAATAGATTTGATCTAATAAGAGTCCCCAGGGCCCACACCTCGAGAACTACTGGTTTAGAGTATCTTCTTTAACTTAATCATTGTATTTTGCTATATTTCCAGAGAGCAGCAATAGATTGCAGTATTTGTGGATAAGGTTTGCATTAAAGCAGTAGTAGTTTTCTAACTTAGAGGCGTTTGACTAACAGTAAAGACAGATGTGGAAAAAAATAAAAATATATTTCAGATTCATCTCTTATTTTAATATTAGATTGTATTACCCATGTGCTATTTAATTCTTTATAAGCAAAGTGATTTCTGTTATATAAGGGCTAAATTTAAAGTACATGAAGAAATTAAACTTCATACTTTATTATCTTTGATATTTTTAGAATTTGAGAGTTGAAGTTAAAAGGCTGTTTGAATTAACTGGAACTTGTTGCATAATGAAAAATGAATGCTTTATGTTTTTCAGGATGTAGAGTTACTGATGAAATTTTGCATTTAGTGCCAAATAAAGAAACTTTCAGACTCACCCTAAGAGCAGTTAAACTGTGGGCAAAGCGTAAGTATTCAAGGTCTTTAATTTTACCTTGAGTTATAAAATTACAATTTTCAGTTGCTCATGGTAGACAGACACAGGAAACTACTGTGGGGGGACTGAGGTACAGTAGGTTTTGCAGGGGCTGTTTCTTTTTCAGATGTGATGCTTCTGGTGCTCTGATGAGTGACTCTTTTTTTCTTCCATAGGTAAAAACTAAAAGCCCCTGACTCTACATCTTAGGTTTCAGCCAGGGAGTTAGAATGAGTTAGAACTTGAAGAGTAAAATCCTTACTCATCTTCGAGTTCTCCTGGGCGGAACCATCTTAATCATCTTTATCTCCATCGTCAGCCGTCTAGTATATGATAGGTGTGCAGTAAATTTTTTAAAGGAAGAACCTACAGTGATAGTTTTAACATTTTCTTTTTACCTTACAGCACTCTGTATTGGAGGGCAAAGTAGGAGATAAGATGAGTGACTTAGAGTTACTAACAAGAGTGAGCCTGTCATGAAGGTCTGCTTGTTGATTTTAATGTTTCTATAATGGAAAAGAGTTCCAAGCAAATCTTAGGAGAGCAGTTAAACTTTAAGCTGTTCCTTATACGTGAATGTCATGGATAGTAGGTCCTAACAATAATTAACAACTATATTAATTTTCTAGGACGTGGTATTTATTCCAACATGCTGGGATTCCTTGGTGGTGTCTCCTGGGCAATGCTGGTTGCAAGAACTTGCCAATTATATCCAAATGCAGCAGCTTCTACTTTAGTTCATAAGTTCTTCTTAGTTTTTTCCAAATGGTAAGTAGTCATATACGTATTTTTCTCTGCTTACTAACTTCTGCCTATGTGTATACTTATCTGGAAATTAAGAGTTATGCTTACAGTTTTTCTGTTGTCTTACATTCCTTTTTAAAAGTTATATTTTAAACATCAAATTTGAGGAAATGATGGGACATCAGATGGTGCTTTCTTCTAGGGGGTCTGTAAATGTGGGCCTTTAGCTAGTAAGAGTGGTCTTTGCTCTGCCAGTTACTAGCTGTATATAGGTTAAGATCTCGTCTGTAAAAGAGATAATAACCATAGCTGCTGCATGTATTTATTAGGAGTATTCTCAGTAAATGTTAGCTGTTGATGTTACTAAATTATCAGAGTTAAGTCTATGAAAGCAAATGAGAAGGAAAGAAAAAATTCAGGTTTAAATTGGTTAAAGTTAATGGGCAAAGCAGTATTCGCCCTTTCAGAGATCACTGCTTTAAAATCAGCAGCTTTTAACATTTCATGTAGTTCCTGAAGTGACGTCTTACATGAGTTTTTTTTCCTATTTCATGTTAGGGAATGGCCAAATCCTGTGCTGCTGAAGCAACCAGAAGAAAGCAATTTGAATTTGCCAGTTTGGGATCCTCGGGTATGTAACTTATTAAAGCTTTCTAGGAAAAGGACACTTCTGTAAAGTGAAATCTAGTTAAGGATAATTCCTCTTGTTCCTGTTCATCTTCCTTCTGTGTAACTATAGTCCTTTCCCTCCCTCTACGGTGTTTTTTGGTGCAGATGATTTGTGTCTCCAGTGCTGATCCAAATGTTAGGGCATTAAAAATCACCCGTATAAGATTTGATGAGTGGTTGTATCAACCAGGATGTCATAATCTATTGTTTAAAGCTGTCTTACAAGTAATTAGTTATTAATAATAAAATATTGACATATATAAAACATGCACTTCGCTGTGCAGTTTAAAGCAGATTCGTGGTCCCATGATAGCAGAACTCTCATCTTGCATTTTAGTTTGCTTTTAGAGTACTGATTCCTGAGTAACCAAGGGGAAGGTGTGGAAAGAGGACAGAGGACCTTGGGACCAGATAATCCTCTTTGCACTTACTATTATATTTCCTTGGTTCTAAAAGACCATTGTTTATAAAGTGTACCATCAATTTAAAAGCTTTTCGAGGGAAAAATAAAATTTTGCAGAGTTTTTTTTTTAAGTTTGACTACCATACACATCTGACTTCAGAAATAAATGTAGTTGGGGAGGGGAAATGTTCTTAGAATTGAGGAAATGTAGTATTAAAATATATTTCATATTCTTCAGACTTTTGGGGAAATGAAGTGAGGACAACTGAAATAGGAGAATAGATCAATTATTCTGCTTCTAATTTCACAGGTAAATCCATCAGATAGGTATCATCTCATGCCCATAATCACCCCTGCCTACCCACAACAGAATTCTACGTATAATGTGTCCACATCAACTCGAACAGTAATGGTAGAAGAATTTAAACAAGGTAAACCTGTTAGCCCTGTTGCCCTATACATATTCCCACAAGTTTTGGTTGACAACAATTTTATTCTATTGCAGTTACGCCTATTATTTCTAAAAATTCTTTAAAATATGTATTTTTTCAGTAATTGGTTTTGCAAAGTATGTGATAATATTAAAAGGCCAAAAATGAAGCCACTCCAGTCTGGTTGAAATTGACTTTTGTGTTCTAAGAAAGAACATAATAAATTTATACTTTTTTTTTTTTTTAACTTAGGGATTTGGTGGAGTTAGAGCTTTGAGGGAAGGGTAACAGGAGCTATGATGCTGAGTTTTCAGAATCTGTGTTTCTTTCTCTCTTTAGGTCTTGCAGTCACAGATGAAATTCTTCAGGGGAAATCAGACTGGTCCAAACTACTTGAGCCACCAAATTTTTTCCAAAAGTATAGGTATTTGAAATTTTGGATTGTGTGTGTGTGTGTATCAGGAAGAGGAATATTAAACTTACAAAGTTAATACATAATAGGTGACATTTGTCATTTGAATAGTTCAAGTGAGGTAGAGAATAGGTTAGCAGAAACCCTAGGTGATAAGAAAGTCTGTACTCTAGTAGTATCAACCCAGTATTTGTGGGGTTTTGGTTTTAGTGAATTGTTTTTAATTAGAGGGTCTAGAATTAATTTTGTGAAAATCAGAGCATGTTTCAATTTTCATAAATGTGTGCCTGTGTTAGCTTTTTTGTTCATTGGGAGGGAGAAAGAAAAAGTAATGATGGAAAATCAGACTCTAACAATAATTTCTGGCTTTTTCCCCCCTGACTGTTGCTGAAAATTCTTCACAGACATTATATAGTATTGACTGCCAGTGCATCAACAGAAGAAAATCATCTAGAGTGGTAAGGCTACTCTCTGCCTACTATATAATGATAACATATTTATATGATGCTTTATCATTTCTAAAACACTTTCTTACTTTTCAATTATTAAATATTATAGTGACTGTTGTACTTGACCATGGAGTATCAGTGTTTCAGAAATGCCATCAAATTAATGTTTCAGAATTGAAACTGACATGAGATAAGGATATATGCACAGACTTTTGCTTTTTGTCACTTCTCAGAGTCAGATTTAAGCAAAATTGTGAGGCATTTGAATGATTCTGATACCTAGTATATAACCATAATGTGTATAGAGACACATATATATACACACATGCTCCAGTTATGACTGTTTTATGGCCCTAAAAGGCAGTATCTTAGATCAAGAGTGCATTAAACAGATGGGTCCTTCTTGAAAAAGAAAAGAGAGGAAACAATTCACTAAGTAACTTTTCATTTACTTAAATGGTATCCTAACAGGGTCTCTTAATACATTGGCCTGAATTTTTTTAGTGAACACATAAAGCTAGATTTAGAAAATGCAGAGAAACCAGTGATCCAATTGCCAAATCATTTGGATCATAGAAAAAGCAAGGGAAGTCCACAAGAACGTCTACTTCTGCTTCATTGACCACGATAAAGCCTTTGACTGTTGTGTGGATCACACAAACTGGAAAATTCTGAAAGAGATGGGAATACCAGACCACCTTACCTGCCTCCTGAGAAACCTGTGTGCAGGTCAGGAAGCAACAGTTAGTACTGGACATGGAACAACAGACTGGTTCAAAATTGGGAAAGAGAGTACATCAAGGCTGTATATTGTCATCTTGCTGATTTAATTTATATGCAGAATACATCGTAAGTGCTTGCCTGGATGAATCACAAGCCGGAATCAAGATTGCTGTGAGAAATATCAACAACCTCAGCTATGCAGATGATACCACCCTAACGGCAGAAAGCGAAGAGAAACTAAAGAGCCTCTTGATGAAAGTGAAAGAGGAGAGTGAAAAAGCTGGCCGAAAACTCACCGTTCAGAAAATGAAGATCATGGCATCTGGTCCTATCACTTCATGGCAAATAGATGGGGAAACAGTGGAAACAGTACAGTGATAGACTGTATTTTCTTGGGCTCCAAAATCACTGCAGCTGGTGACTGCAGCCATGATTAAAAGAGTCTTGCTCCTTGGAAGAAAAACTATGACAAACTTAGCATATTAAAAAGTAGAAAGGTCACTTTGCTGACAAAGGCTGTGGTTTTTCCAGTGGCTGTGTACGGATGTAAGAGTTGGACCATAAAGAAGGCTGAGCACCAAAGAATTGATGCTTTCAAAACTGTGGTGCTGGAGATGACTCTTGAGAATCCCTTGGATAGCAGGGAGATCCAAGCAGTCAATCCTAAAGGAAATCAGTCCTGAATATTTGCTGGAAGGACTGAAGCTGAAACTCCAATACTTTGGCCACCTGATGCAAAGAGCCGACTCATTGGAAAAGACCCAGATGCTGGAAAAGATTGAAGGCAGGAGGAAAAGGGGACAGCAGAGGATAAGGTGATTAGATGGCATACGGACTCAATGGATATGAGTTTGCTCAAACTCTGGTAGATAGTGAAGGACAGGGAAGCCTCGTGTGCTGCAGTCCATGGAGTCACAGAGTCAGACACGACTTAGCGACTGAACAACAAAATCATCATAGCTTATATGCTATTTGGTTTACTTGGATATAGCTTCCACATTTAACATTGAAAATTCTTGTCTGTGTTTTTATTTTAGGGTTGGGTTAGTAGAATCTAAAATACGTGTACTTGTGGGAAATTTGGAACGGAATGAATTTATTACTCTTGCCCATGTAAATCCCCAATCATTCCCAGGAAATAAGGAACATCATAAAGAGTAAGTTAATTATTTTTTAATGTTTTATTTCTTAAATAATGTTACCTGACATATGTATATTTAAGATCAGTTATAAGATTGCCATGTTACATAGCAGTTATTGCTGGAGGATGGAGAATGATAAATCGTGTACTTGAGCATAAGTGATCATGCATTAAAACTAAGTACATGTTGGGAATTCCGTGGTGGCTCAGTGGTTAGGACTCTGACTCTCACTGCCCAGGGCCCAGATTCAATCCCTGGTCGGGGAACTGAAATCTCACAAGCCACATGACGAGGCCAAAAAAAAACAACCAAGTACATGCTATGTTGGTAGCCCACAGACCTCAGCAAAAAGGTCCATCACAGCCAATCTGCTTTATAATAACACAGGATAACTTAACAGTGTTTTTTAAGAATTTGGCCAAACCATTGAAATTTGTATTTGTGCTTCCATAGAGACCAAGTTTTAATTACCAAATAGCATCTGTAAAATTATTAAAAATTAATGGAAATTCTTACATTTTATTTTATAGCAACAATTATGTATCAATGTGGTTCCTTGGAATAATTTTTCGGAGAGTAGAAAATGCAGAAAGTGTTAATATAGACTTGACATACGATATACAGTCGTTTACTGATACAGGTAAGACTTTGTCATCATAGAGCTGTGGCACTCAGCCTTGGCTGTAGTGCAGTATCCTCTGTCTAGGCTGGCTGTATTTTTATAAAGTTCCACAATTGGTTAAATGAACATGAAACATCTATATTATGAAACTATACGCTGCCCTTAAAAAAGTAAAGGCATGATGAAATAACTTACAAGATCTTGAGGGAGGAGGGAGGTGCAGACCAGTAGGTATAGTATAGTATCATTTATATAAATCAGTAAAGAAATGCATGCATTTTTGGTTAAAAATCATAGACTATCTCTGGAAGGATGTGTCAGTTCAGTTCATTTGCTTAGTCGTGTCCGACTCTGCGACCCCATGAATCACAGCACGCCAGGCCTCCCTGTCCATCACCAACTCCTGGAGTTCACTCAAACTCACGCCCATCAAGTCGGTGATGCCATCCAGCCATCTCATCCTCTGTCGTCCCCTTCTCCTTCTGCCCCCAACCACTCCCAGCATCAGGGTCTTTTCCAACGAGTCAACTGTTCACATGAGGTGGCCAAAGTACTGGAATTTCAGCTTCAGCATCAGTCCTTCCAATGAATACCCAGGACTGATCTCCTTTAGGATGGGCTGGTTGGATCTCCTGGCAGTCCAAGGGACTCTCAAGAGTCTTCTCCAACACCACAGTTCAAAAGCATCAATTTTTCGGCGCTCAGCTTTCTTCACAGTCCAACTCTCACATCCATACGTGACCACTGGAAAAACCATAGCCTTAGTTTTTTAATAAAAGAAACTGGCAGAAATGCTTTTAGTTCAAGGAACTAACTGGGTGTGTCTTACAGAGGCGGCCACTTCACTGTATACATATGAATCCTTTGAGTTTTGTACCATGTAAATATATTAACTTTTAAAACAAAAAGAAGACTAAAGAAACTCTGTAGGTGATTTTTAGTTTGTGCAGCCAGTGTTTATAACCAAAATTATAAAGATTACTTGTTTTTCGACTTTTATTTTACATGAAATAAATATCAGTCAATACAGGCTTGCTGAATATGTTTCAGAATCAGTGAAAAGAATCTTTCACATCTTCTAAGACCATCTCTGTGGAATATCTTAATATATTTGTTATAAATGTGGGGTTGTCTTAATGTGAAAACTACGTTTATACTATTAATATTCTTGGTTAGCTCATCTGAGTTTTTCTTTTGAACTAGCACTCATATTTATCATGAAAATGCAGGTTTCTCTGCATCACCTTACAACTACTGAATCATAGGCTCTGGGAGTGGAGCCAGAAGTCTGCACATTGAACATGCACTCCTGAGGGTTCTTTTATAAGCAATGTGGAATGAAAACATAGATATAAAATTTTCAATTCTAATTTGGACTCATTTTTTCCAAAAGGAAGGGGTTGGGAAGCTCTGTTTATTACAGGTTTATAAAATGTTCTCCATGTAGAGATATTGAGGCCCCAAGAGATTATATAATTTACATTTCCCAGTAGATACTGTGCAGAAGAAACCTCCCACCCCTCTCCAGTTAGCTTATCATATGAGTACTCACAGTTAACACACACTAAATAATTTATATAGTAGTTAATAAAACTTTCTTACAAGGAGTGGGAATCTGGGGCTATGTGTATTTCAGTACTGGCAGGGCATTCAAGGCTGTTGAGTCTTGTTTACCTACCTGCATGATAAGGATGTACTTCTTGATGGTTTCTCATGTCTAACAGTCTATGACTCGTGTAGTAAAAGAAGCTTCATGGAGGAGGAGAGCTTGAATTGCATCTTGTATATATGGTATTAGGATTAGCTCAGATTTGGGCTGGTAGTTATGAGAAGAGATTGCCCTTAGGGAAAATAGCAGAAAAACAGATTTAGGAAAACTTTTTTCCATACATTAATTTTGTTAGTGAGATTTGATTATGGGAAAGTCTTAGAAGTTGGACATGAGGAAACTAGTCAGTACTTGAAAAGGATTGTGATGTGAAAGTGTTTTGGAAGTATTTGTTCTGTAAGAAGAATATGTTTTTGTGTAGTGATGTGGAGATACTGAAGGTACATATTTTAGAAAAAGAAAATAGCATCCTTTCTTTAGAAAGAAGTTTCCCATTTAAACATACTGACTTTTGTTACAGTGTACAGACAGGCAAACAATATAAACATGCTAAAGGAAGGAATGAAAATTGAAGCAACTCATGTTAAAAAAAAACAACTTCATCACTACCTTCCTGCAGAAATTCTTCAGAAGAAGAAAAAGGTGAGTTTGTACTCACCTTTCCAGTCTGAACCCAGACACATGATCCTAGGCCCAAATCTGCATTTTTACAGCACCCAAACTATTGAGAAGGTTTGGGAAAGTACAGGCAATTCAATCTAGGACTAAAATCTTAACCTTCATTAATCACAAAATATCTTGTTTTATATGTACTTCAGAATTGAAACCATTTTTCGCATATACTTTTTGAAATCCTAAAAGCTTTTCCCCTGTTTCAGCAAAGTCTATCTGATGTCACTCGAAGTTCAAGTGGACCTCAATCCAAAAGATCCTCTCTGGATAGCAATTGTTTGGACAGCTCCAGAGACACTGATAATGAAACACCTTTTAATTCCCCAGTGTCTGCAAACAAGCCTTCCAAGCCTGATATTCCTCCTTCAGGGGAGACAGAGAGGTCTGCATTTCAAAATTTTCCTTTCAGTCTTCAGTGTATTTGAGGATAATGTAAACTTCTGTACTTTCACTAAATATCTTTTAATTGTTAAAAAAAAATTATTTTGTGAGTTACTAGTCAGTTTCTTATTTAGAATTACTTGACAGTTTGTGGTAATCCTGTGGGATGTGGTCTAGGTTTATGAATATATGGGAATATTAATAGGTAAGTAAACAGAAATGTCCAGGTTTTCTCTTTAATTTTTCCTGTTAATTCTTACTGGGTCCTCTTCCTTTCCCCACTGTTTTTTCTTCCTTTGGTGAAATGTTAAAGTAGGAGTACTTGAAAAAAGTAATTTAAATATTTAGTTAAGGTTTTAAATACATACTATTTAAATAATTTAATAATGATAATTTAACACTTTTTATAGGAATAATGCTGAGCCTGCTGCTGTAATTGTGGAAAAGTCACTGAGTGTCCCGCCAGCTCAAGGGCTATCTATTCCTGTCATTGGTGCAAGTAGGTATCTGTACTTTTCTTAGTTATGAGTCTATTACATCTGTATTTAATTACTAAAACCTTTCTTTTTTCCTTTTCAGAAGTCGACTCTGCATTAAAAGCTGTATCACCCCCAGCTGTGTGTACCATTCCTACGGTAGTAGGACGAAATGTCATTCCTAGGGTCACACCTCACAACCCTGTCCAGGGGCAGCCACATCTAAATGGGATGTCAAATGTAACTAAGAATGTTACGCCTAAAAGACCCCACTCCCCATCTGTAGATGGGTCCTCTAAGAGGTTGAAAGACATAGAAAAGGTATGATTACAGAGTCAGTGGTTATTCTGTAGTCGATTTTTTTTTTTCAAAGTAAACTTAAAATAGTGCTAAAGAAGCTCGCAGTTCTTCATAGTTACCTTAGTATTCCATTAGAATTTGACCAATTAAAAAGAATATTTCCCTAAACCCTAATAGGATAATACTAATTGTTCATTCTGAATTCAAATCAATAATGTGTCTAAAAATTTGAATGATTAGTCTGAGTTTCTCCTGGGCTTACGTAAAAGTCATTATTGGTAACTAAATATTGAGTTATAATGGTGATCTCCTCTGCCTCCAGTAGGTGGTGGTATAAGTATTCTATTATCATCTCAGTAGATCAAACTATAGAAATTAAGGGTGTCAGTTAAATTCAATCTGATTTAAATTCTCTTTGCTCACCAAACCTGTTTGTAATAGTTTTGACATTAGCCTGGTCACTAATTAGTTTCTCATTTTATGTAGACTTATATGGTTTTATAGGTAATAAATAGCACCTATAAATAAATAGTACCTGTTTAATAGGTAATAGTAGCACCTCATTTTAATGTTTATATTTTAGTTTATTCGACTTGAATCAACATTTAAGGAATCACATGCTGCTGAAGACAGAAAAAGAAAATCAGTGGTAAGTATATTAACAGTGTGCTTAAAAATACTTAAAGAGCCATGTATCAGGAAAAGTACTATATTCAAAAGTAGATCAGATTTATCTCTTAACTTTTAGTTATGACTTATATCATGTAGAAATAAATATTTGCATATAGGAAAGTTTTCACTTGTATGTAACTCTGTTTTTAGGATGCCATTGGAGGAGAATGTATGCCTATTCCAACTATTGATACATCACGCAAAAAGGTAACAGTCTAATTTGTAGGTAAAATACACAGGTACGAGTGCATAGGTAATCTACAGGTACAAAAAGCTCATTAAGAAGAGTCTATAGCACTAGGGGAAGGAAAGGGCTAATAAGATTTTGTCCGTGTCCTCCATATCAGCAGTGTAGTTGCAAGTTGGGGATGGAAATAGAATATATGAGCCTAAATGTATGTATCTCAAAAGTCTAGAAAGGAGGGGGTTGTTCAAGATTTCATGATTTATTCAAGGTATGTTCAACTTTTGTTTTTATTTTTAAAGAAGCAGTTTAGTGCTCAGCACAGTAATTCCTACCAACACCGGATAGTCTTTTGTTGTACCCCATTGCTTACTGATGAAAATCAGGCTTGATAGTTGGGGACCACACTTACTAATATTTTGGAGGAACCAAATATACTGGTGTATAGAGTAAATATCTTTGAAACATGAGCTAAAGAGCCCCTAAATCTTAATTTAAATATTTTCAAGGGGTTAACATTTTAGTTAATGTAGGTGCTCGTGTTTCTCATTGTAGTCAACTGTCACCCTGCCAGATTCCCCAGCATGTATTGGCAATTCTGAAGCAAATTAGAAAATATCCTCATACTTTGTGTTGTAGAATTTGTACAGTTTAACATAAGAGCGAGTTACAAAAAATACAGGTGTATAATTATATAATGTATGGTATTGGAAGAAAAAGTGTGAGGTGGATATTAAAGTGTGAAATGAAATGTCTGAGTTTTACTTTAAAAGATTTCAAGTATAAAGGGCAAGGGGTATAACACAAACAACTATGGCAAAATTTTAATAATGTCTGAGTCTTCATTGTGGCATCTTCATCGTCCTTTCTATTCTTTTATGCATGTCTGAAGTTTTTCGTGTTTTTTTCAATGGATGCCTGTATGATATAATTGTTTAGCCAAGGTAACGTGAAAGGAGAATTACTTCTTGCAGTCTTCTCTTAATGACTTGAAGCTAACATACTGTTTCCATCACACAACTATCTGTATTTTAGGTTTCTATCTTTGTTTCTCAGTTTCATAGACTTGCCTTCATTATGTAATAATCTTTAGTGTCTTCAAAAGCCTTCATAGAGATGTTGCTGAATTGTACCATCACTAAAGTTACCTACCCTAACTGCAAAGTCAGTTTTCCTAAAAACTTATCTTACAAGTTGGGTTATTCTCCATGAATGTTGTACAGAAACTAATTGAGAGCTATAACTCGATATCAAGTTTCCCTCTGAATCACACACTCATTTCTCACCTTGCACCCTGAGAATTTCGTGTTTGGTGACCGTAGTCTTCCTGTTTCTCTTTACCATTGCCTGACTCTGAGGAGGACTTTGTTCTTTGTGCATTCTCAGTGTAGAAGTGTCAATTGATTTTACACAGCCCTCTTTTTTATTCATACAGCCCTTCCACCTCTGCCCTTTCCCTGTCCCTTTGCTTTTCACCTGTTTTTAAGTCCCCCAAACAAGAAGTACCTATGAACATTGGGAGAAAGTATTCAGCACATACTTGAGTGTATAGGAACTTAGAGCTCTTGGCAAAAACTCAGACTTTTGTTACTGTTTTACTCACTGGACCTTTATAATATGTATTTGTTTTTCCTTCTTTGTTTCTATTTCTTTCTAACAGAGACTGCCCAGCAAAGAACTACCAGATTCATCATCTCCAGTTCCAGCAAATAACATCCGTGTCATCAAAAATTCCATTCGGCTGACCCTAAATCGGTAAAAGCAGTGCCTCCTTACTAAAGTGAATATGCAATCATTTAGTGGCATAGATGCATCCACTCTTAAAAATAGAGTGAGCTGTCACACATAAGATAAGGTGAAAGTTACAGTCATCCGCCTAACGACCTTGAAGTGTTTTTTGAACTCTCACACTTTGACCTGCAGATGCTGTAGCATTCTCTCATTGATTGCTACATACACTTCTCTGAGGATCACCTGCTATCAAATTGTCGTCTGCAATATTATGACTTTGCGTTGGAGGTTTTACTGCCTTAACTTTCGATGCTTATTTCTCTGTTATGGGAACCAGTTCTTGGCTCTTTGGACACTTGTAAAACAAGTCCTGAAATATCCACGACCCCCTCACCCACCCTTTTTTTAAAGTCTTATGTTGTAATCATTGTATAGAACTGAAAAAATTGGAAAAAAAAACAAAAAAAAGCCTTGTAATTTTCCAAATGTTAACATATTTACTTTAGCATTGAAGCCACTTTGTGAAACCTGAGATAAATGAATGTGAGGTATCTTTTCTGCTTTCCTCATTTGTGTAGATGTACTTTTTGTCTGTTCTGTTGATTTAAATTATTTTTTCTCAGATTGGCACATGAAATATTTAAATTTTATTTTTTTGTGCCTTTCTGTCCAAATGTTGCATAGTTACCAGGGAGGATTAGTCCAGTGATTACATAAGAGTTGGGCACCATAAATTCTCTATATTTTGCCTCCTGTGGAGGCCTTTGAAATGCATCTTTATTAAGAATCAAAATATAACCAGAATACTGAAAGTCAGTATATGAACGGTGAAATTGTTACATAACCTATCTCATGCCATTCTTGTTAGTTGACTGGTATTTTTTACTGAGGAGCAACTCAATCTGGCATCACCAATAAAGATACTTTAAGTATGGCAAACTTGTATTTTTGACGTGTACAATTTAACTTGGCATGATAATTCCTGACCATTACGTACCCCCACAACTTCAGTTTCTTCACGGACTAGGCATGCAGAAATAAGCAGTGGATTTTATTGAGACCTAAAGGCATTTTTGAAGACATTGTTACCAACCATTAATTGGCTCAGGACCTTTGTAATTTTTATTTAAATATGAGTTGTCTTTTTTTACACTGCTTTTTTCAGTCCTTTTCTTAATATTTTTTAAGTTTCATGAATGCATGCTCCATTTATTGAAATCCATAACCATGTAATTCTTGTAATATGTTGATTCAGTGTTTTGTAAATGAAGTCGTATGTATTTTCAGAGTATTTTTGTATGTACTGTAAGATAACCATCTTTTCAAAGAGAAAACTTTAAAACCTTTACTGTCTCTCTTTAGTCTAATTTTTTAAATATGGATTATGCTTGAATTAAAATGAAAATGTATAGATTACACAGCCAGGAATGCTGGTATGTATTACCTTCTTCATCTTGCACTCACCATTTAGCAGGTCTAGTAGGAAAAACAAAATGGTATATTTGAATAGTGCAGGGAGAAGCCCTTAGTTGTATAGTTTACGGGACACACGGGATGCCATTTAGCCATTGGAGTCATAGTCCATTTTTTCTTGCAAGCCCTTTACCATTGAGCTGAAATAACTTGAATTCTAATTGTCAGAGAGCAGTATCCTTCTCCCCTCCTGTTCCTGACCCCTGCCTACATCTCTGAAATGGAAATTCTAGTGTTTACCTCTGAAGTTTTCCTTTGTGAAAGTTCAAGAATAGCAAGGAGAAAACAATGGTGGTTCCTTTTTTACTTTTTACATAGGAAAAGACAAGAATGAAGTCCCATGACCAAATGGTAGCTTCCTTGGCAAAGCTGTTTTTTTAGCTGACCCTTTTCCTTTATTCAGGTATTTTGAGCTTTGTTTTATAAATATTCTATTTGAGCAGAAGTGCATGATTATGAAAGGACTGAATAATTGTCATGTGACTCAAAACATTAAAAACTTCTTTAAGGGCTTTAAGAATTCTTTATACATACATCCAAGTTTCACCTACTATGTAAACCAATTCTTTGGAGTAACTAGTGGAGTTTCTCTTTAATAAGAAAGCAACAGGCCTAACCTTTGTACTATAGTATAGTCATATCTCTTGTTTTAATTGTCCATTCGACATGGGGTTAAAGACATAGCCAAGTGTTTAACTCCTCAGAGACAGCATTCTTCAACCTGTTTGCTGACTGGTTCGGGGAATCGATGAGATGCTTTTGAGATGGTGGGTTTGGTCAGAAATGAAGTGTTTTCTATCCCAAACAGTAGGTAGAACAATCAGTACAGTTGACCCTTGAACAACACAGATTTGAACTACACAGGTCCTATATGTCACCTATACATATTTTTTCAGTAAATATAGTACTTGTATTTTTATCTTACAGATCTTTAAGTAGGGGAGATCACAATATGTAGAATCAAAAGAATTAGGGTTTGAGTCCTGATTCTATCCAAACTGTTTCAGCTTCCTGCCCTTGGGTGAGTCATGTATCAATTGGTAAGTTTTTGAGACAGAGTTAGCAGTACAAGTGTTTTCAACTGGGATGAGGGGTTCAGCACTCTGCCTCCTGCATTGTGCAAGGGTCAGCTGTACATTTTGTTACTATGGTAGGAGATGGGGTTCCAAGTAAGTTAAGAGGGAGAAGGAATGGTCTGTGATTATGTGCTATGTTCAGAGGCACTAGGTGAATGTGTTTGATTCTAAGATGTGTTTTATTTCAAGTATAACTAGAAATATATTTTATAAAGTCAAATAACCTGTATGTAGACAACACATTCATTTTCATGACGGTATTAAATTTTAATCTTACTTTTCAATGACTGGCTCTAAAGAATAATATATGTCAAAGAAACGATTATCTGCTAGTTTAAACCTTAGGGATTTAACTAATTTGAGAGACAGGATACATGGCTTAAAACCTTGTAAAATTAGCCGAATAGGATTTTACAAGACTGTGTTTACAATAAGAATTTTTGTCTTAAGACAGCAATTTGGTAACATTAAAATGTTTACTGTCCTATATAGGCACAGAGAGGTGAAGACGAACAGTGTCAAAATGGGCTAAACTTATTTTCCATGGTGTCCACCACTTCAAAATAGGAACTCCCAACTTGCAAGATCATGGACTGTAGGGAATCCCTTGCAAATATATATAAGAAGTTTTTGTTCATATGCATATTTCTGAGGGGAAGTTCATACTTTCATCAGTTCTAAAAAAATGGTTCATGACACTAAGAAAAAAAAAAGTTAGGGACCACAGCTTTACAGGATTGAATAATCCCAAACTTTGGAATTTTCTTAAGATTTTTCTGTGGTATATTTCTGAAAATGTACTGTGGCTCTTAACTAGTAAAGTGGGCTAATGAAAGACTCTGGAATACTGAATTTCTCTTTTCAAGTTTCTTTATGTATCTCAGATGAAACTTTGTCAGTATTTAGAAAAAGGCTTATGATTGGATTTATAAATGTCTTCATGTTAACTTCAATTCATTAGCAGGATCAAACCAACAAATTTCAACGTAGGAATGATCAGAGTAGAATAGCTTAGAATAATCATTAGAAATGGTAAAAAGCAGAATTAATAATTAAAGATCCTAAAAAAATAATAAAGATTCTAATCCTTTGATTTGGTAGCCTTAAATTTCTTATTCCTCCATGTTTGTGGTTCAGACTGAACAGACCAATAAATAGAACTTTAGTGTAAAAAAATTTTTTTAATAAAATTATACGAGTGCGTAAATAACTACCTATTAAACCTTCCAAAGCTTGGAATTTAAGTCATGATAATAGTGATGAATATAGTGCAAGCAATAGAAGAAAGCCAGTCTAAAAAATGGTAACTATTTCCTTAGGATTTTTTAAAAGAATTGTACAAGGTCAGAGCCTTCCCAGATTTCCTATTTTTTTCTGGAATTTTATATTTGAAGTTAGTTGAACATAAGATTATCATCAGGCTTGCTCTAATTTTTTAATGTATTGCTGCATTTTTAGCAAGGACCCAAGTAATTACCTTAAAAAGTACTTAGGATATATTTGAGGTAAATGGTGCTACATCACTTCACAGTGTTAATGTAAAATGAACGCAGCTGCTGCTCCTTTCTAGTTAGCTGTTTGTGTAATTCATATTAATTTTTCCTGCCTTTTATTTGGATTGTCTTAATTTCTTAGTTGTACACACGAGCCTCATTGTCTGGAATAAGTAATATAATAAACTTGCTTTGATAAATAGGTATTGGTGATTGACTGATATTATTTGGGAGTAACTTAAAAGTACCAGATGTCTTTACTTATTTTTCGGACTGACAACCAGTTGGTCATTTACCTCAGACTCTGGCAGATAATGGGATTCACTATCTGCTTAATACAAAAGCAAAGCTCATACTCAGTTTGCCTTACACAGAATATCTGATTAAACATTAGCAAGCAGTAGCATCTGCCTCAAACATTGGGGGCAAATTCTATCACCCTTTTGGTCAGCATCAGGCAAGCAGACTTCTCTGCTAATGGCTGAATAGCAGTGCATTTAGCAGTCAGATCTTGGGTACTGTCCACAGAAGTACAAGCTACAGATATTTGTCACCTTCTTGTTAATGAACTGTGACTTGTTTGTAGTCAGCACACCTATCTTGAATCTAGTACTGAATTCACAAATAAGAACCTGTGTCTGCATCAAGATATTAGCAAGCCACTCATGGCCCCAGTGGAAACACACTTGACATTTATTAAGCTAATTAGCAAAGCCTTTTGTATGGATTGAGCCATGGATAACAGAAGGACTTCTAATAGTCACTTGTAAAGTACACTGATTGGAGTGCCAACTAACCATACCCAGAGCGGGAGTTTCTGATGAGGGCAGCTCATTGCTCCTAGGATCTAACTAACACAGTTATCATACTATGCTTCATGAGTTAGATTAACATCATAACAGGTTCTTTGTGGATCTGACTGCATGCATTAAGCTATTATGGGCAAGATAGAATCTGATGCTTTTAAAAGCACATGTCCTAAAAACTATCTTTCAAACCATATGAGCCAGCCAAACTTTATTACTTACTAGTCCTTAAAAACCCTTCTTGCCAACCTCTGATTACTAACATTTTGAGCCTAATGACCACATAAAACTTTTCCATGATAACCTGACCACAATCTATCATCCTACCTCTGTATCGTGTTACTTTTCAACATTTCAGTTATTTAACTTGCATAATTTTTCTGTTTACCTACTTGCTTTCCCCTGAGAGGTTGCAAGTTGAGAGTAGGGGCCTCTATCCAAGAGTCTTTGTGTAGTGGGTGCCCAGGAAATTCCTGAAGAAGAAAATGAGTTAGTCCTGTTTAGTTGGTTGGTTTTTGATAATTTTCTTTTTAAATTTAAGAGGCTTATCTAGAATAGAGAGGCCTGATGAAGGAACTAAGAAACAAAACTTAGTGAAAATCATTAAAGTATGTTTCTCAACTTTTTTTTTTACTGTGAAGACCATTAAGATACATTTTTCAAGCTCTTTCAACTATAATGCTTGGTTTAAAACATTTTATATTGTAAACCAGCACATGTATACGTATATGAATATGTATGTGTAATTTATATATATACACACATACATAATTGAAGCAAGTTTCACAAAATGCTTTCCTTACTGTGGCAAGATGCAGGTTGCCATTTTAAGTGCTAGCTATGATTTCACTAAGGTGATTTCACTACGTCTCCTGAGTTGTGACCTGTTAATACAATTTGAAATATGCTACATTGGAAGTTTTCTTCCCAAAAGTTCATGTCAAATTTGAATCATCTTTCTTTATACAGTCTGTTCTAGAATGCAAACTTTAAGCAAGTAGTACCAGAAAGACCCAATAGTATAAACCATAAAGGAGAAGTAGGTGAAATATAGCTATGCCTTTCTCCTAAGGAAAAAGGTTACCCCAAAACATCTCTGCATCAACCGATAGCAAGAGGGGGAAAAAATGTGAAAGCCAAAAAATCATTTAAGGGCAAAAATTGGAACATTTGAATGATCTTTATTTTAGTATTGGTCAGTTTACATTAGCTGGCCAAGGGATGTCATCGAACCCTGGATGGTGGACTAGGGGATAGACTAAAGAATGACAGGTATATCTTGTTAACCAAAAGTCACTCCAGTGAGATGTATCAATTACTCATTTGGAAAATTCTATCGTACACAGCTTTCATATAATATTCCAACATAGTCCAGGAATTCATGGATAGCAGAAAATTGGCATCCAATAGTGAAAGTATCAACATTCCCATCTCCTGCGAAATTCTAGAGCATAATTTTAGATGTTTAACATTTCCTAAGCACTTGGGATGTGCCTTTTAAAACATTATGCACTTAATCTTTACAGTGATCCTAATGAGGTAGCACTGTTGTCCTTATTTTACAAATGAGGAAATTGAGGCTTAGAGGGTTTATGTGATCAGCTCCAAATTGCGTAGCTATTAACTGGCAGACTAGCACTCAGTTGTATCTCCCATTTATGAGAGAACTTAGATGAAGGTGTGGATCAAATTCCTGCCACACAGCATTCTCCTGTGGAGTCTGGAACTTTTGAGGGAAACCTGGTCGGCAGCAGTCATTTGTGCCAGGCTGCAGGGGACACTGTGGCTTCCTCCAGGGAGCCTGGAGCTAAGACCCAGGAAAACCCATCTCTGCCCAGGCTCAGCCACTTATATCTGTGTACCTTCCACAGACACTCAGCCCCCCTCTGCTTCCTTTTCTCCCACTTGAAACACTTGCCTTTCAAACCTCATGGGGAAACTGTGATATGAAACTATTCCCAAAGATTGGCAGGTTCTACAAATAGGATGGACACACAGACCATTAATCTCTCAGAATAAGAGCTGTGTAGGATTCCTTAGCCATCAGTCTAAGAGCAGGAAGAAAAGGGATCTAGGAGGAATATAGCCAAGAAAAGTGAAAATGAAGTTTTGCTTGATATGTTTTATCATAGAGGATATTAACACTTCTCTCAGGTTTTGAGAACAAATAATTTTTTTAATGACATAATTTCAGGGCAATCAAACAGGAAATGTACCTACAATCTATCACATGGATGAGCTATAAATAATCACATAGTCGTAATAAGTAGAGAACATTGAAGAAACCCCAAGTTGTAACTATACTGAGAAGGGGTGGAGGAGGGAGAAGGCAGGATAAGGGTGTAAGAGAGTGAAATCTTCAGTGGTAGTAAGTAGAAAATATCTAAAACCAAAAAGTCCAGAATAGGGTAAGCATGTTATTTAGAAAAAATAGAAACATAAATAGTAACTAGGAATAAATAATAGGAGAAAAGTCTTAAAGGTGAAAATAAATGGCTCTAGGGAGCAGAAATCAAGCCTGAGGCATAGGAAAGGAAGTGATGTTTTGTTGTTTTTTAAGAAGACTTGTAGAATGTGTTGCCTTTTAAACTAGTGTATCCACTACCTGAAGAGTATGCAGTCAGAGAATGTGCTAGACTTTGGGACAGAGAACTGTGGGCTCCACCTCTACTACCTGTGGGACCTTGGGTTCCAGGTCCTAATGTGTACAGTGAGACTGTCAATACCTATGTCACCAGAGCAGCATCAAAAAATAACTTACAGCAGCAATCCCCAACCTTTTATGCATGAGGGACCAGTTTCATGGAAGACCATTTTTCCACAGCGCAGGTGAGGGGTGGTGGTCCAGGTGGTAATGCAAGTGATAGGGAACGATGGGGAGCCTCAGGTGAAGCTTCACTCACCCAGCACTCACCTCTTGCTGTGCGGCCCAGGTCCTAACAGGCAGCAGACCTAGGGGTCGGGGCCACTGGTTTAGGGACTCTGCAGTCGGACTGCCGAGACTCAGACTGCAGTTCCACCTAACTAATAGAAGTTGTGGAAATTATTTCCCTGTGCCTCAGTTTTCTCTTCTGAAAGTGATGGTTATGATAACAGAACCTACCTCAAAGAGCTGCTCAGAGGATTAAAAGAGAGATTCAGAAGCTCCTGGGACATAGCAAAGTTCAATTAGTAACTGAGGCATGAGAAGGTTACACACAACAGCACATCATGCACTACGCATGGTGCTTCCCCCTGAATGGGCATCTGCTTCTCCTAAACCACATCCGAAGAATCAGGGAAGAAGCCACCTCTGTCTCCCCAGCAAGACCGAAGGAGTAGGTTGCTACCTCCCCTGAAGTGACGGAGAGATAAGTGGTCCTTGCCCTGGCACCAAGCCCCTCGAAACATACTTTCTAGGAGAGTTATTTGGAGAAAGTAACTGTTTGGGGCGTCCCTGGTGGCTCAGATGGTATAAAGAATCTGCCTGCAATGTGAAAGACCCAGATTGAATCCCTGGGTCCGGAGGATCCCCTGGAGAAGGGAATGGGACCCCACTCCAGTATTCTTGCCTGAAGAATCCCCATGGATGGAGGAGTCTGGCGGGCTAGAGTTCATGGGGCTGTGAAGAGTTGGACACAACTGAGCGAGTGACACTTTTGTGTGAGGCTAATTCTTACAGCATTTCACTGGCTTGTTCTTCAGTCTGCTTAGAGGTTACAAAGGTTAGGTAAGAGGAGAATGCCTATTGAGGCAGTCTCTGCCCTCCAGGACTCATGGAGCACCTAGCAGGACAGCTACACCACCAATGTGCAGTAGACATGCTCCAGCTTAAACAAGCATCCTCTGATTTCAGGTGAGACTACGCCTGGGAAACCTGCCACGCATGGGGAGGGGGCAACGGGAGTGATCCAAGGCCACAGCCACCCCCCAGACATACCTCTTTATACCTGCCTCTCCCAGGACTGAGACAAGACTGTCTAACCCAGATCCCAAATCACTTCCTGCCTGGGCTTCAGAGCAATTCAAAGAACTGCTTGGTGCAGGTTCTTTCCAAATAGATTGGTTTCTTGAAACTCACAAGAAGTCAAACACCAGAAAGGAGGGGATTTCTGAAAGCCACCCACTAGGATGGCAACTGGTGTTCGGTAGTTTCAAATATTAAGAAAAGAAAACATCGGCGTCGATTAGGCAGTATCTAATCTCCCTGAGCACAGGAAGTGAAGGCGATGAGCCTGATCCGCGGGAGGCCCTGAGGATGTACAAAGCAGCCACTCCTCTAGCAGGGCCCACTCACCGCCTGCAGGCACGCCGGCTTTTCCTGCCTCCAGCTGAGAACCCCAGAGGGAAAGCACCATTAAATTCCCTGTGTGCTGGAGCCCATTAGCAGCGCCAAGGTCACCAGGTGAAGGGGTGGGGAAGGAGGGAAGAAAGGATGAGGTCAGCTTGTCAAGCTAAGTTGATGGTCTCAGTGGGAGACAAGAGCCATGAAGACATTCATTCCTTGAAAGTTTTTGGAGCCCCCAGCAACCCCCTACCCCCATCCCGGCACTGACTTAGGCACCCGGGTCACAAACAAAGGTGAAACGTGTCTGCACAGAAGGACCCCTCAGACTGGCAGGAGGTTGTCTGACATCTTGGTTCTGCTGCAGTGTGGGAACACAACACAGGGACCCCTTCCTTCTTCTGCCTTGGTTAGGGATGGTGCTGGGAAGAGTAACCTTAGGGTTAAAGGTGTAGGACAAGTTGAAGCTTTCCAGGCAAACAGCTGGCGGAGTTGGGAGGGTGAAAGCAAGGCAGAGGAAGAAACCACACGTGTGAAGGATGGAGGCTCTGGAAATTAAATGGTGGAGTAGGGCTATGTGGAAGGAGTGCTACAGGCATTTGGGGAAATGTGTGAGAAAAGGTTAGAAAGGTTGGCAGTCCACTACCTGTGGATGAGAGCGGGGTGGCGGGGTGGGCAGGCAGATGGCGAGGTTCTTGCTGTTGGTCTAGCTAAGAGATGGGGAGAGCAGGAACCACAGCCACAGAGAGGGGACAGGTTTCAAGAGGGTTCTGGGGTAGAATGGATGGGCTCTGCTGACAAACCAGATCAGGGACAGAGCAGAGGATAGTTTCCACTTCCCCTTGGGTTGGAAGATATTGTTCTGTCATTAATCAATTCTGAGAACACAGGGGCGGTGTTGGGGTGAGAGGGTCATGAATTCAGACCTGGCAGTGTTGAATCTGCACTGTCTCAAGCCCGTCCCCATGGAGATGTGCAATAGACAGTGGGAAATACAGACATAGCTCATTTTATCATACTTTGCAGATATTGTAAAAAAAAAAAAAAAATGAAAAAAACAAATTGAAGGTTTGTGGCAACACTGCTTTGAGCAAGTTCATCAGCACCATTTTTCCAGCAGCATTTGCTCACATCCTGTCTCTGTTATATTTTGGTCATTTTCACAATATTTCAAACCCTCCACCAGCACAAAGATTACAACTCACTGAAGGCATAGATGATGGTCAGCAGTTTTTAGCAATAAAGTATTTTTTAATCAAAGTCTGTCCTTTTTTTAAGACATAATACTATTGCACACTTAACAGGCTAGAGTATACACCTGCCTTTTACATGCATGGGGAAATTAAAAAAAAACTTGTTTGGACTCACTTTATTGCAGTGGTCTGGAACAGAATCCTCCCAATCTCCCAGGTGTTCCTGTACTGGTCTGGAGCCCAGGAGAGAGGCCTTGGCTGCAGGTTCGGACAGCACAGCTGGTAGGGTTAACTCTACAGACATTTTGTTAGTAGGGAACTAGCCTCAGGGATTCTAGTAGGGACACAGGGAGAGGACAACTTCTCCGATTGGTCAGTTGGGAAAGGAACAAAGCCAGTGCAGCCCTGGGGGCTCCGCACTGTAGATCTACCCCACGTGTGCTGAGTGGTTCTCTGGGGACTGCAGTGGGGTGGTTTGTAGAGCAGGCCATTTGGGGCAGACCCAGAGCAATGGTCTCCATCAGCGTTATCAGTAATAGGTGAATGTCTTTGATCTCCATCTCTCTCCTACAAACTCATGAGGGAAAGGGTCTTATTTACTGAAACCACTTCCAAACTTTCAACACGACTAGTGTATGTTCTGTTTGTTGTACTTTTCTCTCCTCTTCATTTCAAGCAGGTGGTCAGACCTATTAGGGATTCCTTTCCTGAGATGTTTTTGCAGGGTAAGAGAGCTATCATTGGTAGCCTGTGCATACCAATGCCCAGAAGGACCCCTCAGACTGAGGCCTGGACTTGAAGAGCTATAAGGGAAGAGAGAAGAGATACGACACTGGACTGACATCATTGACTCGATGGACATGAGTTTGAGCAAGCTGTGGGAGTTGGCGATGGACAGGGAAGCCTGGCGTGCTGCAGTCCATGGGGTCGCAAAGAGTCGGACATGACTGAGCGACTGAACTGACTGACTGGGAAGAGAGGGAAATGTCAGCAGGTCCGGAGGACTGGGGTCTGGATGCTGCTCTGAGTCAACTTGCCAGAGAGGTGACAAGGTCTCAGTGAAGGCAGTTAATCAGTGTAGTTGAAAAGGCTGGACCCCAGGCCCAGCAGCACTCATGAACTTTACCAAGGACTCCTTTGCTCCAAGCAGCTAGGTCACTGGCTTTGAGGAACCACAGGCCCAGACAAGGGAACATCTCAACAATTATCAGCCAGAACCAAAGACCAATGAATGGCTTTGCCTAGAGGGGCCTTCCAGGAGGAGCCAACATTGGCATACTCCTGGATGGAAGGGGGGACATTGACGGAAACTTAATTTCCTGCCAACACAGTAGAATGGGGACTCTCTGTGAGACTGAAGGTGATTTAAACAAAATCAAGAAGTGTGTTAATTACTTCACCTCAGTGTTAGAAGACTACGATTCACAGGTCTGACCACAGCTATCAGAGCACAGAGGTGCTGGGAGTACTGAATACGGGTTTCAGAGGGAGTAAAACCAAGGAGTGTGGGCAAGAACCTGGACAATCTCAGAGCTTGGAGTAAGGGAAGAAAGAGGGGCTGCCCAGGTGGCATGGTAGTAAAGAATCTGCCTGCCAATGGAGGAGACGCAAGAGATGTGGGTTCGATCCCTGGGTCGGGAAGATCCCCTGGAGAAGGAAATGGCAACCCGTTCCAGTATTCCTGTCTGGAAAATCACATGGACAGAGGAGCCTGGAGGGCTACAGTCCATGGGGTTGCAGAGAGTCATGACTGAGCACCCACAAAGAAAGGAGGAGTTGAAAAAGTGAAATCAGCAAGGCAAGATATGCTAAAGAGAGCAGAGCTAATAGCATTAAATCCTGCACAAGTCCACCAAGACAGGGACTGAAGTGTAGCCACATGATCTGGCATTTAGGATGACCTTAGTAGAGCAGTGCTGTGGAGGTGGACCTGAATGCAAGGAATAAATGTCACATTCTCAAGAATAGCAACAGAGGCAGGAGGGAGAAATCAGGGGTCATACATAGATGTATGCATGTGGAGGGAAGGTTTATTTTTAATTTAAGAGACTTCTGGAACTTCCCTGGTGGTCCAGAGGTGAAGAATCTTCCAGAGGTGAAGAATCCACCTGTCAATTCAGGGGACACGGGTTCAATCCCTGGTCCAAGAAGATCCCACATGCCTCGGAACAACTCAGCACATGCACCATGACTACTGAACCTGTGAGCCTAGGGTCTATGCTCTGCAACAGGAGAGGCCACCGTAATGAGAAGCCCTCGCCCCACAACAAAGAGTGTTTGCAGTGTCTCACTGCAACTAAAGAGAGCCCACGTGCAGCCAAAAATAAATATAAATAAAAGAAGAGGGATTCCTGAAAGTGCCTCAAGTTAGAGGAGATGGAGTCGATGGAACAACCATGGAAACTTGATACAGCTGGATCCAGAGGTCAGGAACATCTGCACGTGTTGAAGAACTAGTCCAGATAGGGAGTAGGAATATGGAAAGGAGGGCAGAAGGGAGTAGGTGGCTTCTAAGATGGTGCCTGGGGATCTCTGCCTCCTGGTACTCATGCCCTTGTGTAATCCCCTCCCTTTAAGAGGGGGCCAGACTTACTGGCTCAATTCTAACAGAAGGCAGTAGAAGTGATGGTAAGCCGCTTATGATGTTCAGTTATGAAAAGAATGTGGCTTCTATCTTGGACACTCTTAAACTGCTGTCTTTTGGATTGCTCCCCCTTAGCGGGTATCAGCTGCCATGTGTAGGCAGCCCTGTGTAAAGGCCCATGTCAGTGACCCCAGAGGAGGGTCCTTCAGCACCAGCCAATAGTGTGATTGCCCTTTTCTGGGAGACCCTGAAGGAGAGGCACCCAACTAAACCACAGCCAGAGTGCACAAACTGTATGATAATAAATGTTTGTTATTATTTAAGCCACTAAGTTTTGAATGCAGTAGTGAATATCAAGAAGTAGGTATGTTTGCATACAAGGAAGGCAAACATTTGAGAGAGCACATGCCCGAAACCCTCACATTTTCTGTGCTGAGAGCAAGTTGAAAAAAAGAACAAAATTTTGGTGTGGGTACCCTGGAAGATGGGAAATTTAGCTGCCTAAGCACGCATGAAAGAGTGTACCCGTATTCTTAAGAGCCCAACCGAGATGGGTGATTTAAAAAAAAAAAAATTTGAAGCTACTGCAAAATGCAGTTAAGGAATTATTGTCCAGAATAATTGGATTTACATTTGACCTATAATAGGACATACATTTACTATGTCCCTGACACCCTGAAATAGAAGAGAAAGAGGTTGTTGAAATGACCAGGATTGGGAGTTTATAAGATGATGGAGTAGAAAGCCAAAGAAGCCATCAGTTGAAGATGCCAGCAAGAGATGGGCTATAGTGATGGACCAGAGGAGGAAAACAAGTAGTGGTCAGAAGGTCACAACTAGCTGGGGAGAAAATGGAAGGTAGCCTCAATGAAGCTGATGAGCTGGTTAATGGGTTTAATAGTGAGAAGAGTCAAAGGCTCTAGGTCTATGCTCAGAGGGGAGCAGTTCTGGGTAACCAGATGACTCAAGGTGTGCCCTTGGGTGCAGGGTTATTAAATGAACGCCTTCTGCCAACACCTCCAGTTTGACTCAAGCCAGACTGAGCTTCCTCCATCCCATCACCATAAGCGCAGTACTTCAGCCACAAAAGACTCCTGTGGGGACGTCCCTGGTGGTCCAGTGGTTAAGAATCTGCCTTGCCATGCAGAGGACGTGGATTCCATCCCTGGTCTGGGAACTAAGATCCCACATGCCATGGAACAACTAAGCCCATGCACAGCAGCTCCTGAGACTTTGGAACCCACAGGCCACAACTAGAGAGTCCATGTAGAAAGAATCTACACGACATAACAAAGATCCTGTGTGCTGCAATTAAGACTGATGCAGCCAAACACATTGTTCTGCTTTGTTTTGTTTAAAAAGACTCCTGTGGTTCTGTTCTTGTCACGTCAACCTGGGTTGCCCTCCCTTCTACCCCCATCTTTCCCCAACAGATTCCTTTTTAACTTTTAAGCTCCAGCTCATGTTCTGCGTCCTTAGTGAGACCCTCACAAATGTGTCCCATCTGAATTAATGCCTCCCACCTCCAGCCTAAAGGAAAACAGTCCTGAATATTCATTGGAAAGACTGATAATGAAGCTGAAACCTCAATACTTTGGCCACCTGATGCAAAGAACTGACTGATTGGAAAAGACCCTGATGCTGGGAAAGATTGAAAGCAGGAGGAGAAGGGGATAACAGAGGATGAGATGATAGAATGGCATCACCGACTCGATGGACATGTGTTTGAGCAAGCTCCGGGAGTTGGTGGTGGACACGGAAGCCATCCATCCACCGCAGGGAAGCTGCGGTCCACAGAGTCGCAGAGAGTCGGACACGACTAAGTGACTGAACTGAAGCTCCAGCCTGGCTGCACATCTGTTAGGGCTTTGAGTTTGCCATACATTATCATGTTGATGGGGTTTTCTGTTTTCTCCACTGGAAAGTACAACCTTGGAGGGTAGGCAGTGCAAGCCAGGATCTTTAGGTAGCCAGTGTTCCCAGCAGGGAGGCTGAGTCAGCCCTCAGGACTAAGTAATAAGGTAAGGCTGAAGACCCTGAGCAGACGGTTGGTGTGCTTGAGGAGCTCCGAGATGGAAGAGGTGGCGGGAGAGAGCACTGTACTCATTGTGCCCCTGCTGACACTCACAACAGCTGTGCCAGGGAGATCTTCCAAGTTTGGAAAACTAAAGCTCAAAGGTTCAGTCTTGGCCATCACTTGTGTTTTTACTCCTCCCTAGGGTCTCAACCAGTCTCAAGACTCACATCCGTCAGCATGCTGCTAACTCCCAGAATCCCTCTCCAGCCCAGAGTGCGCCCGTGCTGGACTCTAGACACGACTCGGACCACCTCTAGCATCTCTCACAGGTCTCTCAAACTCACATAGTCACAGACTCGTGATTCCACCCAAAATGTGTTTTTCCCACAGCCGCCTTCATTCTAGTAAATGGCCACTCCATTCTACCAGTTGGGACTAAAAAAAGTGACTCTGCTCTTTCACAACCTTCCCCCAGTAGTTCTATGGGCACCACCTGTAGGTGTCTAAATTCGACCACCCACTCCCCTGCCACGCCACTTCTGGTACCTGCCACCTGGATTATTGCCTCTCCTAGCCACCTCTCAGTTTCCCTCCCTGCCCCCTTCAGCCTGTTCTCAGCGCAGCAGCAGAGCAGAGAGGTTCTCTCCAAATGTAAACCCTATTATTCTGCCCTCCCACCTAAAGCCTTCCAGGGGCGCCCCATCTCAGACCCTCAGATGGCACATCAGGTCATACCTGATCCACTGCTTCTATTTTTAAAATAGCTTTTTCAGATATAATTCACATACCATGCAGTTTGCCTACTTACAGTGCTCAATGGTGTGGCTTTTAGCACATTCTCAGAGTTGTGCAGTTACCATCTCAATGCATATCAAACCATTTCCATCGTTTCATAAAGAAACTGCATGCTCCTAGGCATCACTCCACAGTCTCCCCCCTCTTCCAGCCCCAGGCAACCTGCTTTCTGTCTCCATACATTTCCCTTTTGTGGATATTGCCTAGAAACCTTTCTGAGTTTCTCTCCTCCAGAAACCCCTTCCTCCCCACCTCTTCCATTTTCCTCTCCTACTCCACCCAACACCTTGGCCTCTTGGTGCTCCCTGATCCTCCCTTCAAAGGGCCTTTGCACAGCTGTTCCCTTCACCTGAACTCCTCACTCCCTGGAGCTCCTCTCTGCACAGCCACACCTCCTATCTCAGCTCCAATGTCACCTCCTCAGGGAAGGAAGCCTTCCTGACTTCTGCACAAACCAAGCCTCCCACATTCCCTCATCCCCACACCCTTCTCACATTCTCCATGTCACTGATCATTATATATAATGCATAGAATTTATACAATATATATCAAATATATATTTGATATTAAGTGTACGTGTGTGTATTCCTTTTTTAAATTGCCTGTGTCTCCCTGCCACACATGGAATATAAGCTCCAGAGAGAAGGGGTTACTACTTTTGAACCCATAGTGCATTGAACAGCACCTGAAATATACACTATAAATAGTGCCAAATGAACAGTAGAAACAGGACTTGAACTTGAGTCCACTAGAAGCCTATACCTTCAGTCATTGTACTCTGTAGGTCTTAGAAAATGGGAAGGATTTGGACAGCAGCAAGAGGTAGGCTTCTCTGGTGGTTCAGATGGTAAAGAATCTGCCTGCAATGCAGGAGACCCGGGTTCAATCCCTGGGTAAGGAAGATCACCTGGAGAAAGAAATGTCAACCCACTCCAGTATTCTGGCCTGGAGAATTCATGGACTGCGTAGTCTATGGGATCGCAAAGAGTTGGACACAGCTGAGCAACTAACACGCACACAAGAGGTAGAAAGGTCTACCACCCATGGTTAGTGTGCTGGACACTGAGGTGCATTGCCCAGGTCTCCCCCCCGGGCTGAGGGGTTCCCTAACCCAGCTCCGGGAAGTGTTGGTAGGATCCTTAGAGCTGGCCCTGGTCTATAGAGAGCCGCCTCCCCCAAGGCCTCTCTGTGCCTTTCCAGAGAAGCCTGTATCCAGCGGTCAGTGTAGGGGTATAAAGCCTACCCTGGGTTCCAACTGTAAAGGGCCATCCTAGCTCCAGAGCTCCTCATGACATCAGCTGAAGCCTCTGTTGGGAGAACATCAAAGTTCAACTTTTCCTTCCATCCATCCTGCTCCTTCACCTCTCCCTACAGGTGTTGGTTCACTCCCCAGGAAAATTTGTGCAGGCAAAACTCTGTTGCAGAGCTTGCTTCCTGGGGAGCTCAGCCTGTGATACTCAGAATAAATCATTGAATAACCTTCCAGAAAAGTCAGAGGATCTTTGGAAACTGGACACAGAACAAAGAAGCTGGGCCTCTGAAAGCTATGCCAACAACCAGATGAACCCACCCAACCTGCATTTACACCAGCCAGGCTCATCATTCCGTGTGATGAGCGTGGAAAGGAAGAGGACGTGGTGCACAGGGCCCACGACCACCACCTCGGCTGGGAGCAGCCCTCACGTGAAAGCAACTCTATTTCTTAGCCCAGCAGACCTTGGCTTGAGTCCCTGTCTGTGCCGTGACCTCACCCGGGTGGGCCAAATCCACAGCAAGTCGTGAGTCATCTGGCTCCATCATAATTTCCTCTTAGCTACGTACCCCGCCCCCACCCCACGGACAGTGGTTATCTCCACCTCCTCTTCTGGAGCCTGGCTGTTGAGTGGGAGAAAAGAGGGGAGGGAAAAAAGAGCCGATCAAGAAATGACAGCCCCAAGGGGGCAGCAATACCCCTGCCTGAAGTCTAGAGAGGAGCTGGCAAAATTATTAAAATAACACTTGCCTGTCAGTCTTGCAGTTGAATAAGAAATTAGAAGGTGGTCTCCTCCCTAGTGTGGATGCAGCTTGAGGACAGGCATCTGTTATCATAAGTAAGAGTGCAGCCATTCATAGGACTGCGAGTTAGCCTCAGGCCACTGCTCATAGAGGAAACTGTGCCAAGCTCTATTCTGAGCTCCTGACACATGTTCACTAGTCTCACCCTCATAACGATGAGGGAGGGGCCAGCATTACCACCCTCATCTTGCAGACAACGAGACTGAGGCCCAGAGAGCTTAAGAAAAGGAAGGAAACTCACTAAGGCCGCACAGGTGACAAGTGGGTTTGGCCACTGTACCAACCACACTGCCATTGTGTGTAATTCAGGGCTGAAGTCAGTGTTGGGGTTTAGTGGGGTTGGATTAGGAGTTACACTGCCCCAGGGGTACTCCTCACAACTACCCACACACCCCTCAGAAGCAAGTAGGGGTGAGCAACACCCCCCGCCCCGAGAAACCTGGGTTAAAGAAAACATGGATTAAGGAGAATACAGGGGCTTCCTTCCCTCCAAGCCCCCCTTCTTCCTGCCTACTGTAGGGGCTGTGAACATCGCAGCTTGATGCATGGTGTCTTTCTCTCTGATGCATTCATTCTTTCCAGATTTTTTATTTTCTTTCCATTTGCTCACCAGGGAATGCCTGCTGGGGCGGAAACATCACGCATGAGCAAAAGGAGAACAATGGGCGCTGGCGGCCGAGGAAGCCTCGACTGTGGTGGCTGTATTGTGGTTCCAGAGCTTCCTCCAGGCAAGATCTGATCTTACAAGACACCCAGCGGGCTGGTGGAGACATTCATCACTTCCTCCCTCAGCAGAGGTGCTAATAAAATAAACTTTTCCTCTCATGGGCCAATTGGCTGCTGCGTTGATTACAGCAAGATCTTCATGGACTCTGGTTCTTCACTTGTCCTTTCAGAGTGTTATATTCCTTGTACCTACAAGTCCCAGTCCCTCCCAACACACAGAGAAAAGAATTTAGCTGTGTTATTCCGTGAACATCTCTGGGTACTGTTACTTATTCCCAAGTTCCCCTCCTGGACCAAAAAGAGTGATAATTCCCTTAGAGTCCAGATGTTGGAGCCAGGAGAATGTATTCATTCAGCTAGACTAGTGTTTCCCAAGCTGTTTTCATTATTACCCCTTAAAGAACCCTGTCAGGCAAATTTTTTCCTAATTGCCCTTCTTCCCATAATATAACTGTATATCAACATATCTCAGGGCATGAACCATTGTAACATATAAGATTTTTTTCACATACCTTTGCCCCTCACCCACCTCCACCTAAGAAAACACTTTGGAAGCAGTATTGCCTATTAAAAATTCATGAACTGCAGGGGACTTCCCTGGCAGTCCAGTGGTTAAGAATCCGCCTTCCAATGCAGGGGGTACAAGTTCGAGCCCTGGTTGGGGAGCTAAGATCCCACAGGCCTCATGGTCAAGAAACCAAAACATAAAACAGAAGCAATACATTGTAACAAATTCCATAAATACTTTGTAAAAAGTGGTCCACAATAAAAAAAAAATCTTAAAAAAGGAAAAAATATATGAGCTAGAATCAGCAACCGAGATCCCAGCCTGGCACTCTGTTCCTTTTCGATGGTGACTGCCGACATCCTGTCAAGTGCTGCACTTATTGCTCCTAGTTATAAATCAACTCCCATCTGCCTCTCACAGTCAAACCTTAAGCCTGAAGTAATTTCACTCCTATGCAATTACCTAAAAAGAGAAATAAGTGACTGTATTCATCAAAAGACTAAGTACAAGAATGCTCCTAATCCTTCTACACTGTTGGTAGGAGTGCAAATTGGTACAACCATTCCAGAGGACAGTATGGAGGTTCCTTAAAAAACTAAAATAGAGCTACCACATGACTCTGCAATCCCACTCCTGGGCATATATCCAAAGAAAAATATGATCTGAAAAGATACATGCACCCCAATGTTCACTGTAGAACTTTTTAAAATAGCCAAGACATGGAAGCAACCTAATTGTCCTCAGCAGAGGATGGGTATAAAGAAGATGTGGTACAAATATACAATGGAATATTACTCAGCCATTAAAAAGAATGAAATAATGCTATTTGTAGCAACATGGATAGACTCAGAGATTGTCATCCTGAGTGAAGTAAGTCAGACAGAAGGAGAAATATCATATATCCCTTATATGTGGAATCCAAAAAGAAATGATACAAACGAACTTACGAAACAGAAAGAGACTCATAGACTTAGAGAACGAACCGATGTTTGGCAGGGGGATTGAGGTGAAGGATGAGGGGAAGGGATAACTAGGGAGTTTGGGATGGACACATATACACTGCTATATTTAAAATGGATAACCAACAAGGACCTACTGCATAGCACATGGAACTCTGCTCAATGTTATGTGGCAGCCTGGATGGGAAGGGAGTTTGGGGGGGAATGAATACATGTATATGCATGGCTGAGTCCCGTCATTGTTCACCTGAAACTATCACAACACTGTTTGTTAATTGACTATACCCTGATATAAAATAAAAAGTTAAAAAAATGAAACACCTAAAAAAAAAAAAAAGAATGTTCCTAGCAACGTTAATCATAACAGCCCTAAACTGGAAACAATCTAAGTGATCTTTAATATGAGAAAAGATAAATAAATTAGGACATACTCATACAATGGAATATTACCAACAATAAAAAGAAACAAACTACTGGCACATATAGCAACATGGATAAATTGCAAAAACAATGTAAGTGAAAGAAAACAGACACAACAGCATAACAGTATTATTCCACATCTGTGAGGTTCAAAAACAGGCAAAACTAGTCCATGGTAATATTCAGAATAGCAGTTACCTCTGGGATGACGTAGAGGGAAACTTCCTCCTCTATCTTGATCTGACTGATTGCTACAAAGGTTTACTCAGGTTAAAATGTACGTACTTTATAATAATTCTAGCTCTACACTTGAGATTTGTGGGCTTATCTCTGCCAATTAAAGCTCCTAAAAAAAATTAACCAGAGGTGCCTGGTTAACAGAGACCTACTCTATGAAGCAGAGTTGAGAAACTGACCCTTATCCAACCCCCAGGTATTTCTGCTGCAGGTTGTCCTGGCATTACACTCTAAGACACGCTGGTCATGAGTTTTAGCAGAAGGAATTTACTGGCTCCAATAGCATCTTGTTATATGTTCCTTCTCCATAAACCTAAAGGACTTGGAGTGAATGGAATAAATGTAGCAAGAGGTTCCCTGAAAAAACTGTGAGAAATGCAACAGGAATAGATCTTTTGTCCCATAAGCTTAAATTAAATCAATCTGTAGGCAAACTGGCCCTTAGGAATGAAGGCCCTGATGTTGGAGACTAGGAAAAAAGGCAAAGAAAGGGACACTTTAGACTAAACAGTTTTTCATTGCTGCAGTTGAGTACTCTGGTTCCATCCCACCATAAACCACTGTGTGTGAAAGGCAGAGAATCATATCTGTACCTGAGTACTAGCTCCTGTTGAGTTGTGAGACTTTGGGTAAATTACTTAATACCTCTGATCTTCAGTTCCTTCTCTGTAAAATGGGAATAACAGAATTTACTTCATGGGGTTGTTGTAAGGATTAAAAGAGAGAAAGAATATAAGGAATATATGATATTGTGTGTATTAGTCACTCAGTCGTGTCCAACTCTTTGTGACCCCATTGACTGTAGCCCACCAGGCTTCTCTGTCCATGGGATTCCACAGGCAAGAATCCTGGAGTGGGTTGCTATTCCCTTCTTCAGGGGATCTTCCAGACACAGGGATCGAACCTGGGTCGGGAAGATCTCCAGCATTACAGGCAGATTCTTTACTGTCTGAGCAACCAGGGAAGTGTATGATATTAGGGAAGGAAAAAAATGTTTTTCCCTCTACACTCTTAGGTTCTCTACCTGGAGCCTGTAAATTAGGCTGACAAAAGACAGATTAATAAGAAAGAAACAAACAGTTTACTAATATGTGCAGTGCACATATACAAGGGAGTCCCAGTGATGGGTAACTCAAAGGGATGATTACAGCTGGGCTCTGTGACATCTTAACAAAAGAACAACACTTTTAGAAGTGAAAAGAAAATTAAATTTCTATGGCAGCAAATTGTGGGAGGGCAAATACAGAGCAGGAACCAATGAAAGACAAAGTCTTGTTAGTAAAGTTTGTTAGGTAGATTCCTCTGGTGCCATCTCTGAGCTGGTAAGGATCTAGAGGTATTTCCAGTGATAAACTTCAGTTCCTTCTGGTAGAGAGGGGGAAAGGGACACCTTTCTGAACTTCTGTCCTACTTTTAGGTAATTATGGAGCAAACGAGAGCTTTTCTTATATCCACTTCTCAACTGTCTGCAGTTCAAAATAATCCTTATGCCACAGTGGCATATTTTGGGGTAGCATATTCTGCTGCCCTTCATATACTTGGCATGCAGAAGGAACCTGTAAAGTGCAGCATTCTCCCATCTTTCCTGAAATTTAAGTTGTTTGCAACAGCTTCAGCCCCTCATATTTATTGGGCACCGATTTTGTGCCTAACTTTGGGCTTTCCTGATAGCTCAGTTGGTAAAGAATCTGCCCACAATGCAGGAGACCTGTGTTTGATCCCTGGGTTGGGAAGATCTCCTGGAGAAGGGAAAGGCTACCCACTCCAGAATTCTGGCCTGGAGGATTCCATGAACTGTAAATAGTCCATGGGGTCATAAGAGTCAGACACGACTGAGTGACTTTCACTTTCACTTGTGCCTAACACTATGCCGGGGCCATGAGATGCAGACACTTACAGTAGAGGGGGGCGTGATGGAACAACCTAGGAGGACAGGAACTGGGGAAAGTGCTGCATGGTGCAGGCAGCCCACCAGTATTGGAGGATGAGGGACAGTGTCTCAGAGTTCCCCCAAACTGAGTTCAGCAGGCTAATGGGGAGTTGCCAGAAAGGCAAGCATAAGGACCAATGAAGGCCTAGGGTGAACAGGGGATCTAGCTGTGTAGACTTTCTGGGTTCTCTTTCATGGGGACATTGATTCAAAAGCCAGCATCTAGGGAAAGACTGATGAGTAGCAGGCACGGGGTCAGAAGTGTGAAGAACACAAGGCTGACTAAGTCAGTCCCTGCTCTCAGGAGACTTGTGATCTGAATCAAGCCCTCCCCACACCACTGCAGGGACAGAAAGCAGGGGGTTGAATTACACACATAATTTGTGTCTGACCTATGTCATGAACAACCTGCTAGTCCAAAGAGGGGAGGACAGAGGTCTGGGGCGCTTTAACTGTTTGGCTATTGGACCTGGTAACAGTCTCTGACCCTGGAAGGAGTCAACAAGCATGTGACTGTCCCAATCTGACCACCTCCATCACCCTCAGGTAACAGAACTTCTGAGGTTCTGTTTCTTGAAAGCCAGTTGCCAGGAAACCTTCATGAGTGGCAGAAATCATACCTCTGATGGGTCGGCAGTGTCTCTCCCCAGCTCTCTCCGGCAGAATCCAAAGGCCACCATGTCACATTGTCATAAATTCAAGCTTTTCAAGAAAACTTATGCTGCTCTGTGAATTGGGTAACCTCTCCAGGACTGTGAGAAGTGCTTCATGCTCAGTACCCTACTAGTAACTGTTTAACATGGGCTCTGCAAGGAAAAAAAAGCCTGAATTTATTCACCAATTTCTCTGGTGTAAATACTCCCACCATGACCAATTTCAAGCTACTAAGGCTATGCCACTGAATGTGAAATTGGGAAGAGATGTGTACAGTCAGCTCTGGCGAGCGGAAGGGAGCTGCTCCAGCACACCACTGAGTCACACTCTTGATGGTCCCTGAGAGATGACTTACCAGAATGATCTGTAAATGGGACTTCAGTGATGAATAATGTCATATTCTTAAAATCCCAGAAGCATTGTTTGAAACATCTTTGGGCACTAGTGTGACCTGCTTTCCGAGCTGGGCCCATGGTTCTTGTCTCCTCTGGACCAGGTTACCTTCCATATCAGGTCTCATCCTTTGTCTGCCCAGTCACCTCCTACCCATCCATCCTTCCATTTGGAGCTTGAGTCACTTCCTCAAGGAAGTCTTCCCAACATCCCAGCCTCCACCTAGTTCCCCCTACCATGAGCTCTCAAAGTCCCACCGTTATCTCCTTCCTGGGCTTTTAATAGTAAATGTTGTTGATGTGGGGCTTGCCTGGCAGTCAAGTTTTTAAGAACCCACCTACTGGTGTAGGTGACATGGATTCAATCCCTGGTCTGGGAAGATTCCACATGCCTTGGGACAACTAAGCCCCAAAACTACTGAGCACATGCTCTAGAGCCCTTGAGCTGCAACTACTGAGCCCACACACCCTAGAGCCTGAGCTCCACAACAAGAGAAGCCACAACAGGCCTGCACATTTCGCTGAAGGGTAGACCCCACTTGCCACACATAGAGAAAGACTGCATGCAGCAATGAAGACCCAGTGAAGTCAAAAATAAAAATAAACAAATAAATTTTTTAAAAATTATCCTTTAAAAAATGTTGTCAGTGTGATTATCTGATTTGTATCTCTTTCCCTTTAAATTCCCAAAGAGCAGAGCCTGGTCACCATGGATCCCTCCTCCTGCCACAGGATGAGAGCTCAGAATATACTTGTGAGACAAAAACATATAAGATGTAAAAAAAAAAAAAAAACAAAACAAAACATACAAGATGTGAAGAAGAGTCTAAACCAAGAGCATCAACACAAGGCAGAGCAGAGCTAGAACTCCCTTTCAGGATCATGCCACAGAGCTCTCTCCACCTCCAGTCACTTGCAAGATTTTCAGCTTCAGTGTTAATTCAGCCCTGGAGTCACCTTTATCCAGTAGAGGAGAAGAATTTCCAGCTCTGATGAGGTAGTGCTGGGCTACCACCAGCTTTATTTGCTTGTTCAGTCACTCAGTCGTGTCTGGCTCTTTGCGACCACATGGGCTACAGCATGCCAGGCTTCCCTGTCTATCACCAACTCCTGGAGATTGCTCAAACTCATGTCCATCCAGTCAGTGATGCCATCCAACCATCTAATCCTCTGTCATCCCCTTCTCCTCCTGCCTTCAATCTTTCCCAGTATCAGGGTCTTTTCCAATGAGTCGGTTCTTTGCATCAGGTGGCCAAAATATTGGAGTTTCAGCTTCAGCATCAGTCCTTCCAATGAATATTCAGGACTGATTTCCTTTAAGATTGACTGGTTTGACCTCCTTGCAGTCCAAGGGACTTTCAAGAGTCTTTTCCAACACCACAGTTCAAAAGCATCAATTCTTCAGCTCTCAGCTTTCTTTACCGTCCCACCTTTCTTTATGGTCCCACTTTTGCACAAGTGAACACAGATCTCTCTCTGGCCAGATGCAGCCCAAGGGCCCTGGACTTGCTACAGGAGTCTCTTTGGCAAAGAGAAATGCTCCTCTTTCTTGGAGCACACAGCTTGGTGGCAGCACTAGAACTGAATTTCCACCCTTAGCCCCACACCTTTGTGCATCGTACAGTCTGCAGAAGTCTGCCCAGCAGCCCTGCTGGCTCCACCTCCCCCGGAGCCAACCTCACCAGCATCTGAGAGCAGAGAGCTGCAGGTAGAGGGAACAGTAGTGCTGGAGGCAGCGCTGAACTCAGGCATCGAGAATCAGGAGGGAGTCAGAGAGGGCAGCAGGGGCCAGAAGGGGAAGGGCTTCGAGTTAAGTGAAGAGCTTATATTTTCAGGGCTGGTTGAATTGATCAGAAGTCATAAAATGGATAAAACAAGAATTTTCATTCTTATGATCTATTGACCATGAATGGGAATAGACCCTGAGGGAGTATACTGAGGTGGTCCCCTTATTATACACAATAGTCTGGGGACCAGGTCCCCTCCCAGGGCATGCAAGACCTAAGCCAGGTTATACTGTGAACTCTCCTTCCTCTACCTTCCCCTCCAGGTAAAAGTAGGTTACCATAAGCAAAAAAAATGTCCCTAAAGGGGTGGACATTTACTGTTACATGTACCTATCCCCTTTCCCTTCTTTTAGCACTGTTTCTTTCCCTTATTCAAAGATGTGATTTGATTGAGGGCAGCCCTGTTCTTATAGAGTCTGCTCTTGGTCTGAGGTGGAAACTTGGCCCTAACTAAATCAGAATTCTTCACTGGAATTCTTTAAAATAGGAACCAGAGAGACCTGAGTAATTCCTTTCTGGTGCATTCATTTTCCCTTTTTGGGGGGTCAGGGGGTGAGCACTTATTACTAAAGTATGCTTAGGAATAAAGGATGCAATGGTAATAAAAGGGAAAAACATGGTCTTGCCTCCACGGAGGTTACAATTTAGGGGAGCGGGGGGACTAGTCTGGTCCCTCCCCTAGCTTGTGAAATTACAACGTGGACAGTTACTACAAAGAAGAGGCTGGTGGTATTTTGAGACCTATGACAGGAGGATTGACCTAGCAAAGTTGATGACCAAGCTGAGACCTAGGCGTTGCAAATGGCACGTGAGAATTCTAAGTGTCAGGAGAGAGCGTGGTGAGCATAGGAAGAGAGGACAGCCATCACTTGAGAAGAGGGAGAAGGGTGGAGTATATCCTGGTGCCAGATGAGGGTTGAGGTATAGGAAGAGCCTACACCTTAGGCTCTAATTAGGAATTGTGTTTGGTTCTAATTATAGAGACCCACAATAGTAGTGGCTTCAGTAAGACAGACATTTATCATTTCTTACCTAAAGGCCATCTGTAGATAGAAAGGACGCATCTTTATCCCAGGCTCCTTCCACTGTTTTCTCTGCCACCTTTAGTGCTCTTTTCCATCTTCAAGTTCTCCTCATACTCCCAAGATGACTGCCCTAGCACTACCTATCACATCCACGTTTCAGGCAGAAGGAGGAGGACGGCATCAGGGCAAAACTGGCAAAACTTCCAGCTGAGTCAGTCTTTTGTAAAGGACTTTCCCTAGAAACTCGATTACTTCTGCTTACATCTCATTGTCCATCCCTGACAGCAAAAAGAAACTGGAAAATGTGGTCTCTTCAGCCAGGTACATTGCCACTTCCAACAAGAGGAGAATTTTGTTACCAAGAAAGAAGGGGAAAGTTTCAGATGTCTTTGAGAAGCCCAAAGGCAGACAGCAGTTAGGTAAGTGGATACAAAGTCTTAATGCTTGGAGGAAGGTCTGTTTTGGAAAGTAAATAAGGGAACCCTCTAAGTAGAGATAGTGATTGAATAAGATCTCTGTGGGCATGAAAAAGATCTCTGTCAGAGGAAGTAAGAGGACATAGGATACAGCCTCGAGGAATTTCAACATTGGATGGCCTGGTAGGAGGCTAAGCCTCTTGAAAAGACCGAGAAAGAGAGGGACAAGAAGCTGGGAGATGTGAGGCTATGGCACCCCTAGTGGGGATGGCCCCTTCTGCAGGGAGAGAGAAGAAAGGATCCTTGCAGAGAGCTAACCAAAGAGAATGGTTGTGGGGGGAGGGGGCAGGATGAGGGAGGGTTTCCCTGGTTTCCTCACATCTGATGCCCTGCCCTTTCTGTCACTGAGCTGTTGAGCCATCGTCTGTTACACAAGCCTTCCAATAAATCCCCTCTTGTCAAAGTCATTTTGAGTCTGTATAGTTTATTAATACACTGAGGCCAGTTGAGGCCTCAGGAAAATAACTCCATCTACTGTACCACATAAAAAGTCAAAGCAGCTCCCAGTTGTAGATGAGCCTCAGGTCTTTGCAGTACCTTTGCAGCACATTTGCACTCACCCACTTTGGGGTGAGTCCTAAATCTGAGTTCTCAAGGCCAGACCTTGCTTCTTCCTAGTATGCAGCTCATAAACCCTCCTTCTGCTTAAATCAATGAATGTTTGCGGAATGTGAACCACCACGCACACTCATTGTTCAAGTATTTTCAGAGCCATTGGCTTGGCCAGAGTTGGGTTCATTTAGTCATTCACTTGGTCAGAGATGGATTTGTTAGGCTGTTCACTTTCCTTCTTTTCCTCCTCACTCTCTCAATGACCACAAAGCAGAAGCACCATATCATACATTTTCTAGCTGCTGTGACAAGAAGACCCAACGGTAAAAGAGAAACAAAGATAAAGGCTTATTGCTGATGGTTGTGTTTCTGACCACAATTTGTTTCTAAAAGACAGTGAGCCTGTGTCCCAATGAAAAAAAAAAAAAAAAGCTTATTTTCAAAATGATGAAACAGTAAATTATCTATACAATAACTCAATAAACAGAATTTTGTAACCAAACTCTCTATCCGTGTACCTGAGAGAAACAGCCAAATCAAATCTGACCAAGTGGAATAAGGAGTTTTAAGCAGTAGAGAAAGGGCCAATAGAACTCTTGTTGGGACCTCCCTGGTGCTCCAGTGACTGAGTCTCTACACTCCCAGTGCAGGAGCTCTGGTCAGGAAACTGGATCCCACAGGTCATAACTAAGAGACTGCACAGTGACACACACACAAAAAAAATCCCACGTGTTACAGCTGAAGGTCCCACTTGCCACACAAAGATCCCCAGTGCCGAAACTAAGACCCAACAGAGCTAAGGACAGAAACATTAAAAAAAAAAAAAAAAACTATTGTCTATTTTTTGATGAGGGGTGGGGAATGGTTTCAGCAGAGAGGACTAACTGATACACCATATCCCTTTTCCACGTGACTTTGAGTTCCCTAGATACTGGTATAAACAAGGATATGAAACACACACACCCTCTGTACTCAGGCAACTAACTAAACCAACTAACTATGGACCATCACTGGCCGTAAGTACCTCCAAAGCTCCTAAGCTCCTTTTCTAATCCAACCAATTACATACATGCAAACTATCAGCTTTACCAGTTTTGAAAATAAGCAAGGCAAACAATGCACAAACCTCATCCTTTTCACCACTGGAGGAGCTGGAGATGGGCATTTTGATTCAAGTCAGTCTTAGCACCTAAAATATCACCTTCCCTCATCTACTTTCCTCAGAAGGAATGAGGCAACCAGGATGAAACAGAAGTAAGCATTTTACTCAGGAAAGGTGATATACGGTAAATTTCATACTGAAATGTTTTGATTCTAGGAAAAATCAGTTGTGAACAAATAGTACTTTTCTCATAGGTTCAAGGTTTAACTGAACTAGTGAGTAACTGTCCACAAGAGATTATCCAGTCTTGAGAAGTCGTATCACCATGCTCCAAGCTTGAGTGTGCTATCTACATGCTTCATCACTTTGAAGTTTTACTTGCAAAGTTTATAGCAATAAACCATTTTTGGTTTCTCCCTTAAGGGATATGAAGCCGTTATTTGTTCTAGATCAGTCACAGAATTAAAGAAAACTCAGTTACCCCTGAATGAGTCAATTTGAATGATTTTCACTTATGTCATTAGTAATGGGGGGGGGGGGAATTTCTAATGTGCAGCTTTTAAGAGCCTAAGTCATTCATTCCCTCCTAGAAAATTAAGAGTCCAGTAATTCATACCAACTCTTCCAGGCCAAAAAGATGCCTCCAATTACATGACTAGGTAGTCCCTTATCCATTACCTACTTGATCTCCTGTGGGGCACAGCTTGGGCTGCTACCCTAAACTGTCTCCTCCATCTTCCATCCACTGAACTTGTTAGAATGCTCAAAACTTGTGGCCTCTCCCCCATTTAAATAAAAATATCCCCTCAAAGGAGAGCAGAGTCTTTAATCTGTTTTTGTCTTTTCTTTTTTTTGGCTGGAAGGGTCCCCAACCAGGAATGGAACTGGCACCCTCAGCAGTGAAAGCTAGGAGTCCTAACCACTAGACTGTCAGGGAAGTCCATACCGTAATCTGATGTACAGAGGATAGCAGATGGAGGAGGGCAGGCTTTCTGTGGTTAAGATTTCCTCCCAGATATCCTATTAAATACAAAACCACTCCCTTAATCTACTTTTTTTCTCCTGGAGTCCCCAAATCATTGCCGGGAGGAAGTCTGGAAAATATCCCAAAGGTAGGATGAGAGGCAGCATTGTGTCAGCGAAGGGCACAGGTCCTGGGTTGTGCTGACAGCCGCTCCATATGAGCTGGGTGACCCTGGGAAAACTGCTTTAACCTCTCGGTTCCTCAGTTTCAGTATCTGCAAAATGGGAATAATAATGGTACCCAGTTGATGTATCTAAAGCAGGGATCCCCAACTCCTGGGCTGTGGCCTGTTAGGAACTGGGCCACACAGCAGGAGGTGAGCAGCAGGTGAGCAAGTAAAGCTTCATCTGCCATCCTCCCTCACACCCTTCCAAGTCCATGGAAAAATTGTCTTTCACGAAACCTGTCCCTGGTGCCAGAAAGCTAGGGGACTGCTGATCTAAAGTATTAACTATGGTGATCATCTCTCTTCATTCTTCTTCTTGTCTCTATTCTACTGAGGCTGACTTCTTTCCAGTTCCCTAAAACTTTCTCTCCCTTGACATGAGCCTTGTAAAATGCTATTCTCCTTGGGACAACCACTCCCCACAATTTCACTCCTCCACCTTCACCTAACACACTCAGGCTTTACCTTAGATGTTACTGTTTCCTGGAAACTGTCCCTGATCAGCTACCCCAAGGCTGGGGAGAGTGTCTGTTGAAAATATAACACAGAATTTAAAATGCTGGATTAGACTACACTCCCTGAGGACAGGCTCTGTGTCTATCTCATCCAAGGACTGAGCACACAGTTTTGATAAATATTTGTTGAATTAAGGAATGAACCCATAGATGGATGGATGAATGTTAGACAAAAACTTACTAATACCAATGCATGGAAATTCCTATCGACATTTCAGTGGAGAAGGTATGAGAATGGAGTTACCCAGAGAAGGGATTTTTGCCATCAAATTCAGATTTAGTACCTAGATGTTACTTACTTGTCTTTAACAATTGATGGCATTTTATGCCAATAAAAACTGACAGCATTTGATGCCAACAAGTCAAAAACTATTTATTATTTCGTTTAGCTTTATCTCCACAGATGTAGTAACAATATGTTATCAGGATAACAATACCAAGAAGTTATTTCTTTTAGGTATTTCTTTTTTGATTTGAACAGAGGACAAACAGGAAGGAAAAACAGGAATTGAATCCTCTAGCATATAGTCATGTGTCTCCATTTCTCAGAGCCTTGGTTACAGTGAAGAGGTGAATGACATTTAGATATGAAGCTAGTGACTTCGGGTCTCAGTCTCTAGTGAAATAGGGTATTTCCACTTGGTAATCACTGCTCTAAAAATGGCAAGAGTGTGTCGTCATTCTGCTGAACAGAACTCCAGCCCAAAGGAATTTCCCTGGGAGCCCTGCTTCAGCCATCTCCCTGAGCCCGGGGAAGGATTTGTCTGATTTTTGCCTAGTTCTGAAGGTGAAGTCATCACCATAACCCTTGCTATTCAGGGCGCTGCCCCAGGCAGAGAAACAGAAAAGGAGGAGACAGTCCAGGTGCCCATCCATGCGGAAGTAGGAGGGAGCCAAGGACACGCAGAGCCAGGAAGGGTGCGAGGCTTGGTTCATGGAACAGGCGACAGGACAGGCCAAGGAACTCATGAAGGAGCAGAAAAGGTGGCCAAATTGACAAGTTAACAGTGAAACAAAGGAGGCAGATGACGCAGGTGTGTGTTGGAGAAGCCAGGCACACTGCGTGTCTTTGTAGGGAGGAGGGACTGAGCCATATGAGAGGGGAAGGGGCAGAGCCAGAGAAGCGAGGTGCAGAGAGAAAGGAGGAAATCAAGATCAAGATGGAGGAGGAAACTTTGGGTTGAAAGAATTTCTTCCTCCAAGACCCAGGGATCAAGACAGAGACATATTTTTAGGGAAGAAGACCGAAGGACAAGGAGTTCATCCTGGAGATGTGCAGTCCTGGGGTCAAATGCCTGCACTGTGACTTGGAAGAAACAAGGCCTCTTTAAGCTCTGGTTTCATCATCTGCGAAACGGGGTTACTGATACGCAGCTTTCTGATGAAGGGTACATATTGTACCAGCCTAGGGCTGTGGCTGCCGCATAAATGATAGCAGCTATGATTATTTTGTTACTCATCTCAAGAAAGCATGAGGCAAGGACATCTGCAGAAGGGAAACAAGGAGAGAAAGATTTGGGGCCTTGGGGGAGGTAAGTTGCTATGAGAATAACACAGAGACACAATTAGAAGGTGACTAGAAGGCTGGCCAAAAGGTAACACAGGCTTCTCATGGAGACTTCTCTTACTGTGGAGCACATGTTCTAGGGCACTCAGGCTTCAGTAACTGCAGCACATGGGCTCAGTAGTTGTGATTCCTGGGCTCTAGAGCACAGGCTCAATAGTTGTGGCTCACAGGCTTAGATGCTCTGAGGCATCTTCCCGGATCAGGGATGGGACCCATGTCTCCTGCATTGGCAGGCAGATTCTTTACCACTGAGCCACCAAGGAATCCCATGCACTGCAACTAGAGAGTAACCCCCACTCACCACAACTAGAGGAAAGCCCGTGTAGCAACGAAAAGCCAGCACATCCAAAAATAAAATAAGAAAAATTATTAAAAAAAAAAAAAGCAGTGAGGACCAGCTGAGGTCAAAGGACAGGAATTTGAGGCAATTCATTGGTCATGCTGGGACTTAAACTAGTAGGGTTCTGCAGCCTGGGAGCAGGATCAACATTTTCAGGGTGTGGGGGACTTCCTTGGTGGTTCTGGGGCTAAGACTCCACGCTACAGGGTAGAGGTGGGTTCGATCCCTGGTCAGGGAACTAGATCCTGCATGCTGCAACTCAAAGGCTCTGCATGTTGCAACAAAGATCAAAGATCCCACAGGCTACAACTATTAATAAGATCACTGCAGCCAAAGAAATATTTTTAAAAAATTTTCAGGGTGTGGACATTTCCATGGCATTGCCTTGACATTCACGTTGTCAGGGAAATAGCTGTTTTAGTTTTAGGAAAGTGGATCTTTGGATCAGGATTTGCACAACAAAGTACCACTTCTGGACCCCCATGGAGGTACTCCCTGCTTCTCACACAACAGAGCTGGAACCAGGTTTTCACCATTGCTTCAGTTAGAGCCACTGTCCTAAAAGCCTTTGCCTGTATGTTGGCCATGGAGTGGAAGGTACTAAAGAAGGAAGGTCCAGGTATGTATGAACAATGGTTTATGGGGGAAACCAAACTACAAAATGCCTTTGAGAAGGTACCTTACTCTGCTGACCATTTCATTTGGACAACCTGGGTTGTCAGTGACCTCCAGTGAAACAAGTACACTAGAACAGGATTTCTCAACAACAGCACCATTGATACTTAGGGCCAGATGGTTCTTTGTTGTGGGGGGCTGGCTAGTGTATTGTAGAATATTTAGCAACCCTCCCCACCCCAACCCTTTATGACAGCCAAATGTCTCTTGGTTCCCAGGGGGTGGGAACTAAGCCATGGTTTCGAATCTCTACCCTAAAAGGATGGTGATAATCCTTGAAGGAAAACACTCTAGCATCTACATTTCATCACTTTGATCTCAGCTGTGGGGATCCATCTCCCATCCCAGTGGGTCTGCAAGGCCCTTCTTCCTCATTATCAAACCCCCTAGTTGTTGCATCACCTATCTAGCAATGCAGAGCCAAAAGACTGTTTAAAAGTAAATCTGAAAAGCAAGAGCTACAGACATAGAGAGGTGTTTCATCAGGAGCAGTCCCGGTTTTGTAGAGCCTAAAACCTACACAACTTGGGAAGCCCATTTTATGAACACTAAAGCCAAATTATAAATGCAAAATCATGAGGGTCCCATCTGGGGCTTTGGAAGATGCTGGGGCTAAGCAAGGGGGCTTGAATCTCCAGCTTCATTAGTTTCACCATGAACTCGCTTCTACATATGCAAACCTGATTCTTAATTTTCTTCTCTTGCCTGAACTCTTTTCCCCCCAGAATACTATGTCAAACAACCCCACATATGACATCCAATGTGTTTTTCTCCTGTGAACAAATACTTGAGACACTATCCTTTTTGCTTCTTGTTTTGACAGTTTATTGAAGGTGAAACCATACTGCTTTCTGCGAAAGCGGTGCAAAGTAGACCCGAGACAAAGATTTTAATTTCCTAGGCTATGTGGAAAATGAAATCATTCTGTTCATTAAAATAGCCTTTCTTCAAATTCTTGTGACTTACTAAAAACGACCATTAACATTTTCAGTTGGTTCCATTTTGGTTTTGGTCAGAGTTTCTTCTGAACTGAGTTTCACTGACAACTTTGGTGACATTTATCCCTCACTTCCCTTTTTTTTTTTTCTCTGATGCCCTCTGGGACTGAGGCTAAGGGATGTGCTGTTCTTGTTGGCATAATAGCTTCTCCCTTTGGAGGGACTGACTGAGACCCAATGCTCCAACAATGGCAATAACTTTCCTTTTGAAAGCACTCTCATACTTGCTCTCATTAATGTTATGTGTAAGAACCTATTGTGAGTGCAAAAAGAACCAGGCTACTTGGGAATCCAACAATAAACAAGGCCCTCTCCTCATCCCAAAGGGGCTCATGGTCTGGTAGGAAGGCCACATAAGTATATATAAACAATGATAATAACAATGGTAATGGTAATCATCAAATTTTGAGTATCTACTATGTTCCTTGGGGCTTCCCTCGTAGCTCAGTCGGTAAAGAATCTGCCTGTAATACAGGAGACTGGGTTTGATTCCTGGGTCAGGAAGATCTCCTGGAGAAGGAAATGGCAACCCACTCCAGTATTCTTGCCTGGAGAATCCAATGGACAGAGGAGTCTGGCAAGCTACAGTCCATGGGGTCGCAAGAGTCGGACATGACTTAGCGACTAAACCACCACCACTATGTTCCTATACTGTTCAAGCACTTTACAAACATTACCTCACAAAATTTTGGGCAACATGTGGTATATATAACACTATCTGAGGCCATATGAATATGAATTACACCTGTGGTGGAGAACAGCCAGGAAAGCTCCATGAAGCAGAAGGAATTCTAACTGAATTCTTGAAATTGCTGTATTTTATATAGGCAGAGATGTTCTAGGGTATCAGAGAGACACTATTATCATCTCACACAATATCTGAGCCTACTTACAATTTTTAAAAAGGCAGTCACAATGAAAGGTTAAAACAAGAATTAAAATACAAAGATCACATTATGAGGAGAAGCGAGAGCTGCCTGAAAGAAGCTATATACACTAGGACTACTGCTTAGAACTGAGGTAAAATCTACATGTCTTGGCAACTTAGGTATAAAGGGGTTTCATAACTTCAATTTCTTTCTCAAAAACAGACATAGGTGCTTGCACTAACCTCCGAGAAAATCGACAGGACAATTTCTTATCTGATGGGGACAAAAGGCAGAAGAAATTGTATTTCACAGATACAGAAAGGTCTTTCAGGCCTTTGTTGCTTATGCTTGGATTACCATCCTGTTATTGCACTTCTGGGAGGAACTGAGAAGCTTCTATCCAAGAACATACCTTTCTGGTGTTGAAATTCTAACCGGATACAGGGAGAAGGTTTAGAGCAGCGCTTTTCAAACTCTAACATGCATCCCAATGACCTGGGGTTGGTATGTCAGCCACAGGCTTGGGGGGGTGAGATTCTGCATTTCTAGCAGTCTTGACAGGTTCAGAACAGTTTTCAAACTTGGCATCAGAACCCCACAGGGGTCACTGGGCCACAGCTCCTCAGCCTCTGATCTAGAAGTTCTGGGGTGGGGCCCAAACACTTTGCATTTTTTTTTTAAACAACCACTTTATGGAGAATGATTGACATACAAAAAGCTGTATGTAAGCCCCCTTTATTTATTATTACTAACTTTTTTCTCATGACAAGAGTTTGCTTGCGTAACAAATTCCCCAGGTGATACTCATGCTATTGACTGCCCATTTCCCTGCCCCCTGTAAACTGCCACATTTTAAAAACCACAGACTTAAAACAACCCGCATGAATGTGAATGGTCCCTCCTGGGCTTTGTAGGAAAGTGGTGGGGGGCAGGGGTACAGATATAGAATACAAGATGAAACAACCAAGATGGGCCTTTCTAAGCAGGTATCTTGTGAGCGTAAATGAAAAGGCATCCATACACTGTAGATAACAAAGATAAGAGTATTTTCTCTGTGCACCGAACTAAGCGGTTTAACTCACATCATCTCAGTGGGCATCTGGCACGGGCAGCAGAACTGGTGTTTGATCCGTAGCTGGTGCTGGCTGAGTGCGTGCCAGGAGGCAGTGTCTGGGCCCTGCTTTCTTGCGGTCTTCGGAGCTACCTGCAAGCAAGGCCAAACCGGCCCTCAGGAAACACCTTTAGATGTGGACAAGCAGCCGGTGGAGGCCCGAGTTCTGCTTCAGGGGACTGGCAGGAAACAACCCAAAGACTTTGGGGGCAGGTGGTGACAATTGTCTGTCTCAACCACAGAAGTACCTGAATATAGAGCAGCGTGTGTCAGCCCTGGCACACATCAGAAGCACCTGTATGCCTGAGGCCCAACAGGGGAGAGACACTTTTAAAAGCTCCTCAGCCAGGATTGAGAACTGCTGTTGTAGGTCTGATGTGGGGCGAGATTCGTGGGGGAGGCAGAGAGCAAAAACCAAACATATCCAACAAAACACCTGAGCTGCATCTCCATCTCTGAATTGGCCAAATCGGTTTCTTGCTACTCTTTTTTTTTTTAAACTTAAATTCATTTTAATATTTGAATCCAAGTATTTGGCACTATCTCTTCATATAAAGAAAATATATCTATGTCAACAATGAGATCCTTAAACTCTTGCTACTCCTTAGAGCAGTAGCGCTCCAAATTCAGGAGAATCACCTGGAGGGTCTGTTAAAGCAGATTACAGCCCCCCACTGGAGTTTCTCATCCAGCAAGTCTAAGGATGAAGTTCTAACATATTCCCAGGTGACTCTGACTCTGCAGGTTCCAGAAGTTTGACTGTTCTCTCTCCCCTGAGAGGCAGGTCTTCCAAGGCCACTCTTACCGTCTGCCATCAGCACACCCAGCGTCTTCTCTCCACCAGACAACCCTGTATTCTCCGCCCACCCCTTCCCCTTCCCTCCAAGGCACAGGCAGCCTGCACCCAGACACAGAACTGGCGGTCTTCCCTTCTAGAGGGAACAACACCAACAGAGGTGGGGGCCGGTGGGGTGGGGGCAGTGTTCTCCACCCAAGATCCACTCAGGGCCTTACCCCCAGGAATTTTAATCAGTCCTGGATGGGAACTAGGTGGCAGTTGTGTTTTTCAATTGGAATAAAATACATTGGCCAAAAAAGTGCACAAATCATAAGTGTGCAGCTCTGCCAATCACCCAAAACATTTGTATTTGTATAACTATCACTGAGGAAAACACACACACATACATGCACACATATATACACAGACATCACCAGCAATTCAGAAGCCCTTCCTATGCCCTCCCTGTAGAATCTACTCATTCCCTCTTCTCCAATGATAACTGCTTCCCTGGCTTCTAACACCACTGAGATTTAAGATTTTCCTGATTATATGATCTCTCATGTTTTCTTTAGAAGATTTTTTTGATGTGAACCATTTTTAAAGTCTTTATTGAATACTTTGTGACAGCGTTGCTTCTGTTTTATGTTTTGGGTTTTTTTGTCTAGAGGCATGTGGGATCTTAGATCCCCAAGAAGGGACCTGCACCTCCTGCATTGGAAGGCGAAGTCTTAGCCACTAGACTACTAGGAAAGTCTCTGATCTCTCAAGTTTTGAGGGTTATCAGGTTCCTTTTGCTGAACATTATATTTGTGAGACTCATTCATGCAATTGCAGCTGTATTTTGCAAACTTTCAAGACTGTTCAGTATTCCCTTATATATGATATACCACAGATTGTCTCTTCTACAACAGCCATTTGAGTTGTTTACCGTGTGAGTGGCTGCAAATAATACTGTTGCAAACATCCTTATACATGTCTCTTGATGCACCTGTGTACACATTTCTGTTGGGTATAAATCTAGGTGTGAAAATGCTAGGTCACTGGGAGGTATTGGTTCAATTTCAGTAGATGCTGCCAAACTGCTTTCCAAAGTGGTCATACCAATTTACACTGTGTTAGTAATGCCTGTGAAGTCTAGGTGCCCCCATATCCTAGCAGGAGAGCAGTATTTGTATAAGCTCCCCAGGCTCTGCTGCACATCCAGGGTTGAGAGCTACCAATGCCATTGTATGTGATATGCTTTGGAAATGGCAACATGAACTCATAGATGGTGGGAGAACTAGGGGTAGAGGGGATATAGTAAGATGTTTTCACAATCACCCAAAAAGCAGGCAGGACAGATATTCTTATTCCTCTTTGGCTAATGAGGTTTAATGTTAGTTTAATTAAACTAAGGTTTAATGTTCATTGACTTGACAGAAGTAAAACAGCCATATAGTGATGGTCATGACTAAAACTCAGGACTCTTGATTTCCATTCCTTTGCATGTTCCAACACCCAGCATAACATTATTCATTAGATGTCTAATGGATAGAGGTTCGGGGCAAACCAGATGCCAAGGCACTTTCTTTGTTGTCTCCTGTCCCAGGGTTTAGGAAAGAAGAAAAAGCAGAATGACTCAGATTTTCCCCGTGACTGAAGTCTCCGGTCACGGTTGTGAGAAGTACACAGATTCTTCCTCAGGCAGGGATGTAAAATGGTGAGTGTGCCCCCGCAGTGTCGGGAAACTCCACAAGCAGAAGGGAGCCTGTGAGCCCAGGAGCAGGATGGCCTGAGCTTCCCTCAGACAGACTGGGCTCTGACCCAGCCCTTCTCTGTCCTCGCTTGGGGACCTTGGACCAGAGACTGAATCTCTCTGAGTCTCAATCTCCTCATTAATAAGATGAGGGAACCATAACACATACATCATATTTTAAGGAGTGAATAACATATATGAAAACCTAACACATACTAGCAGTCAATACAATGCAGATGCTCTTAATATTACCAGGTAGAGCCCACCTATCCTGAATCTTCTATTTTTCCCTCTCTACTGGATCTTCTCCATCAATGTACAAATGTGGTTATTTCCTCTATATTTAAGAAACTCTCTCAACACTATGTCCTCGTCTAGCTTGAGCTCCACTTTCTCTTCCATTTACAACTAATGGCCTTCGAAGCATTGTTTGTACTCCCTGGCCACAGTCCTTCCTCTTCATTTGTTCTTGAAGCTTCCCAGCAAGACTTCACCCCCACCACTCAACTGATGGGACTCTTCTCGAGGTCACCAGTGACTCTGACTTCAAAGGATTCCCAGTCTTCATCTTACTCATTCTGTCAGCAATAGTTAACAGATGTTGACCCTCTTCTCAACAGATGTTCTTCACTTGTTTTCAAGCACAGACAACACAGTTCTACTCTCCTCCTAGCTCACTGGTTGGCCCTTCTGTCTTTCAGCTTGTTTTTTCTTCTTCCCAGGTGTAAGCACTATACCATTCCAGGACCCACATCTTGGACTTCTCTTCTCCATCTACTGTCATTTCCTCAAAAACTTCATTATCTTTTGGCTTTAAATACCATCTCTTCATTGATGACCAGCTCCCCCCAAAGTTAATCTCCAGCCTCAATCCTGTTGCAGAATTCCAAACTCATATATCTGCCTTCTTTGGCCCTTCACTTGTTTTAACAGGCATCTAGGGTATAAATTCCCACAACCAAATTCCAGATCTTCTCTCCAGCCTGCAACCCTGAAGCCTTGTCTCAGTTCACAGCAATTCGCTTCTAGTTGGTTAAGTCAAAAACCTTGACATTCCATATGACCCCTTTCTCTTCCTCACACCCACAACCAACCCATTAGCAAAACTTTTTTTACTGTATTTTCAAAATAGATCCAGAATATCCCTACTCTTCTCCATATCTATTACTTTTGATAGTATCCTACATATAAGGATAGAAGGAAATGGCAACCGACTCCAGTATTCTTGCCTGGAAAATCCCATGGACTGAGGATCCTGGTAGGCTACAGTCCGTGGGGTCGCAAAGAGTCGGACACGACTGAGCGACTTCACTTCACTTCACGTATAAGGATGGTCTCAGACACTTTCTTCTCTTCCTGGGATGATTTCAATAACCTCCGAATTGGTTTCACCCATGTCCAGGACAGCTTGTTCTCAACACAACGGCAAGTGATCCTGTTAAAATGCAAATCCTAGGGCTTAAACCAAACAGTGGCTTCTCATCTTCTTCAGAGTACATCAGAGAGCTTAAAAAGGCCCTCCACAATCCCCCACCCACACACCCACACCTTTCTGACCTCATCTTCTAGTCTTCTCTGTGCTCATCCTGTTTTTGAGTCAGTCACCCTGGCTGGCCTGTTAATCCCTAAACTTGCTAGGTGTGCTCCTCCTCTGGCCTTTGCACTTGCTCTTGTCCACCCCGAGAATGCTTTCGCCTCAGAAATCCTCATGCCTCTTCCCATCTCCTCCACATCTCTCTTTAAACATCACTTTCTCAGGGAAGCCTTCCCTGACCACCCTACATCATACTGTACCCTTCTTCATCTTCTTCCTAGCACTTCTCACCATCCAACACAACACCAACACATTATCACTGTTGTTGTTGTCTTGTGTATTCTCCCTGTAGAATGTATAGGGCACGAGAGCAGGATTTCTTCATTTCAGTTTACTCCAATTTCTCCAGCCCCTGGAGCAAGGCTTGCTTAATATTATACAAGTTCAGTAAATACTGATTGAATAAATGAAAGAGTCCCTACTCACCAATGAAAAACAAAACAAACAGCGGTGGTAAAAGAGATCCTGGGGGAAATCCCCAGGAGTTCTTTGGCCCAAGAGAAATACAACTTATTTGAAGGGGGAAATAGTGTTGGTTTTCCCCCTTTATTTCTGAAAGTGCTATTTAACAAGATTAGCCATGCCTGTCCCTGTAATCCCTCTAATATGCCTTCATGAGAACACAGACAAGAAAAGAGCCCGGGAGCCTGGAGGAGGGGTGAGGAAAGGAGGAGGGAGGAGAGAGAGACAAATGAAAGCGAGGGGGCTGCAAGCCACGCACCACCCACAGGAACTGGACCTGCCCTGAGTCTTCTCTGCCTCCACTGGGCCCTGAAGCAGGTTTCCTGACTGTTGTCTTGGCTCTCTGGTCCCTCTCATGTTCATCACTTCCCAAAGCAAAGAATCCTTCTGGCTTGTTGCATCACTAATGGAGTTTCTTTTAGGTTGTATCACCACCTCTCCCCTCTATCCATCAGAGAATGGCATGTGTCAAGAAAGAATAAAAGCTATTTACAACCAGCATCTACCAGTTCTCCTATTAGAGGGAGGACAGGGTAAAGGGGATGCTCAGTGCCCCAGTACCTGACAGAAGGGGATGGACTGCTTTCCTTAGCCACACAGCTGAATGATAACAATGGTCAACAGCTGAGTGATAACAAGGGCCAACCGCAGTCTCCAGCAGAGCCTCCTGCAACAGGCTGATGTGGCAGCCACTCCCCGGGCAGAATTCGAGGCCACCAAAGACTGTTGTGCCACTCACCTGCCACAGCATTTGCCCTGCTGTGGTTAGGACGGCTCTGCCCCCCATTAGGGTGCCCTGGCTCTAGGGCTGGTCTACCAAAGCCCCACATGTGCTACGGAATAGAGTCCAGTCCAAGACAAGTTGCTTACAACCATCAGGGCTCAAGTGCAAAGCAAGGCCTACAAAATACACGTTTAAATATTTAAAAGTTAATAAGTCAAGCCGACGGACTGTTAACCCTAGAATGGACTCTTGCAAAGATCACTCCACCTTGGACCCCATACAAAGAAAAGGCCAAGATCTCATTAGAAGTTATTTTCATAAGTCCTTGCTGGGTTTTGTTTCATGTTATTTAAAGTCTATTTCATCCCAGCGAAATAGTTTATCTGCTAAAAGGGAGTTTGACATAAATGATATAAAGTAGAGTACTTGCTTCGTATGAATTTATTCTCAGTAAACAGTCTGTTTTTGGCAACCACGCACACAGCACTTTTGATCACTATACTTTCTCTTGTGTAGGCTAGTTATTTCCTCTATCTAATCATTTCCTAATAAATCTTTATGTTATCATTTCACTTACCTTTTAACACCAAAAATTTGGTAGATTTTCATTTAGTTGAAATTGTTGATTAATCGACTTCTAACTATAGTATCCAAAGTTTAGACTTTTAAGATCTGGCTGTTTAATAGAACTGGAGTGTGTGTGTTATGTGTATTTAAAAAGTAGCTTACATATCTAAATTATCTAGAGCCAATTTAAAATAAAGTTTTATCATTAATCCTAATTTATTTCTTTCAGTGGAAAGAAAAAAATTTTTTTAATTTAATCTTAACATAAATTAAATGTACCTTAGTAATAACATGCTTTTACTTATGGAATTTGATTAATGTTACAGGAAAACAAATACCAAGAGACCTATAAGATCCTTAGCATAATGGCCAACCACTCTCTTTCAAGTCCACTTTTTTTTTTTTCTTGCAGTTTTGCTGATATATGGGCATATGACAAATGGTTTAGGAAATTGGAAGGGTATGGAACCAGCAGTGGGGAGCTTATCATTAAGAACTCCACATGGTAGTATTTCTATGACATCAGAATTGGAAATGATTTAATTGAAAAAAGTAAGATACTGTAAGTAAGGGTTAAGTCAATGGTTATAAAAACTGTCTAAAGACTAGCTCTTCGAGAATATGGTCTCTGAGACTAGTGATAGATGGTAGGGAAGGACCACCAACCATCCAGCAAGATACTCTCGTATCCTAAGAATCAGAGGGTGGTGATCTATTACCTTTGTAGACCTCCACTGAAGTGCGAGTCCCCGGTGAATTAAAGGGTTCTCACTAAGGGCTTAGGACCATTGAATCCTGGTCATTGTAGTAGATTGGGATTTAAATACTTAGTGCTAAAATAATTTGGGGCTGCCGAAAATAAAGCAAGCTCTCAAAGGGAAGAAGAGCCTTTGTGTTTTCTCCCCTAAAGGGTGTTTGGAGCTGTCTATGAACATAGAGCCAGAAGCTTTCAGCTTCTAGTCCTGGCTTTGCAGGTGACTAAGTGACCTACTATCCTTTATTCTCCTATCTTGGGTACCATTATCCTCCCATCCAGGGCTGCTGTTAGCTCACACTGCATCTTTGTTCAAATTAGAAAAAGGTGCTGCAGAGAGACAGAGCCCTGTACCCAAGACATCTGGCCTGGAGAGTGGGCCATAGGCTACTTATCTCCACCACAACCTCACAAGCACAGATGGCCATCCTCCTCCATCAGTTTTCAAGCAAGCTTTGTACCCCTTAAGAAACTCTCTTCTTGGACACCCTCCAGTGAGAAGCACTAATCTTGATTCCCCTTGCCACCATTCAATAAGGTCACCAGCAGGTCCCAAGTGCCTAAACCTGATGGACAGCTCTGTTCTACATTTTATCAGGCTCCTCAGGACTGTGGACACTGCTGATCAGTTTCTCCTTAAAATGCTCTTTCCCCAGCCTCTGTGGCACCACATGCTCCTAGTCTTTCTCCCCCTCTCTCTGGCCTCTCCTCTCTGAGTCTTCAGCTGCGGTTTCCTCCTTGAAACCATGCTTAAATGTGAGCCTCAGTCCTGACCTTCCCCTCTTCCCATTCTAGACTCTCATTACTGCCAATGACCTTAAATACCATTCCCATGGGCAGGGCAAATCTGCTCTTCCATCCTCCTCAAGAAGGAATGGGACTAGAGCCCCTCTTCTGCCTGTCTTCCCACAACTCACCATGCTTCTTTGAAGAGCAAGTAAAGGAGCCAATTGGGAAGGTGAGGGAAAGGCAGCACTAGCTCTGGAGACCCTGCCCCTGGTTCTGGCAACTACTCCAGCAGCAGCCAAGAGGTGGGTAGCGGAGTGGAGGAAGGGGTCCAATTCCAGGGCGGCAGAGGGCGGCGGGCAGAAGCGTGCAGAACCCCAGGAGTGGCTGCATATCTCCAGCTGCACTTTCCAATCCAACTTGCTCAGCAGTAAAGTCGATCTATTATTGATCCCTAGCAGTGTCCTGATTCTACTTCTCAGTTGGTTCTGAACTCAGAAGAGGGGGATTTGATTTGTTTCACCCCCACTCCCAAACCAGGAAAGCTTAAGAAAAAGGCATAAGCGTACGGGTTTGGAGATTTAAAATCTATCCAGAGAGAGTGATGCTTCAGGTATGGCAGGGGTAGGAGGTGTCCATACTTTTTAGTAAGTACAGGGCTTACAGTTCCTCAACTGCTTTAAGACACAGCAGTTTAAAGAGACTCGTGTCATATAACCTTGGCAGAGCCAGGGCCTTGCCACCTTGGCATGCACAGGCTTTGCAGGCTTTTGCAACTTATAGATCTAAGCAGCTACACCCAACGTGGGGATTAGATAATGAGTCTTTCTGTCACTTAAAACATGCAGAGCTTCAGTGAACAAAGTATTTAGGCGTTAGTGGCTGGGAAAATTTCTTGCTGCTCCTGCCATATTTCTCAGACAGGAACAGCCCATAGGAAGCTAAGCTTCACATGAAACTTCCTATAAACAGAGCTAAGTTCCACTTGGACAAGAGCTGTAGCTCTCAAATGCTAACATTCATAAGAATCACCTCGGGAACTTGTTAAAATAGCTTCATGGACTCCCACCACCTGATTCAGTAGGTCTGGGGGTAAGGCTTGTGAATTTGCATTTTCTAACAAGTTCCCAGGTGATGCTGCTGGTCTGAGGTCTGGGTTAGGCTATATTAGTTATGCCTCTTTAGCTTTAGGTGAATTAAGTCATCTGCCTCAAATTCTCTTCCTCTTTATGTTATGCTGAACTGAATCCAGTTTTAGAGCCAAGGACAAACTGGTAGAATTAACCTCCCGATTCCTTAATGATTAATATAACTACAGACCCCTAGTGTCACCCTCAAACACAACCACATAGGTCTAAGTTCTCTCTAGCTTCATTGCTTAAGCCTGGCCATGGCTTTGGCCAAAGACTCAGATTTGGAGGTTGAGCCACAGTGGGTTGTGGATTTCCATCAACAAATAGAGGAAAGGGGGTCCTTATTTTATAGACGGCAAGCCATCTGCTTGGACATTACTGAAAATATTAGCATACGAAAGACTAGGAAGGAGTAGTAAGAGGCCTAATGCCAAGAACATGGTGCCTCTAGGAATCAAGGAGAAGTTGGACTGGTTTGGAAACTAACAAAATTCTCTGCTTGATCAAACTCCAGTCTGGCTCTTTTGAACTCTCTTCTCAAATAGGCCCTGACTTTCAGGTTTCCATGTTCATATCTGCTTTGTCCAACATGAGCAAGAACTCTGCTAGGTCAGTTTAACCCCATCTCAATTTCTGATCCCCTTCCACCATCCCCCAGGTGAGGTCTGATCACCCTGGCCTGTCTTTAGCAAGAACTCTGTTAGGATGGTTTAGCCAAAAATCCACCCCCAACCCTACCCCTGATATTTCAGTCATTTTCCATCCACTGACTTCCCCCTCCCTGCTCCTGGGCTATAAATTCTCACTTTTCTGTGTTGTATTGAAAGTTGAGCCCACTATCTCTCCCCTACTGCAAAGCCCCATTGGTTCCCACACCTACCACAGCAGTCCTAAATAAAGCCGGCCTGCCTGTCCTTTAGTAAGAGTCACGAGGAGCTTCTTCTCTAACAAAACTTTGACCTTGAGATCAGAATGAGAATGGCTGAAAAAGAGAAATATAAAGGAGCCAGGCTGTGTCAGCCAGACACATGCGTTGGATGTTTGCAGCCAGTGTCCATTCTGCCTGACCAGCACTGGGTCTTACACCCACTGCCATGTAGAGAGAAGGATTTCCTTAAGAGATAGGCTTTGACGGGGGAGGCCAGGCTAGTCCAACATAAAAGATGAAAGGAGATAAGCTTGGACCTAACTACTCTCAAGGAAGGTATTAGAAACCCTTCTATTTGCTTGTTTTGGTTATTATTAGACCAGAAGGGGTGGCTGGGATCCAAAGAACTCTGAGGGAGCTGAGCTTTCAGAGAATAGACTGGAATAATCTGTACCTGCCAGCCCCAAGCAGGAGCACAGTTCTAGGAAGTTCTTGAGAAGTGCCCTCTTAAAAGGTCAGATAAGGAGTCAACAGTGAGTTTAATTGGGGAATCACCCTTGAAAGAATGCGACAGTTCCACCAGGTAGTCACACAGCTGTGGCCAGATATGAGAGGGGAGATCTGGGAAGACAAGCAGAGAATGCTGCTGGTGTTAACAGAGTTTCAAGGTGGCTCAATTATGGCAGCAGAGAACACAGGCATGGTGTGGGCCTTGAGAGCATGTACCTGGGAAACTTTCGAAGGGGGACTCTCAGGGAAGGCACAGGAAGGTGAGATGAGCTGCTGGCGAACCAGGCAGGACAGCAGCAGATACAGTCCAGGCCTTAGACACTGGTCCAGTAGGACAACACTACCCAAGAACGATCATCCATGCAGGAAGACAGCTAAAGGAGGACAAGAGCTGTGTCAACAGCCACATTTCTGGCAGACTTAAGACTCCAGACTGCAGAGGTCTCACTGGGAGGACCCCACAAGATAAAATTCAAGGAGTATATAAAAAAGCACGCGTCTTGACTCAAAAGCATAGGGAAATAAAAAGGAAAATCCGTATAGCAAACAGTATGGGCTGATGTGATAAAGAAGGATATGATCAACTCAAGAAGTGAGTTGAAATGTTCAAAGTGTGGCTGAGTCTTCCTGAAAAGAGAAGTGGAACAATAGAGACAAACATGACCAGAGACATGAGCCACTTCGCAGAAAAAGAGGACGTAGGGAAAATCTCTGCTGCCTGTGACCCAAGAGAAAAAGTGTTTTGTGGAATAGCACGCAGCAGAGGTGGTTGCACACCCCTGCCCCAGGGGAGAGCCTCAGAACCGCCACCACCAAAAAATGTGTATTGAGAACATTCTGTGTGCCAGGGACTGTCCCAGACCCTAGGAATACAGCAGCGAACAAACAAATACCACTGCCCTCCCAGAACACATATTCAATACCAGCTTTAGTTGAGGAATCCACTATGTGTGAATCTCCAGATTAAGCTTCTTTAGGACGCTTGTGTTACAGGCCTGAGAAATTCCAGGCAAGAAATCCTTGTGGCTTGTAAGGGCTCATAGAAGTTGACAGTAAAATATTCAGGGATTTTGCAAGCTCCAACTTTGATAGTTTGAAACCTTCCACAGTGGGAGTATTTACCCCAGGAAATTGGCAAGTGCTATCTATCCATCAGGGTTTTTTGTTTCTTACAGAGAAGAGAACCAGTTTATCAGAACACCATTGCAGTGACTGCTCACAAGAGGGAATGTGGCTGTGGCTATGTCCTTGGTCCGAGGACATAGGGGAAATAGAAATTAAGGGGTTTTACATGGGGAAGAAAGAAGCTTCCAATAAATCCTGGAGCATCATTAAAAATTCATAAATTTTGTAAGAGCCAAAAAGGTTTCCATTTCCAGATATGATATAGTAAATCTAGGCCATAATCAACCTCTTTTTTTTTTTTTTTTTTTTTTTGCAGGTTAACCAACTTTAATGGGATCAAAACATTATACAATAAAATTTATATACATTCACACACACACAAAAATCTTTCAACTTTTTTTTGGAATTGTATAAAGCAAGCAGTGGGGAGTAAATCCTTGTGGAGATTATTCTTGGAGTTGGAACCAGAGATTTTAGTATTTTGGTCTTTTCACTTCAACTCCATCGGCTTCCATCTTCTTCCTCTTCTCAATGATCGCACTAATCTTTTTCCACTGGCGATCAAGCTCTGCTTTGTCATTGGTTTCCTTGAAGCGCCTGGTTTTCCGCCCTTCAGACATCTTGATGCCATACTGGAATGCAGCTTTGGGCAAAGCCTCCTTGTTGTTCATATACTCGCTATATTCCTCCTGGGTGTCAAAGTCCCAGCGGCCTAAAGGACCTTTCTTGTTACCCTGGTCCATTTTGCTATAATCCACCTCCTCATCACTGTCCACAGCCATGTCATCCATCGTGGCTGGATAGCACTCAGCATAGCTATTGGACATGCCAAAGAAATCTCCCAGCTGCTTCTTGTCCTCTGGCTTCTTCAGAGATTCAGTGCCTTCCCAGCCAGCAGATCCAGCAAACTTTTCATTGATGGACTTGATCAACTCCTTGGCAGATCCGGGTCCTTTGTCAACATCCATGGGCTCATCGTCCACTTTTGGCTTCTCAAAGTAGCTGTGCCTCTTCTTCTCTTCTTCTAGTTCTCGGTCCCGCTCCCGCTCTCGGTCTCGTTCTCGCTCCCGCTCTCTGTCACGGTTTCTCTCTCTCTCCCAATCATGCTCCCGTTCCCGGTATCTCTCCCGCTCCTTGTCTCGAGGAGTCTTGGTTGTGGAGGGCACATAATCCCCAATATCTTCAAATATATTCATGTCAGCTTCCGGGGGTTTCTTCTCTTCCATTTTCCCTTTATCTTTCTTTTTGAGCTTCTTGTTGCGGGTACCCTGCCTCAGATAGGAAAGGATCTGGGTGAGCTTACTGATGACAATGTCATTTGTAGTCAGTGTGGTCTGGGCCTCCATGGTGGGGCAATCAGCTTTGCTGCGGATAAGAGTAGTGGGGATGTCTGTGTCGGCGTACTCATCATCCAGGTCTACCACATAGGCCATGCGGCCTGGAAGGAACAGCTCATTCCGCTCATATGCTTTGCTCTTGAAGAGCATGCGGTAAACATTTCGGCCCAAACGTGTTTTAAATTCAATTTTATTTTCAGGATCCTCATCTTTCTTAGTTTCCTTCTGGGGCTTTTCCATCATTTCTTCCTCCTCTTTCTCTTTGCTGGCAATTTCAGCTCGTACCTTTTGAAGCAGAGCAAAATCCAAGCCTTTCACCAAATGGGTATGTTCCATGTCACCACCCAAGAATTTAGACTCCTGGATCAACTGTCTTCTTTTCTCTGCAGCTGATTTGTCCGCCTCAGCAGTGGGGCCCACAGCCCTGTAGTTAGCTGTGGTGCTAATCAGTTCCGTTTCCTCATAATCTTTGTTCACGCCATCCCGCCGTTCCTTGGCACGGTCCCGGTACTTCTCTGCTAGTTCTCTCTCTCTTTCAATTTCTTGTTGGCGAAGCTTGGCATAATAACTTTTCTTTTTTCTCCTTCGTGCAGCTGGATCTTCATCCTCATTGTACTCCCTTGGCATTTCATGGTGACGTGACTTAGAGGGTGGTGCAGAGGTAGGTGCAGCCCTTGGGGTCATGAGAAGTTTCCTGAAGTCTTCATTAGTGAGTTTTGATTGGTGAAAGGAGTGAGGATCGTCCACATCGTGGCCATCTGGAGCCAAGGGGTTAGAGAACGGCTCGCTATCTCGCTCCGGCATTTCGTCCGCGGTGTTTCAACCCCAACAACGACCGAGGATCCGGTAACAACACAGACGCTACAGGAACTTCCATAATCAACCTCTTAATGAAAGACTTCTCCCAACATCATGTAAAGTTCACAGGTCAAGAACCATAGAAAAGTGATATATAGAATGAGAGGCATTCAGACAAGGCTGATGGACATGATTTTCTCTTTCATGTTTTCTCATTCTTCCCTCCTCCCCCAAATACTGCTGAACCCCTGCCGGAATCTTCAGCTGGTGCCAGTATTACATGTGTGCTGAGATTCCAAGAACTTTATTTTGACTGAAGTGGACATTCATTTTGATTTTTATGTGCCCATCATCTAAAACTCTTCCTCCTCCTTAAGAGTCTTGGTGAGTGGCAGAGTCTATCTCCTTTCATAAAAGCAGAAAATGCTACTTACTCGCTTTCCTAGCTTCCTTGAAGCCATATGACAAGTATGCAGCCACATGGCCAAGGTTTATTCTGTGAGACTGGCCCACCCTGGACTTTGAATCAGGAGTCAGTGATACACAGGCCCAAACCCAGCAGAGAATTCCCCAAGTCTGAATGTCTACAGCTCAGCAGCTGACAACAGTGTCTTCTCAGGACCAGTTCACAGGTCACACCAGGTTTTCCAGTTTTCCCTGCGATTCTCCCAGATGCCCAAAGAACTGGTAATACATTCCTTCTCTGCTTAAATCAGGCAGAGTTGGTTTCCGCAGCTTAAAACCTAGAATCAGGACTGATACAACTGGCCTCAGTGCCAGGCAGGCCAGCAGATTTGCTCCTGTTTTCTAAGTTTCTTGGGTGTGGGACTGGCGCTGGGAAATCCATGTTCTATTAACCCTTTGGACTCTAAAAGCGGAGAATGAAAGAGACTTTGCCTGCAACCACTGAGGGAACCTCACTATTCCCAGGTACTGAGTGAGGCCCCCAGCCTGAGGTTTAACCAAATGAAAGTTTGTGTAGAAGATAACTGTGGACCTGAATGTCTGTGGTCTTTGCCTTACAAGAGCAAGGAGATTTGATTTGGGAGCTTTTATTCCTCCTTGGAGATGTAATACTATATTTCATAACATCTAACACACTACCAAGAAAGGGAGAGAAAATGCCAACTAAAGTTTGACACAACACTTTTCTCTTAAAATGTTTATCTTATAGTTTCTTAACAAGCTCTTTCGGACTTAGACATAGATCTTTATCATATATTGTTCTCGTGTTTATATTAAAAAGGAAAATAAGAGTAAAATAACTTAAAGTATTCTTAGAAGCTCTTTATATTCAGAATCCAAATATTCTGAATTATGTTTGTTTTCAGAGTTGGAAAAGAGCTTTTGTTGAATATCCTTTTACTTCTACTAAAAGATAGTTCATATAAGTCTATAAGCAGATTCTGAATACATATTTTTTCTTTTTCATATTCTTTTCCATTATAGGTTATTATAAGATACTGAATATAGTTCCTTGTGCTATACAGTAGGTCCTTGTTGTTGATCTATTTTGTAATTAGTAGTGTGTATATGTTAATCCCAAACTCCTAATGTAACCCCACGTTTTCCAGCCCCACCCGTCACTATCCCCTTTGGTAACTGTGTCTCTTAATATATCTGTGAGTCTATTTCTGTTTTGTAAGTAAATTCATTTGTATCATTTTTTGTTCCACTATGAGTGATATCATAAACTATTTGTCTGACTTACTTCACTTAATATGAAAATCTCTAGGTCTATCCATGTTGCTATAGATGGCCTTATTTCATTCTTTTTTATGCCTGAGTAATATTCCATTGTGTATGTATAGATAGAGATATCACATCTTCTTTATCCATTCATCTACTGATGGACATTTAGGTTGTTTCCACATTTTGGGAACTGTAAATAGTGCTCTGTTAACACTGGGGTGCATATAGCTTTTCTAAGTATAGTTTTCTCTGGCTATAAGCCCATGAGTGGGATTGCTGGATCATATGGTAACTATTTTTAGTTTTTAAAGGAATCTCCATACTGTGGTCCATAGTGGCACCAATTTAAGCTCCCACCTATAGTGTAGGAGGATCCCCTTTTCTCCACACACTCTCCAGCATTGTTATTTGTAGACTTTTTAATGATAGCTGGGAGGGATTGGGGGCAGGAGGAGAAGGGGACGACAGAGGATGAGATGGCTGGATGGCATCACCGACTTGATGGACATGAGTTTGAGTAATCTCCGGGAGTTGGTGATGGACAGGGAGGCCTGGCGTGCTGCGATTCATGGGGTCGCAAAGAGTCAGACATGACTGAGTGACTGAACTGAACTGAACTGACTGAATGATAGCCATTCTGATTGGTGTGAGGTGATACCTCATTGTAGTTTTGATTTGCATTTCTCTAATATATGATTAGTGATACTGAGCATCTTCATATGCCTATTGACCATCTTTATATCTTCTTTGGAGAAATGTCTATGTAGTTTTTCTGCTCATTCTTTGACTGGGTTGTTTGTTCTTTTGATAATGAGCTGTATGGCCCATTCATGTATTTTGGAAATTAACTCTGTTGGTTGCACTGTTTGCAGAATCTTTTCCCCCAGTCTACAGGTTGTCTTTTCATTTTGCTTATGGTTTCCCATGTTGTGCAAAAGCTTTTAAATTTAACTCAACACAGACTTTTAAAAATATATGACCTCCATTTTGGATGGTATTCCAAAAGGTCTTTTTTAAGCTTTTTACTTTGAAATAATTTTGGACTCACAATAACTTGCAAAAATAGTATAAAATGTTCTCATACTTCCATTACCCAGCTTTCTCAATGTTCTGGATCACTTTTTAAAAATGAGATATCTTTTACATAGAATAAATTTCACCCTTTAAAAGTATCCAACTCAATGGTTTTTAGCATATTCACAAAGTTGTGCAACCATTGCTAGTACCTATTTCAGAACATTTCCAGCATCCCTCAAAGAAACCCTGTATCCACTGGCAAACACTCCCAAGTCCATTGCTCTCACTCTCCCAGCACCTGCAAATACCAACCTACCTTCTGTCTCTATGGCAGAAACACTTTTAACTCAGAGTGGCCTGAATGATCCCAGATGGCGACATCCTCTGCATCACCAAGAGCACTGATGAAGGAGCATTTTATAACAACATGCCACTCTGTCTGCTGGGTTTTCTTCCAAGCTGCTGACACCCATTCTTATCCAGTTTTGATGCACATGGCAGGCCATGACACCTCTATCATAACAGCTGCCTGACTGAGGAGATTGTAATATGACTCCCAATTTTAGAGAGGTTAAACGGTGGAAAAAATTCACTTCCTAGAATCAATGAGATACTGTAATGGAAGAAGGTTATTTGAGACATTTCAACTTTATTGGCATTGCATCATTGTCAAACATCATATTATCATGTTTATATTGTCCTTTGATCCCATTGCCTATCTTCTGGTAAATCAGTTGGACACTATGGCTGAGCAAAGATGAGGTAGTAAAGAGGATAGTGATGAGTTTTCACTCTAGGGTGCAGCGGGCATTGAAAACGTCATTAAATAACTGTTCTACTCCCATTTCAGAGCATTCTTGAAGCAAAAGCTAAACTACCAATCAGTGGTTGAAGGAGGGACTCCAAGGAGCAGTGGGTGGTTGAGGGTAAGGTGAAGACGTTAACTTCATAAAGGTGAGAACAGGAAAACAGGTTTCCAACCCTCACCTCGGGGAAGTTCCCTGCCAGGAAGGCAAAATGACACCTCTTGCCCTCTCTCCAGCCCTTACTACCCATATGCTGGTTATTTTCTGATTGCCCACTCCTGCCCTTTTCTGCCCTACCTTGTACCTGGGCAGACTGCCTGCTTAACAGACTATATTCCTTGGTCATTATAGTCCTCTTGTTTCCTGTGGGTTTGGTCAATGGGCAGGAGTGTGGATGGTGGGAAGAGTGAGTAGGAGGAATATTTCTCCCCACCCCAACCCCAGCCTATCCCTCCTGCTGGGCAGTCCAAGGCACACTTTAGGCACTGACCTCTCCCTCTGCCTCAGTGATAGCTCTCCTGAGTTCTGGTAGGAGCTCCCTCCTCTTGTCCCCAGAATTAAAACTTCCCTGTATGTAGATCCTGAATGCTTCTACATCCCTTGTTGGTACCTTTAGCCTTGCCCACACCTCTGCAAAAAGTCCCTTTGCTTATAATCCCTTCAATTCCCTCTTTAAGTACACCATTTGCTTCCTGTTGAAATACTCGGTCCTTCCCTCAGGGGGAGTGACTCACTGGTGGCTTGGGTGCTACTTTTTCCTCTCTCTCTTCTCTCTGGATCCATGCCCCCTGCAGCAAGTACCCAAGTCCTCTCTCCTAAACGACACCATCTGACTAGGGCAGGCTCTGCTTCTGAAATAGGGAGATAAGCAGTGGAGGCCAACAGGTTAAGTTCTGGGGGAACATTTTAAAAAGTCCAGTTTTGTGTATAGATTACAACTACACAGTTTAGCTTATCCAATAAAAAAAAAAGTTAAGATTTTGTTCCCCAAGGTCTATGTTTCAGTTGATTCTGAACTCAAGAGGTAGGGGATATTATTCATTGGTCCCCTTAAATCCCAACACATTCTTAAGGGTATAGCTCCAGTTTCAGACCCATATAGACAGCTGTCCTATGGCTTTGTAAGTTGCTCAGAATAACCACATCTACACCAAATTCATGCTCTTCTTCTTTCTACCCTAAATCTCTTCCAATGTTCCCTATTTCATTCCACCATACCACTCTCCACCCAGTTGCATGTGCTGGAAACCTGAAAGTCATTTTTGACACCTTATTCTCAACCTTAGATAAATGAATTTTCAAATACTGTGCATCAGTTTAGTTCAATCACTCAGTCGTGTCCAGCTCTTTGCGACCCCATGAACCGCAGCACACCAGGTCTCCCTGTTCATCACCAACGCCCGGAGTTTACCCAAACTCATGTCCATTGAGTTGGTGATGCCATCTAATCCTCTGTCATCTCCTTCTCCTCCTGCCTTCAATCTTTCCCAACATCAGGGTCTTTTCAAATGAGTCAGCTCTTCGTATCAGGTGGCCAAAATATTGGAGTTTCAGCTTCAACATCAGTCCTTCCAATGAACACCCAGGACTGATTTCCTTTAGGATGGACTGGTTGGATCTCCTTGCAGTCCAAGGGACTCTCAAGAGTCTCCTCCAATACCACAGTTCAAAAGTATCAATTCTTCTGTGCTCAGCTTTCTTTATAGTCCAACTCTCACATCCATACATGACCACTGGAAAAACCATAGCTTGACTAGATGGACCTTTGTTGACAAAGTAATGTCTCTGCTTTTTAACATGCTGTCTAGTTTGGTCATAACTTTCCTTCCAAGGAGTAAGCATCTTTTAATTTCATGGCTGCAATCACCATCTGCAGTGATTTTGGAGCCCCCCAAAACAGTAAAGTCTGACACTGCTTCCACTGTTTCCCCATCTATTTGGCCATGAAGTGATGGGACCAGATGCCATGATCTTAGTTTTCTGAATGTTGAGCTTTAAGCCAACTTTTTCACTCTCCTCTTTCACTTTCATCAAGAGGCTTTTTAGTTCCTCTTCACTTTCTTTCAAAAGGGTGGTATCATCTGCATCTCTGAGGTTATTGATATTTCTCCCGGCAATTTTGATTCCAGCTTGTGCTTCTTCCAGCCCAGCGTTTCTCATGATGTACTCTGCATATAGGTTAAGTAAGCAGGGTGACAATATACAGCCTTGAGGTACTCCTTTTCCTATTTGGAACCAGTCTGTTGTTCCATGTCCAGTTCTAACTGTTGTTTCCTGACCTGCATATAGGTTTCTCAAGAGGTGGGTCAGGTGGTCTGGTATTCCCATCTCTTTTGGAATTTTCCACAGTTTATTGTGATCCACACAGTCAAAGGCTTTGGTATAGTCAATAAAGTAGAAATAGATGTTTTTCTGGAACTCTCTTGTTTTTTCAATGATCCAGTGGATGTTGGCAATTTGATTTCTGGTTCCTCTGCCTTTTCTAAAACCAGCTTGAACATCTGGAAGTTCACAGTTCATGTATTGCTGAAGCCTGGCTGGGAGAATTTTGAGCATTACTTTACTAGCGTGTGAGATGAGTGCAATTGTGCAGTAGTTTGAGTATTCTTTGGGATTGCCTTTCTTTGGGATTGGAATGAAAACTGACCTTTTCCAGTCCTGTGGCCACTGCTGAATTTTCCAAATTTGGGGACATATCCCTTCTCCAGCACTTTCACAGCATCATTTCATCATTTCAGGATTGAAATAGCTCACCTGGAATTCCATCACCTCCACTAGTTTTGTTCATAGTGATGCTTTCTAAGGCCCACCTGACTTCACATTCCAGGATGTCTGGCTCTAGGTGAGTGATCACACCATTATGATTATCTGGGTCATGAAGATCTTTTTTGTACCATCCTTCTGTGTATTCTTGCCACCTCCTCTTAATGTCTTCTGCTTCTGTTAGGTCCATACCATTTCTGTACTTTATCGAACCATCTTTGCATGAAATGTTCCCTTGGTATCTCTAATTTTCTTGAAGAGATCTCTAGTCTTTCCCAATCTGCGAATAGATACATGTATATATGGCTGAGTCCGCTGTTCACCTGAAACTATCACAACATTGTTAGTCAGCTATACTCCAATATAAAATTAAAAGTTAAAGAAAGATAAAGGCAGAGTTTGGATTTTGCTGCCACAAACCAAGGAACACGGGGGGCTACCAGAAGCCAGAGGAAGCAAAGTGTCTTCCCCCAGAGCTGCTGGAGAGAACATGACTCTACAACAGGTTGATTTCCAGTCCCTGGCCTCTAGAACTGTGAGATAATACATTCCACTGTCTTAAGTTACCCAGTTTCTGGTTTTTGTTAAGCCCTAGCAAACCAATAAATCAGCCTTTAGAACTTAGTCCACTAGAGCAAGGGTTGGCATATAGCCCACTGACTATCTTTATTTGGCCCACAAGCTGAGAACTTTTATTTTCAGAAGAACATTTGCAGTTGATTTGAGGATAGGAAACATTAACTTTGAATGTCAATTAAGTGAAATCTTGCCTCCTAAAAAAGAATTCCATTTTTCTCATTAGTATATCTGTACTACAAAAAATATACTCAATTGAAGTGAAGTGAAGTGAAAGTCGCTCAGTCGTGTCCAACTCTTTGTGACCCCATGAGCTATACAGTTCTTGGAATTCTCCAGGCCAGAATACTGGAGTGGGTAGTCTTTCCTTTCTCCAGGGGATCTTCACAACCCAGAGGTTGAACCCAGGTCTCCTGCATTGCAGGCAGATTCTCTACCAGCTGAGCCACAAGGAAAGCCCACAAATACTGGAGTGGGTAGCCTATCCCTTCTCCAGCATAAATTATTATTGTATTTTTAATGTCATCATTTTGAAATGTGCAGAAGTTTGTTTTATCGCTTATTATGTGAATACCTACCTAATATTTATGATTGTCCCTCTTGGCCTTCAAAGCCTAAAATATTTTCCATCTGGCCTTTTACAGAAAAAGTTTTGTTAAACTCTGTCCTAGAGGAATCTCAGGTGTTATGTTCTCATTTAGCCAAGAAAATTTCTAAGCATCAGTGAAAATGTTTTAATTATGATAAATAGGATTGATTTTTATCTGTTTTCATTTTACAATAAACTTTTTTCCCTTGTTACTTTCTTTATAACAGCTTTATTGAGATACAATTCACATATCATATAATTCACCCACTTGAAGTGTATAGTTCAGTGGTTTTTAGTATATTCACAATTTTGCAATCATCACCACAATCAATTTCAGAATGTTTTCAGTGCCCCATAAAGAAATTTCATACTCATTGGACCCGTTAGCAGTTAGTCTTCATGTCACACAAGCCCAGACTCTCCAGCCATAGACAAACATTCACCTACTTTCTAGGGGCTTCCCTGGTGATCCATTGGTTAAGACTCTGGGCTCCTAATGCAAAGGACCAGGGTTTGATCCTGGCTGGGGAACTGGATCCCACATGCTGCAACTAAGAGTTCACCTGCTGCAATGAAAGATTCCACATGCTGCAACTAAGACCCAGAACAGCCAAACAAATAAATTAAAAAATGTATATAGTTTAAAAAATCTACTTTTCCATGTCTATGGATCTGTCTATTCTGGACATTTCATACAGATGGTCCATGTTACTTTTCTAAATTTGCTTGGGTTATATTAATTATTTTATTCATTTTCTTTCAATCCTTTAAACTAAGAACAAGAAGAATTAAGACTAGATGTGTGAGCCATAAAAAGCTTTTATTTCTCTGACATCCATCTTTCCCATCCTGGTATTTAGCTCACACATATGGTCCCACTGGCTACATGTCCCATGTAAACTAAAAATATCCTGGACTTCCCTTATAGAAACATTACATGACTGAATGTCCTGAGGTCAGAAAGTTGGAACTTGGTACACAGGGATCCTAAACCTCTCAGCTTGTAGCTTTTTGAGTTGCTAAATTGTGACATGTCAGGAATCACCCCATATATCTGTCATAGTTTGTTGGTAATATGAATCTCTGCAATAGGAAGGAACAGCGGTAAAAATTACTTACACAAATTGCCTTTGAGAAATACAACATAATCTTTAAACATTTCGTATTAACTAAAGTGAAGCTCTTTCAGAGTCAAGTTTTTTTTAATATTATTTGGCCTCACCAATTAATTATTTGCCTTAATTATGGGTAACAGATCCTCTGACTGGAAACTGGCAGTTCTCTTTGCTTGTTGCAGTAATTAGCTATAATGACTTCTAATGGTCCTAGGGTTCTTCCCTTACTTATTAAAGAGCCATAGTATTTAAATCACCTCCTCTATTGTTCTGAATATCTATTGCTGCATGATGAACCACCCCAAAGCTCATTGGCTTAAAATGACAACAATCATTTTATTATCTCTTGTGGTTTCCGTGAGTCAAGAATTCAGGAAGAGCTCCACTGGGTGGTTCTGCCTTTAGGATCTCTCATGCAGTTGAAGTCATTCAGGGGCAGGAGCTGGAAGAACAAATATTGGCAGAGTTGGGATGGCCAGGCATCTCTCTCCATGTCAGAAGGCCTCTCCATGTGGTCTGTCTGCATGAGTTAGCTTGTGCTTCCTCACAGCATGGTGGTCTCAGGGTGGCAAAACTTCTTACAAGTTCATGGTTCTAATGCAGGGCCCAGCAAACCAGGTAGACTCTGTACCACCTTCTATGACCTACCCTGGGAGGTCACATATCACTTCTGCCACAGTTTACTGGTCACTAAGGTTTGGCCTAGATTCAAAGAGGGGGGCCACAGAATTCACCTCTTTATGGGAGGTCAAAGAATTTGCAGAAATGTCTTTCAAGCTGCCATTATCTATGCAGAAGACATTTTTTTGTTTATACAATAGATACTCCAGTAAGAGACATTATTTCTCTCTTCCTCTTACTTCCTTGGGACTTTCATTTTTTTTTTCCTTCTTTCACAATCCCCTTAAAATGTTTACAAATGAAAGATTTCAACTCCACATATTTTGCTTGGTACTTCTGCGTTCTGTAGACAGATTAATTCTTGCGCCAGGCCCAAATATTTCCGGATGTTCTGTTCTACTCTGTCTACTTCCTGTTTGGTTGACTTTTATTTCCTGTACTCTTTGTCGAAGTTGTCAACTTACATTTTGGCCTATGCACTGTGTTCTATTTCTGAATCTCCAGTGGTCTTGAGCAACGGTATGCATACAGTAACTGCAAGTATAATACAGGAAGTGAAAATTAAAATACTATGTCTTAACTTAATACTGATAGAATTAAATGCTCACTTTAAGGAAATACATATTGTAGTGGAGACCATTTTGCAGGAGCTCAGACCTTAAAGAGTCAGTTCACCTTCTCTGAAGTGAACTGTTCTGAGCCATTGGTCACATGCCTAATTGAAATTCTTTCTTTTAGGGACAGTTCTATAGCTCTTAAATTGTTTTGGGCTGTGGGCAACAGGAACCTCAACTCAACTGGCTTAAACCATAAGAGAATATTTTTATAACAAGGGATCTGATGGTTCCAACTCAGCAGCTAACTATGTGATCAAAAACTGAGATTCCCACTAAACCTTTCGGCTGTGTGCCATCTTCAGTATGTCAGCTTTATTTTTAACTTATGCTCTTAAAATGGCTTCTCTGGTTCACTTGTCACTCTCAGACACAGCAAAGTCCAGTGAATTCCTAGGTGTCTCTTTTTATTATGAGTGAACAAAAAATCATTCCAGAATCTCTCTAGCAAATTTCCCATCCTGTTATATTGCTCAGACATGTATCATTTGCCCATTCCTAAAGAGTCTCTGGCTCAGGAATGGTATTACCATGATTGGCTTAAAGATGCACTTGGCATTTGTAGCACGGCAAATTACCCAAACAAAATCAAGATTCTTCTAAAAAGAGGGAAGAAAAGAAAGAATAATAGATGGGGAACCTTCTACTATTTGGATTTAATGTAATACAAAGTAAGAATTTCCCCTCCTGTGGGGTTCCTAGATCATTGAATAGCACCACAATTAATACAGTGGCTCAAAGCAGAAACCTGGCAGTTTTTTTAACCTGTGTTTTCCAGTTGTCTATTCCCCCAAAGCTACTGCCTTAATTCAAGCACTGGTTTTCTTTCCCTGCATTTGTTACAATTATTTTCCTTACTAGTCACCTGCCTCTAGTCTTCCACTTCCCCCAATCCATCTTCCACTTTGTTGAGGGAGTGAGCTTTCTCTCATGGATTATCAGGGTATTCTCACTGAAACTCAAATGCTAAAAATGGAGTGAGATGCCACTTTCACTGTCTACTTCCTCTACAAGTGTTGGTGAAATATGCCTTTGTGGCTGCAGGTGTATGAAAGAGTTCTGGTGCAAGCATGTTCAAGAGACAGGTGGGGAAGCAATAGAGGAAATGGGATGGTGTTTGTTGCTATCATCAGCCTAATGATGGTTTGGAGTTACTATAGTAGGGGTTGTGTGCTCAGTCGCTTCAGTTGTGTCCGACTGTTTGCGACACTGTGGACTGTGTCCTCTGTCCATGGGATTCTCCAGGCAAGGGTACTGGAGTGGGATTCCATGCTCTCCTCCAGGGGATCCTCCTAATCCAGGGATCGAGCCCTCATCTCCTGCATCTCCTGCATTGCAGGTAGATTCTTTACCACTAAGCCACTGGGTAAGTCCCATAGGAGGGGTTAGAGCCAAAAGGTAAAGATACTGTAGTCATGGCAGATTATGTGAGACTTCCGGCACAAGCAGTCCTTTTTGAGGCCTAGGTGACAAAGTGTGATACAGTGTTGGACAGAAGGGAAGGTCATCTGGGCTCAGCAAAGTGGGAGAGAATATCTCATAATTTATTGTACTCTGTTCCTCCTATTTCTGTGATATTATCAAAAGTCTAAGGCAACATGGATGGACCTAGAGATGATCAAACTAAGTGAAGTAGTCAGAAAGAGGAAGACAAATACCATACAATACCACTTATATGTTGAATCTAAAATATGGCCTACCTGTGAAACAGAAACAAACTCACAGACATAGAGAACAGATTTGTGGTTACTAAGGGGGAGAAGGGATGGTGGAGGGAAGGACTGGGAGTTTGGGGTTTGTAGATGCCAACTATTACATATAGAATAGATGGACAACAAGGTCCTAACGTATAGCACAGGGAACTATATTCCATATCCTGGGATAAGCCATAATGGAAAAGAATATAGAAAATAATGTATATACACATATAACTGAGTTACTCTGCTATACAGCAGAAATGAACACAACACTGTAAATCAACTACACTTAAATTAAAAAAAAAGTCTAACACAAGATTTCCCCAGTAGTCTAGTGGTTAAGATTCCGTGCTTCTACTGCAGGGGAGACAGGTTCAATCCCTGGTCAGGAAAGTTCCACATGCCATGTGGGGCAGCCAAGAGAGGAAAAAAAAAAGCAGTCTAAGGCAAAAATCATATTAAAAATATATCCAGTAATCTGAAAGAAATTTTTAATATTGATTTAATATTGATCTATAACATTAGTTAAGTACTAAATAAAAATGTGTGTATGTTTACCATAAAAATGAAAAAGTTTCATCTGGAATATTCAAAATTAGGTTTAATATAGTTTGAGCCTCATTAGAGATTTTGATAGTTATCTGTAAATATTAGATGAAATAGTAAAATAATAGTCATAGATTATTAATAGGTAAAAATTATTTTTTCTTCAATCTCATTTGTTAGGTAACAAAATAGAAATTTTTCATATGTAATAATTTAAAAAGCCCAACCTTCTGCTTATCATTTCCTATTTTTCCATTTTCCAACTAATTCCTTGGTCACACAAAATCTGTTTCTTATCCTTAATAAGACCTACAAACCTTGCAACTATTCCCAGTTTGCTAGGACATCCATTCTCAAGCCAGCTTCCTTCCTTAAAGAGCTTAGTATGAAAACTATGTAGCAACACAATTTAATGTGGATGGTATAATTACCAAATTAAAAAAAAGGCTACCAAATTTTATGTATGCATAATATTCATGGTTGAAGCTGTATACAATAGGTAATAAAACTTATCGAGGATATACTCCAAACTGTTACTCTTTTTTTCCCAGGGTTGGAGGTGAAGTTATTCTTAACTGATTCTCATTTTCTCTGCTTTAATTCTTTATCATGATCAAGTAACAGCAGAAGAAAGAAATCAAAGCCTGCATATGAAAAAGTCCTGGAAGGAAACACATCTACTCACACAAGCACACAGGTGATACTTGTATTAATCAGGTAGATTTATAGGCCATCTTATTTACAACTTTCATTGTATAAACACATATCTATTTCTGGCTGCACCGCATGCCATGTGGGATCTTAGCTCCCAACCAGGGATCAAACACGTTCCCCCTGCAGTGGAAGTGCAGTCTCAACCACTGGACCACTAGAGAGTCCCTTATATGTATATTTTTTGATGGACTATTAAAATAAATTAATTAAAAGTTTAATAAAAATTTAAGAGCTTTGCATATTATTGAAGAATTTGTTAACCGGTTGACTCAATTTGCTTCTATGATAGTAATCTGAGATTTTGGTATCTGTCTTAATTTCATTATTACTATGTCTCTCTGCTTCCCTGGTGGCTCAGTGGTAAGAATCCACCTGCCAATGAAGGAGATGCAGGTTCAATCCCTGGGTCAGGAAGATCTCTTGGAGAACAAAATGGCAACCCACTCCAGTATTCTTGCCTGGAAAATTCCATGAACAGAAGAGCCTAAAGGGCTACAGTCCATGGGGTCATAAGAGTCGGACATGACTGAGCACTAAACAAGTGCCTCTCTGCAGGCGTGGTTGCTTACCTCTTCTGGGAGGGAGAATTGTAGCCTTATGTATGTGTTTGTTTGTCTTGCTCTCTCTTTTTTAATAGTATCTAGTGGTAAGAAGGAGAAGGCAATGGCACCCCACTCCAGTACTCTTGCCTGGAAAATCCCATGGACGGAGGAGCCTGGTGGGCTGCAGTCCATGGGGTCGCAAAGAGTCGGCCACGACTGAGCTACTTCACTTTCACTTTTCACTTTCATGCATTGGAGAAGGAAATGGCAACCTACTCCAGTGTTCTTGCCTGGAGAATCCCAGGGACAGCGGAGCCTGGTGGGCTGCGGTCTATGGGGTCGAACAGAGTCGGACACGACTGAAGTGACTTAGCAGCAGCAGCAGCAGCAGCGGTAATAAATTGTCACTCATATCAATAGTGGAGTGATGCAATGCATAACAATTTATATTTCATTAGATATTTACTGACCATCTCAATACTCACGGCACTCAGTACTGACCACTGTAGGAATAAACAATGACTATGACAGTCAATACCTTTAACAAAAAAGTTAAAGTACTGATTTTAACTTTTCCCATGGTGTTCAGTTGAGAACTTTTGGGAAAGTAGCATGAGGGGCTTTTTTTTTTTAATTGAGGGACAGTTGATGTACGATATTACATAATGAGAGTCTTAAAAGATACAGAGCCGTGGGAGGGGGGATCGGGATGGGGAATACATGTAAATCCATGGCTGATTCATGTCAATGTGTGACAAAACCCACTACAATATTGTAAAGTAATTAGCCTCCAACTAATAAAAATCAATGAAAAAAAAAGATACAGAGCCTGTGAATACTAAATACTCCATATGTTAGCATTTTTACCAATAAGATTATGGCTGTGAGGTAACTATCAAATATTTTTATATTGCTTCCTATCTTAGATCATATTTGGAAATGTAATGTGACATGGAAGAACCAAACTATGAGTTTGGAGGTCTAGTTTCAAGCTCCAGCTCAGCAAATTAGCTGTATGATGTGGGCATAGCACTAAAATTTTCTGTGCCTCAGTTTTTTCATGTGTAAAATGAGGATGTGAATTAAATGTTCCACAGGATTCCTTCCAACCTTAAAATTTAACTATCCTCTGTTGAGACATATCAGAAACATCATATGACTTTAAGGTGCAAATGACTTTAGTACCAGTTCTGAAAAATGCTAACTCTAAATCTGTGTAAGTAATTGTTGGATCACATGCTTGTGAAACAACAGCTATTATTATTACTGTTACAGAAACCTAGTATACTGTGTCATGCTTCCAAGCAGTGCTATATACATAAAGCTAGCATATGTAGAACTATAAGGCATACACAATATAAAGATTAAAAAGAGAGAGAGATTTGACAAATGAATGTTTGTGACTGCTTTTTAGAGTTTTCAGACTCTAAGATTTCAATTCTCTGGGTGTTCACAAGCCTTACATTTCAGTTCCTCAAATGAAAATAGGTGAGTGGGGCATGTTTCATCAGGGCTAGAGGTTCTTATTTTAGGGACTGGTGGTGGATACGAGGGAAAACAGGCAGACGATCTGGGTTTGCTGCTACACTCCAAATGATTTATGCAGTTTTGAAGTTAATCTATGTATTTCTATTTTCCTGGTAAATTCAGGAAATTCTTGCTGCATCAGCAGTTTTCCAGATTAGCAATCTAGGCCTTTTCTCTGACTCCTGCTTCTTCTTAATACCCTATGTCTAGTTGGTCACCAAGGCTAATCACTTCTCTTTGTAATATCTCTTGTTTTCCTTCCTCTCGTTTTTTACTTCATTTCCATACTCAATATTCTGGTCTGTTTCAGGCTCATATTTATTTCACTTCAATAACCACTTAGTGGAGGCTTTAAACGCTACCAGTCTGATTTTCCTGAGATATGGCCCCCATCACAGCACTCTCTAGTTTAAGAATTTGGAATATTTCTCCAATGACAAGGAGACAAAACTAAACTATTCCTCCTGGCATTGTAACCTCTCCATTACCAGGTTTTAACCTTATTTCTATTTCCCAATATGTACTCATAATATTAGTTATTGTAATGCTAGCTGCTATAACAAAGAGATTCAAATGCAATGTGTGAGAAAAAGAGAGTAATTTCCCAATTTAATGTTTGAGCTCCAGTTCTCAGAACCCATGTAATCATACAGATTCTTTCCATCTTATTTTTAACCTCTAGGACAGCATCCTTAATATTAGAACTAAATCTGGATAACAGGACATCTCATTAGCTTGAGGGAAGGCAAACAAAAAAGAAGCGGGCTCACCATCTGAAAGGCTCTGCCTAGGAATGGGTGGGCATATATTTCCACTCAAGGGAAGCTGGGAGATAGAGTGTAGTTGGGCAATCATACACACCAAGCTATAGTTAACACCAAAAAAGAAGAAAAGTCAGCCAGCACTATCTACCACACACCCTCTGCTTCAGTTTTCCTGGTTGCTCCAACATGTAGGTTTTCCTTCTTTCTTTTCTCTCCACTTAGCCAAATGACATCCACCCTTCTCTTTGCAGTATTGCAGCCATTTTCAAGGAATGCTTCAGTATGTTGAAGAAAGTGGAAATGATTCCAGGACTCTTCAAAGCTGATTTGTAGTCCTCATTTTTTATGTTTTTTTAAAAAAATTTTTATGTATACATTTTATGTTTTTTCCCTTACTTTTGTCTTTTATAACATCTTAATTTATGGAAGTGGATTTAGGAGATCTCAAACAGTGCCCACACAGAAAGTAAGTAAACAGGGGAGGAGCAGTGAAGAGATACAGTGAAATCCACTCCTAAGAACTGAGTCCGGCTATTACAACTATATGTCCTGACTAGTAGTACTTGAATTGGGATTGTTGTAGTCTTGATAAAGCTTAATTTCTTATAAAATAACCCTGTAGCCAAAACTGATGTAAAATATCTGCATAAACTATGAATAAAAAGGGGTATCAAAGAGAAGCCATGTGGTCATGTTCATCTGGGGCCTGCCTGGAAGTCCAGTGGTTAAGACTTCATCTTCCAATGCAGGGGGAGTGGGTTTGAGTCCTGTTTGGGGAGCTAACATCCTACAGGCCTTTCAGCCAAAAAAAAACCAAAACATAAAACAGAAGCAACATTGTTCTTCAATAAGTTCAATAAAGACTTTAAAAATGGTCCACATAAAAAAAATCATTAAAAACTGAAAAAACAGAAAATAAAATTTTCTAAGGAAGAGATGCATTGAATCTGATGAACAGGATCATTCTGGTTATTACAGCAGTGTAAAAATAACTGCTTATGCACGTTAAAGTATTTAGAGAGAAGTGTACTACTGTCTACAATTCAAATCCAAGGTCTGTGTTGTTTGCAAAGCCAGGGCCCTTAGTTAAGTATGGAACAACAATAATTCAACAGCCTTTTTTCACAGCCTCCATTAAATATTATTTAGGATTCTCTCACTTATAGGGTAATCAATACAAAATATAGATTTCAGGGCCCTTCTCCTACCCACTGAACCAGAATTTCTGGGAGTGGAACCAAAGCATATGTATTCCCAAGAAGTGATTCTTCTGACCACCAAAATTCAAGAACCAGTGTTCCAAACCATTGGAGATATTCTGGAACTCTATGACCAAATAGTCCACAATAACATAGGAATACCTCTGACATTTACTGCAGGGGTAGTCAGGAATGCTAGACGCTAGATTCTCTGCAAAGAACAGTCTAGTATGGCCAAGAATTGTCTCCCATCTTCATGACCTTCCTATGTCTCACCAAAAATGTACATTCATATACATGAAAAGTCTATTTATAATGCAAGCCTAGATCACAATTCCATTTTACATATGAACTTCCCAGTAATGCAATTATAGTTGTTCATCAGTGTCCAAAAGTGATTGGTTCTAGGACCTTTCCCCCCATATCAAATATTCTCTTATGCCCAAGTTTCTTACATAAAATGGCACAGTATTTGCGTAAAACCTACAGCAATCCTCCCTATATACTTTAAATCATCTCTAAATTACTAATAATACTCAATATAATGGAAATGCCCTGTAAATAGTTGTAAATACAATGGAAATACCATGCAAATAGTTGCTAGTGCACAGCATATTCAAGTTTTGCTTTTTTGAGCTTTCTGAAATATTTTCCCCAAATTATTTTCAAATTGTGATTGGTTGAAACTGTAGATATGGAACCCATGGATACAGAGGGCTGATTGTACTGTATAAATCAAGAGATGATTATTTTATGAGAAAAACTTTTTAAAAGTTGAAAAATTGCAACTGTGACAGTCTACTAATACAACACATCAGTATCAGGCTGCATTTGTAGCCTGTGATTCTATGTATAAGTACAAACATTTAAAATCTTCATTATGGTCTTTTAATGTAGTCATGCCCAAATATTTACATATCAAAGTCAATATTATTTTTCATAAATGGCTTCCTATTTTGCTTTATATTGCTATTATGGCATTATTTTTGTTTGAAAACATACATGTAAGGTAGATTATACATAAGACTTTCATTTTGGGGTAGTAAAGGGGATGTTACAAATATTTGCTATAAAACAGTGAACACTGACTGATCTGGTTGGGCAGAAAGGCATTACTCTTGATACTAAAGAACATGGCTTAAACATTTTAATTCTTGTGGAAAGAAAAAAAAAGACACCTGTCATTAAACTGAATAGATATAGTTATAACAAAGTTTTATCATAAGATTCATTGTAGGCTCAGAAGAGCTATCCAAATGTAAGGTATGTGCTATACCACACACTAGAGCCCAGACATGGTAGCATGTTCAATGAGCACACCAGGGCGGAGAAACAAACTGCTGATCTCTAGACAAGATAATTCATTCAACAAATATTGAACTTCTGCTATGTGACAGCCATCTGGAATAAGAGGCCCTGCTTTCAAGGATTTTATAGTTTAGTAAGGGAGCCAGGCCAGGTGGTGCTATTGGTGAAGAACCACCCTGCCAATGCAAGAGACATAAGAGATGCAGGTTCGATGCCAGGGTTGGGGAAGATCCCCTGAAAAGGGGCATGGCAACCTACTCCAGTATTCTTGCTTGGAGAATCCCATGGACAGGAGCCTGGTGGGCTACAGTCCACATGGCCACAGAGTCAAACACGACTGAAGTGACTTAGCACACATGCATGGGAGCCAGGCACAGGACCTGTACTTTGGTGTGGTAAAATGAGTGGTAGATGATTTGCTGGCTACTATGTTGCCCAGAGTAGAAACAGCCTATCTGACCAGAGGAACCTGTAATGGTTTCCTGTAAGCGAGGTCTTAAAGGATGAGGAGGAATGAACCAGGTGAAGAAAGGCGGGGGCGGGGGCAGATGTACAAATTACTGGGTATAAGATGGGTTCATGGGGACCCTGGTGGTCCAGTGGCTAAGACTCTGTGCTCCCAATGCAGAGGGCCAGGTTTGATCCTGGTCAGGGAACTAGATCCCACATGCTGCAACTAAAAGATCCTGCATGCTGCAATAAAGACCTGGTGCAGCCAAATAAGTAAATAAATATTATAAATAAAAACATTTAAAAAATAACAAGATTATAAGATAGGCTCAAAGATGTATTATACCACACAGGGAACATAGCTAAATATTTTGTAATAACTATAAAGAGAAAATAACCTTTCACAATTGTATAAATTTTTAAAATGTATTACATCATTTAAAAAAAATTGAAATAAAATGAAAAAAAAATGTGCACAGGATGCAGAGAAGAGGGAGGATGCGAAGAAGAGGGAGGTGGTAAGCAGGGTCTCAAGGTAGGGTCTCAAGGTTGTGTGGCCCTGGTGGGGAAAAGTATTCAAAAATCTTTTCAAATACTTTTTAAAAAAAGAAGTATACATAAAGTAGACAAACTATATACCAGTATAGCTCGATTAACTTGTAAATATATGTAACCTGTTTCAAAGATAAACAAAGCCAAACACTAGTTAGAGAAGAAAGATTCTATTCAGTAGGAAAGATAGCCCAGTATAAACTGACTGCAATTTTTACTTGTGCAGAGGTAACTGGACATTTTCAAGGGAGAATGAGGCAATAGGGAAGCAAATGGGCAGCATGAGGGAAGTGGAAATTTATAAAAAGTGGGAAGGGGAGCTGGCCAATGGATTTAGGCCATCCAAGTCTGTTAACTGGCACTTCCAGAAGTGAGGGTCCCACCTATCCACAGAAACTGAGAGATCGCGGCCCTTACTTTAAGTGTTGGCTGGAATAAACAGTAAATTCTTTTGGCAACCTTCAGTTTTCTCGGGTTGAAAACCTATGGGGGCTGAAGTTGTCATCTTAGGGTTGCGACCTGAAGCTATAGAAACTTTGTTAGAATTTACTCAAGTCTTTTAGCAAGAGAGGGTTGACAGCATTACTTGTGCTGAGAACCTTCAGTTGTTAAAGGTCAAGCATGAGGCCGAGTTGACAAGAGGGCTCAGACGAGCCCGACAAGAGTTTGGTCAAGGAGAGAGACTTTGTCACTCATCCCCCAGATCAAGATATGGGATGTTTCCAGCAACTCAAAAGGCTCCTTCAGGGCCACTTCTCATCAATTTCTACACTCAAAGACACCTAGTATTTTGCCCTCTATTATAATAATTATTTTTATCTGTTTTTGAACTTGATATATAGGTGGATTCATAGAGTATATACTCTATTGTATGTGACTTTTTAATTTATAACTCACCCATATTATGTGGCAATAGTATATTCTTTTTCATAATTGGGGATAAGTCTATGTTATGGATATATTACAGTTTATTTATCCATTCTGTTGCTGATAAATATTTGAGTTGTTTTCCTATCATTGGATAATACAAATAAAGGTGACTTAAATATTCTTATCTGTCTTTTGGTAGATACAGACACTTATTTCTGTTTGGAATATATCCAAGATTAGTATTGCTGGATCATTAGGTATTTGAAAAAGTTGGCTTAAAACTCAACATTCAGAAAACTAAGATCATGGCATCTGGTCCCATCACTTCATGGCAAATAGATGGGCAAACAGTGAAACAGTGACAGACTTTATTTTTGGGGGCTCCAAAATCACTGCAGATGGTGACTGCAGCCATGAAAATAAAAGACACTTGCTCCTTGAAAGAAAAGCTATGACCAACCTAGATAGGATATTAAAAAGCAGAAACATTACTTTGCTAACAAAGGTCCATTTAGCCAAAGCTATGATTTTTCCAGCAGTCATGTATAGATGTGAGAGTTGGACTATCAAGAAAGCTGAGTGCCGAAGAGTTGATGCTTTTGAACTGTGGTGACAGAGAAGACTTTTGGGAGTAACTTGGACTGCAAGGAGATGCCACCAGTCCATCCTAAAGGAAATCAGTCCTGAATGTTCATTGGAAGGACTGATGCTGAAGCTCAAACTCCAATACTTTGGCCACTTGGCGAGGAACTGACTCATTACATAAGACCCTGATGCTGGGAAAGATGGAAGGCAGGAGGAGAACGGGACAACAGAGCATTAGATGGTTGGATGGCATCATTGACTCGATGGACGATGAGTCTGACCAAGCTCTGCGAGTTGGTGATGGACAAGTAAGCCTGGCATGCTGCAGTCCATAGGGTCACAAACAGTTGGACACGACTGAGTGACTGAACTGAACTACTGCCAATTTTCCCAGGTTGTTATACAAATTTACATTTCAACAAAAATTTTATGAGAATCCCATTTGTTCTGTCTCCCCACCAACACTTGGTATTGTCCTTTTAATTTTAGTCATTCTGATGATGATGGCTCTAAGGTTAATGAATGGCCTTACAGCACAAGAGTGGTTTGGTCTGATGTGCATTTGTCCAGAGGATTCAAGCAGCAATGGGTTTGAATATGACTGAAAGGCTTTCAAATGGGACCAAGATATAGACAGGCAAATAGAGGTCCATTACAGTAGTTTAGGTGAGATATGATGAAGATTTGCACAGAACAATGTCAGTTAAGATGGAAAAATAATGGATTCATAATGGACTGGTAAAATCAGCAGGACTTGAAGATCCTACATTGTGGGTTAGGTGGAGGACAGTTAGAGAGTCAAAGATGGCTCCTAACTTTCTAACTTGTGTCTGGGTAGATGGTGGTTCAAAAAATATGGGAGTAAGGGTAAACTTGGAAGAGAAGATGTGTTGATTGAATCCAGGATGTCTATGAGTCTCCTAATAAACAATCAGATATACAGGTCTGAAACCCATGAAAAGATCTAGGCTGTATATATAGTCCTGGTACAACAGGTAACATCATGGGAATGGGTGACACTCCCAGGGAGTATGTGTGTATGTTTGAGCTTAGAGGTACTTGGCATCCCTCCTTCATATTTCCATTCAGATTTAAATTTTCCTAGTTCTTTGTCTTCTTTTTCAGAAAGAAACCCATTGATATACCCTGGGTTAACAACCACATATGAAATACTGTGTACTACTCTGACATTATATTTATGACCACAAATTTCAACTGGTCATTCAAAAAAGTACAGCCAGACACATATAATGTTCCACTTTCACACTGCATTTTAAACTTCTCTTCTTTCTTGCGCCCTCCACTCTCAGCTGAACATAACCTCATACCTTACACATCACTAAAAAAAAAAAAAAAAAAATGGAATGCGACTGACTACTTCATCTCCATACCATCAGGTCTACCAGGTTCTGCCTTCCTTCCTGTAACCAAAGAGGAAGTGTCTGCATTCCAATCTGTGGCCAACCCTATAACCTGTGCTCTAGATTTCACCCTTTCTCCCATACTCATGATTCCCTTCCTCTCAATCACTGCCAGTTTCTCCTTCATTAGTGAGTCAGTCTCATCTTTTACAAACATGATTTAATTGCACCCTCTCTAAAAAAAACAAGAGTTCAGTACCAGAGACTGCTAGTGATTACTCATGTTCAATATCTTCCCTACTTCCAGGGCACATAACTAAATTCCATTTCTCAAATTATATTTCTCAGCCCCTTTGTGGAGGCCATATGGAAAGTAGACAAGAAGTAATGTATTCCACTTTCAGGTCTGGCCCATAAAAATCTCCCATTTGTGATTCTCTACCCTCTTTCCTTTTCCAAGGTGATTTTGAAGGCCACATGTTGGTGCTACAAGATAAAAGGAATTTAGGCTCCTGGATTACTTACAGAAGAAAGCCACTCAATTTACAATGGACTGTGACTCAGCAATAAATAAACTTCGGTTCTTGTTGACAGGGAGGTGGGAGTTATAGTCCTTAGCCTAATACAACCCCATGTCCCCCTCCAAATAGTGCACCATTTCTGTTTCCATTAACAGTCTTCAAAGCATTCTATATACCCATGTTTCCATTATTTCTCTTCTCAACCTCCTCCATTTCAGCTTTCATTCCCACCATTCCACAGACATGGCTCTCATCAAGGTCATTAATGACCTTCATGTTGCCAAAGGCAATCATTTCTTTGTTCTCATCTTTTGTAGTCTCAGCGTTATTTAACACAGCTGACCACTTTCATTCTTTTTGAAGTAGTCTCTTGGTCTTCCTCCTAATTCACAGGCAATGGCTTCTTTTCTACCCATCTTCTTGGGCTCTTTTTAATTTTTTTTTTCTTTATGTTCTTTCTTTCTCTTTTTTTAGTGAAGTGTTGCTGACTCACACACCTCTCCCCTTAGACTAGTTCTACATATATCCAACTACCTACTCCAGATGTATAATAGGTATCTGTAACTTAACATGTCTAAAACACAACTCCTGGTTTTCCCTTTTAGAGCTTTTTCTCACCAGCCTCCTTTTTATCTGGTTGCTCAGACCAAAAACATGAGTTATCTTTGATTCCTTTTCTCCCCTTCCATTTGCATCCAATCCATCAGCAAGTCCTTCAGGCTCTTACTGAATATTCACCCAAATCTTACTGAATATGACCCCTTTTCACCATCTCCTCTGCTAGAACACTAATCCAAACCACTTTACTTCTCCCGTAGACCACTGCAACAGCCTCTCTGCTGCTCCACCTTCACTCTTGCCTCTGGTTATCCTACAGTGCCCCTAACAGTTTAACACATCCTCCAAATCTCTCAAAACATAATCATAAATCAACCATGTGCTTAAAACTCTCCATAGGTTCCTCTGTGCAGCTGGAATAAAGTTCATCCTCCTTACCATGACCCTGCTTCTCTTCAACCTCATTCAGTTTGGTCTGGTCCTACTGGCCTCTAAGTCCCTCAAATTAACACTTTCCTGTCCCAAGGACTTCATAGTTGGTGTTCCACCGACTGGAAGGCTCTTTCCCTGAATCTTTCTGTGGACGTCTCTCGTTCCTCAGGACTCGGCTCAAATGGCACCTCTTCAGAGTATGCCTCTCCCTCTCAATCACTTTCTATCCCATTACCTTATCTTCTTTACAGCAATAAAGAAATAAAATAGTTTAATTATAGTATTTGAGATGATCTTATGTGTTAAAATGCTTGATGTCTTTCATGTGAAATATAGCTGCATGAAGGCAGAGATTTTGTCTTTATTTTTTTTTAACTGAGGAATAGTTGATTATCTTGTTATTAATGTTTGTGCCACAATCTAAACAGCACCTGGCACAGAGTAGATATTTGCTGGACTGAATAAATAGTATCAACAACTGCAAGCCCTTGAAGAAAAATACCACGTGCTAGTCATTATAATGGGCTTCCCTGGTGGCTCAGTGATAGAGAACCTGCCTGCCACTGCAGGAGATGCAGGCTCAATCCCTATGTTGGGAAGTTCCCCTGAAGAAGGAAATGGCAGCCCATTCCAGTATTCTTGCCCGGGAAATCTCATGGACAGAGGAGCCTGGCAGGCTACATATAGTCCATGAGGTGCAAAAGAGTTGGACATCACTTAGGAACTAAACAACAACAACAATTCATTATAATCCCCAACTAGCTACCAATCATCTTTATATTAATACACCATTTTTTCCCAGGATAAGTCCTAACAAAAATAAAACTACTATTCATATTTATTGTTGTTTTTAGTCCATCCATTACCTTGTCTTGTAATCTTCCTTTTTTTCTAATTAAATTTATCCTGCACAAGTGAAATAGTTTCACTTTTCAGATGTGGGCTGGATCTTTGATAAAAGGGTTCAGCAAATTTTTAAAAAATATTTATTTATTTATTTGGTTGCACGGGGTCTTAGTTGCAGCACGTAAATGGTGACATGTGGGATCTAGTTCCCTGACCAGGGATGGAACTTGGGCCCCCTGCAAAGGGAGGGCAGAGTCATAGTCCTAGCAAGTTTCTAAAATAGTGAAAGGGTTTTCAAAAAAGCCTTTTAAGGGTGAGATAATATAAACCTATGGTTTACATGTTTGACAAATACAAATAGCTCTGGAAATAAATACAAACATGCATTCCTATTAGTGAGGAGGTTTAAATAAGTTAAGTCTTTGGAAAATAAAAATAAAGCGAATTCAAAATTGTGTACTGTTACTAAATCTCCTAAGATCCAGCTTGTGATTTCACAGATAGGAGTAGTTTTAGAACTCTGGGGTCCTGTACCTGGGAGAGCTTTTCTGTCTGAATCCAAACTCTTCTGTAAACAAACATTATTGTGTTCTATTAAGAAGCACCTAAAGTCAATCAGTTTCTGGAGGTGAAATATAAGAAAATACATGCAAAATATTTTCCATTACTCTTTGTCTCTCATCCTCCTAATGGATTTGTAAACGTTTATGTTTAGTTCATTCACATAGCCCTGACGTTTGGGGTGGTAAGGGTAAATACAAGTCTAAAATGATTACACTGAAAAATCTGCCTAGCCCCAAAAAGAAAACATTTCCCCCTCTTTTTTCATTTAGCAATGCTTTTAGAAAAAAGGGAAACTGTAAATGAATATTGTACACCTTTAAAAAAGCTAAACAAGCTTCTTGCCGGTTTTGCTCCCCCTTAAGATCCCAAAGAAAGGCAATCTAAAAGAATGCTCAAACTACTGCACAATTGCACTCATCTCACACGCCAGTAAAGTAATGCTCAAAATTCTCCAAGCCAGGCTTCAGCAATACGTGAACCATGAACTTCCAGATGTTCAAGTTGGTTTTAGAAAAGGCAGAGGAACCAGAGATCAAATTGTCAATATCCGCTGGATCATCGAAAAAACAAGAGAGTTCCAGAAAAACATCTATTTCTGCTTTACTGACTATACCAAAGCCTTTGACTGTGTGGATCACAATAAACTGGAAAATTCTGAAAGAGATGGGCATACCAGACCACCTGACCCACCTCTTGAGAAACCTATATGCAGGTCAGGAAACAACAGTTAGAACTGGACATGGAACAACAGATTGGTTCTAAATAGGAAAAGGAGTACATCAAGGCTGTACATTGTCACCCTGCTTATTTAACTTATATGCAGAGTACATCATGAGAAACACTGGGCTGGATGAAGCACAAGCTGGAATCAAGATTGCCGGGAGAAATATCAATAACCTCAGATATGCAGATGACACCACCCTTATGGCAGAAAGTGAAGAGGAACTAAAAAGCCTCTTGATGAAAGTGAAAGAGGAGAGTGAAAAAGTTGGCTTAAAGCTCAACATTCAAAAAACTAAGATCATGGCAGCCGGTCCCATCACTTCATGGCAAATAGATGCGGAAACAGTGGAAACAGTGGCAGACTTTATTTTTTTGGACTCCCAAATCACTACAGCTGGTGACTGCAGCCAGGAAATTAAAAGACGCTTACTCCTTAGAAGGAAAGTTATGACCAACCTAGATAGCATATTAAAAAGCAGAGACATTACTTTGCCAACAAAGGTTCGTCTAGTCAAGGCTATGGTTTTTCCAGTAGTCATGTATGGATGTGAGAGTTGGACTGTGAAGAAATTGAGCGCCGAAAAATTGATGCTTTTGAACTGTGGTGTTGGAGGAGACTCTTGAGAGTCCCTTGGACTATAAGGAGATCCAACCAGTCCATCCTAAAGGAGATCAGTCCTGGGTGTTCATTGGAAGGACTGATGCTGAAGCTGAAACTCCCAATACTTTGGCCACCTCATGCGAAGAGTTGACTCACTGGAAAAGACCCTGATGCTGGGAGGTACTGGGGGCAGGAGGAGAAGGGGACGACAGAGGATGAGATGGTTGGATGGCATCACCTACTCCATGGACATGAGTTTGAGTAAACTCCGGGAGTTGGTGATGGACAGGGAGGCCTGGTGTGCTGCGATTCATGGGGTCGCAAGAGTTGGACAGGACTGAGCGACTGAACTGAACTGAAGATCTTTCTTGGGGGCCTTGGAGCTATCCCTTTGAAATCCGAACATCAAGGAAGGTGGGGCCCCAGCTACCTTTCTCTGGGAGCTTCAACCTCGAGTTTTAGCTCCAAGATGTAATGCCTATTATTTTCCCTTGGGAGAAAGACAACAGGTATTGTAACTGATTGCATCTACCTGATGATATAAACGAGTGAGATTTCCTTTTTCTCTTTGCGGTCTTTTAAGTGCATCACAATATGGCTTAAGGCTTATGCTATCATAAAACTGTTTCATTGTTTTCTATATTTTGTGGAAACGGTACTTTGGGGCGGAGGTGGGGTGGTGACAGGAGAGTTTATTTTTAATTATTTCCCAACTGGGGCCTCCAGTTTGGGCATTTGTATGGCTGATAGTTCCCAATGCCCCTCCATACTTATTTTAAACGGTAAAGGAAGTGGAAAGCACATGGAGTTTTGGAGTCCGAAACCTTGAGTTTAAACTGTTCTTTTTTACTAGCATTCTGAAGTACAGGCAAGTTACTTCTCTGAACCCTGATTGCCTCATCTATAAAATGAGGATAATAAGACATTATAAATGTGGTAGCTAAACACATACAATATTCTTTACACAGGAAGGAAACAAAAGTTACCCTAGATTCTGATGTTACACGTTCGTCCTCTTTTCCTCGTGGGTCTGTCAAGTCCCAACGGGGTGTCCACTTCATTAACTTGGAGCACTGAGTCACGAGGAAACGAACTCACACTGCGGACCTTACGAGTTTGAAAACTTTTTTAGTTTGTCAAGTACGTTAATAGAGCCCTCACAGATAAGATGATGCAAGGGAGAAGATCAGACTGCGGGGGTCCCCGTATGCAAATACCTGAATTACAGGCTCACAGAGGCCGCGGCAGCTTCCGCACTTCCCCTCGAGGGCGGTCCGGGACGCCCGCGCAGCGCAGCCCGCCCGTCCGGGGGCGGAGATTTGCATGTGCGACAGAGGGAAGAGGGGGAACCACCCAACGAAAACCCCGGCCGTCGTTCCCCTTAGCCCGGGAGGGCCGGCCCCACTTCGCCGCCCGGCCCGCCCCCAAGTGCTCGCGGGCGGGCGGCCGGCCCTTCTCGACGTCACCGCACCCTCCCACCCCTCCTGAACTTTAAGCCTAGCGCCCAAGAACATCCTGGAGGAGGGGGATTTCTCGGGAGCCGGCCGCTTTCGCACGCTCGGGGCCGTCACTCCCCGGCTCCCAGCGTTCCTTACGTTCCCGAAGAGCCAGCTTCCCCGACCGGTTCCCGAGCCCACCCCGGCTTCAGCAGAGTGGGTGGGTGGGCGGGGCATGGGCGGGGCGGGGCCGGGCAGAGGTGGGCGGACGCACGCGCGCAGGTTGCGGGACGCTCCGCCCCCGCCCCCGCCCCCGCCCCCGGGTAGCGGAGGTGAGGGATCCTACGTCAGTCGCGGGAAGTCCCCCTCCCGCCAGGCCGCCTCTCAGGCAGACTTGCTCTCCGCTGTCTCTGCGCTCCGCCTCCTGGCTTCTGCCACCTGGACGGGCGACGCCGGGTGACCGGAGCGCGAGGATTAAGCGGGTGGGAAGGTGTGAGCCGCAAACCCAGAGGAGGGCGGGAAGGAGGAGGAGGAGGCCCCGGGGGTGGTCAGGGGGACTGGGGATCCCGTCAGCAGAGGTCCCTGGGCAGCCCGACTGACTGACGGGCTGACTGACTGTAGCGACCTCCGGTCCGGACTCTCGGAGCGGAGCGGCGCGGTGAACGGAGCCATGGCCTCAGGTGAGTGTTCCTGGCGCGGGCTACGGACGGCCGGGCGTGGGCAGGGTCCCGGACGACGGGGAGGGAAATAGTGCGTCCAAGGGTCTAACTGCTCAGGGTTTCGGGGGCCCAGTTTTGGTTGTCTCATTCTGTTTTTAAAATCTCCTCTGGCAAGTTTGTCAGCCTTTTAAAAGTAACCTGGTTCAGGGTTTGCGAGCGAAATCAAAGTCACGCTCAGTAATTTGATGCCATTGTAATAGCCGGCACCTTAGACCTTCCAGAAGACTTGGTTTTTGGATTAAGGAAGTAATAAGAATCCAAATAAAGGAGGACGAAAGAGTTCCTGTATTTTTAAATTGATTTAAGTTGAAATGGTGGTTTTTCGTTTTAGAATAGGAATGAGGAACCTTTCGGCCTCAGGAGAGCTCTGTCTTTAAGTTCAGTTTCATTAATTGGCAAGAGGTGATCGCAGTTGTGCTGACAGTTGGACAAATGCGACGCGCCTTTAAAAATCACCAGTGGTATTTTAACAGGTCTTAAGTGGAAATGTTGCTTCAACAAGTGGATCATTTTTACTGTAAAGTGCGTATCTTTTAATTTATGGAGCAGAAATCGGGTTTTGTTTTCTTTTGTTCGAAGGAAGGGGCAAAGAGGATTTTTAGGATCCCTGTGCTTTAAAGTAACGGGTGAGAATGAAAACTTTCTGTCACTTACGTGAATACTTATTTGTAGTCAGTAAATGCGGGAATCTTTTGCTTTACCTAGAAACTGCTTAAAGGATGAGGGAGGGAGCCTCCCATCCAGCCGTGGTTTAGGTTTGCCTGCAACCTAAGGGTTACTAAATCAAGTAGACTGCTTTGAAGTGGGACCTTCACAGTAGTCTGGCACAGTTCTTGGGGGCACCTTCCCCGCAGAGGGAGCAAGCGTGAGCAGAGGCAGGTAGGCCTAAAAGTGTATATTAACGCTGTGCCAGAGGCTGAGGACAACAGGAGGCTGAAGAAGGAGGCTTGTTTATGTTTGACCTGCATCCTCCCAACACCCTGGTTCTGTGACCCTCAGTAGAAGACTGATGACTACCAGAAAAGAGGAAGTAAAAAGCATAAAGGACTTCTTTTTTTTTAAAGGGTTGAGCAGAACAAAGCCATAGCTACTGCTTTAGGCCAAAAAGGAAATTGGGGTGGTTCACATGACATTTGATTTCAGTTTGTCTGTGGTTTTCATGTGAGAATACAAATGTAGTTTAAAATATTTCAACTTTCTCTTTAGCCACTTCAGTGACCCTAAACTTTCAAATAATCTTGTAAATTCATAAATTCAGACCATGTTGAGATGAAAAGTGCAAAGATGATTGAAACACTTGGTTAATTTATTGACTATCAGAAAGATTTTGTATGAAAGTTAAAGAATGGTTAGCATAGTAAAGTAAAAAGAAAAATCAGCCTTCTGGTAATTTAACCAACTTTGTTGATATATGGCATAAATGTAACACTTGTAATCCATTCGAAAGAGAAAAAAAAGAATTAGCCATTTATATAGACTATTGTAAGACCCACATCATTTAAAAATGTGTACAATTTAAACTTGTTTAATGTCATTTGTTTTTGTCTTATTGTGAGGACTGATTTCCTAAATAGAGGGGGGGAAAATTTAAAGAGTAATTATCACCCTCCCCCTTTCAGGAATTATATTAAAATGACATTATTTAAAATGTAACAAGTTATTTAAATTGTAATTCAGTTGTTTGAAAACTAAGGAAAAATCTGGGTGTACTTTCCTTAATCATTTGTAAAAACCTTAGAGAAAAAGATTAACAAAATTATAAGCTCCCATCCTGTTTTGAAACAGTAATTTAAGCAAAATAGTAACTGAAAAAACCTTTTGCTTGGTTACCATTGTCTAGTTTATAGTTTGTTTGTAGTAAAGAGTATAAAACCTCAGAAAGTATTTTTATTGATTACCAAGCATTTAAGACTGTTTCTCCATTTCTCACCGGATGTTGTATGTAAATAGGTGTCTGTAGTTGAATATATGGTCTGTATAATGTGACAGTAACATCATAATCTCATAAATAAAATTATATAAGTGCTATGAATAACTGGGACTATATGTATGATTCTAAATTTTGTTCAGTTAAATTGTCATATTTAGGATTTCACAGCTCAAGTTCTATTAAGCTGTCTTGATTACTTTTTTTAAAAAAAATTACACCTTGATTCCGGTCTCTTGACACAATTAATTAGGACAGGCATTAAAAAAAACGTTCTCAATCCCATCCAAGGTATACATAAGCAGTCCTTACTCCTGTATATTTATGAATCTAATCTGTTTAAGGTAAATAAAATTAGCTGTTTTTTTGTCTGAATATAAAGTTTCTCCTTATTCTAATAGAAAGTACAAATATTTTTGTGTGCTTTGTTTACTAATAAATAGTACTGTCTTTGGTAAAATATGTATTAAAATTTAGATAATTTATTTTTATTTACAGTTTTAAAAATTATTATTTTTTAAATTGGAATATAGTTGATTTATAGTATTGTTTTAGTTTCACGTGTACAGCATAGTGACTGGGTTTTTTTGCAGATTATATTCCATTATATATTGTTACAAGATACTGGATATAATTCCCTGTGCTGTACAGTAAATCCTTGTTGCTTATCTATTTTATGTATAGTGTATTCAGTTTTCTTTAGTAGTATTCTGCTACATCATGTAATAGGAAGTACACGAAGAAATTGTATTTGCAGACCCACTGCTTATCACCTTTTTAGTGTAAATTTCAAGAGAACTGTTCTGAGTAAGGAGGAAAAATCAGTGTATGACACAATCTTTAATGATAAAACTGGATGCTGAAATTGATAGGTAAAGAAAATGCTTTTTTTTTTTTTTGCGTAAAAAACTAAACACATAAACACGAAGCCTGCTTCAGAAGTGCAGTACATGAAAATGTCAAGGTAACAGTATTATGAAGGAATTAGGGTGATATATGATAGACATAGAGTGAAGGGAATGAACTAGTGAAATGACTGGGGAGGAATCAAAGGATGAGTCATAATTAGGAACACCTTGGCTGTGTGTAGTATCTTTCTCAAATGTAATTTGAGGGACTCAGAATTTCCTTTTATTCCATCTTTCTTTCAACTGTGTTTTCTGCAAATGATTGTGTTTGTAGGCATACGACCCAAATAATTGCATGGAGTATACATATGGTAAAAAATTATTTGTTTGGTTCATATTTAAATGGGCATCCTATAATTTTTATTTTTAAATATGGCAGTCTTAATTGCCCAGATGATTTGGCCCTGCCATATATTTTTAACTTAGTTTCTCTACTTTTTTCATCCTGGAAGTTATATTTTTTTCAAGACTTATTCCTCCACTCCATACCCCAACAGCAGTGGATTCTCTAGCAGTAGGATCTCTTTGCCAAATTCTTTTACATCTCTTATTTAGTTTATGGTGCATACATCAATCAAGTACTCTCCTGCACATCCCTTATTTGGATTCTTAAAGCCCAGATGAGAGGGTAAATCTGATATATTGGGGTAAACCTGGACTTCAGTCCATGATGGACCTGGGTTGGTTTTTATTCTAGTTCTGCCCCTCTGTGATTTGAAAATGGGTCTAACTATGCAGAGTCTTAATAGGAGCAAATGAGGTAATATATATCCATAAATGTTAGTTTTCTTCTATAGTGGAGCTGTTTTGGGACTCAGAACTCTAAGAAATAGGTGCTACTAGGCACATTTGGCACTTAATATTGTTTAAGTATCCTGACAATTATAGAATTTTACGAAACCTTAAGTTTTCATAAAAACAGACTAAACCAGATGCTAGATAGAAAATATATCTTTTAAGAATGTGTAAGAATTCCCATTTACTTGTAAATAAGTTGAAGTGGTTCTGTATGCATTTAAACTAGGGGAGTAGAAGTTGACAGTGATCTTTGGAGTCCATCTCCTTGGTCCACTTAAATGATAGCATTCTGAAGGAAAAAGTAAATAAAAAATTGTTTAGTAACTAAACCACATGTCCTTTTGGTAATTTGATTGATATAACTTACCTATCCTTCGTCTGATTTCTTCTGCACCTTCTGTGTTAGTCTTCTGACCTTATGGGAAGAGGCTTGAGTTTTCTCTGCCCTTTTGTTAATTGGATGCGATATCGTCTATGTAGGAAATGGTATCTCTAAATTTTTATCATAATTGGGAAGAAATGGAAAAAACTCACCTGTGTCTTGAGGTGAAGAAAGAGCAGCATAATTCCTAGCAGCTGGGTTCCTAGATTTGAGGAAAGAATAATAGGTCTTTTCTTTTTCTCCAAAGTGAGTAGAGCTGATATTTGAAAAAGTATCTATTGTTAGCTCCATTTGCTCCTCTGAGTCTTAGGCAGTCTGTTATCCAGAACTTCAGTGAAGGTGATGCAGGCTCTAGTCAGTTACTAAAAGCTCTGGTGTGTCACAATGGCATGCTGTCTTGTAAGAAATGTTACTGATGGTAGTTATAATAACTAATTTTGTATAAGGTGTATTTTAAATAAATCAGTGTAATTGAAGGCTGTCTCTATAATAGCACTTTTTTTTTTTTTTCCTCTTGCTTGCCTTTGGGCAAACTTTTGAGAGAGGGAGAGAGTTAACAGGTAGTCAGAATTCCTGCGCCTAGTTTATCCATCACCTGGCTCATCCTTGTACATGAATTTTGGGATTGCTTCTCTAGATATGTGCCTTGTTGTTTCCACCTCTTTATGTTTTAGGGCAGTGGTTCTTAATCAGGAGTGTGTTCAAATTGCTTGGAAGGTTTTCTTCAGAAACAGGTCCAGGCTTTAGATTGATTTCTATTTCTGTTTAGCAGATCTCAGGTGGGGTCAGGATATGTATTTTTTGAGAAAGCTACCTAGATGATTCTGATATATAGTCCCAATATGAACTCTGTTCTAAGAATTTTGTTGGGTCCAAATAGGATCCAATAAGATGCATTATTTTCTTAAACTAAGTTGCATTTATTTTAGCTCATTTGCTGTATCAGCTATTGTGACTTTGTCCCCAGCTATTTTTGTGCTTGTTCTGATAAATTTGATATCCCCTCCCCACCAGGATCCCAGCTGTCATATTTGCTAATATCATTCATAATTTCTTTTTCTTATAACTTCATATAATTTTGAACTTTAGTTTTATCAACTGTGAAATGGGATAATATTTGCTGTCCTGTTTTTATGAGATTAAAGTTAAGAGGATCAAATGAGAAGTGTCTTAAAAGAGTGTTTTAATTACTGTAATTAATATTTTTTTCACTGTTCAACTAATGCTGGTTCCCAGTGCTACCTGTAAGGTTTTAGTTAATAATCTGCCTGTCTGACAACTGATAATCCATTTTTAACTTTTATTTCAGTATACTTTCTTTTTCTTTTTTAAAATGTACTTTCTTTTTTTAATCTTAAAAAATCAAGTAGCACTCTTTCTTGCCTAAGTACAAATAAAAACAAATATATCTTGCAAACATTTTGGCTATATTTCAAATATTATTCTAGTCTGCATTAGCATTTTACAGTACTGTTAAAAATTTAGGAGTCAATCCCAGCTTTGCATAATATAGGTTAAAGAAAAGTACAGTGATCTACTTGCTTAAAACCAATTTTGAAGACATTTCTATTGAGATAATCTTAGTTAAGAGTACTCATTTTCTCTACAATTCCCTAATTTATGTTTTATTGTCTTTCACTCCATAAATGATTGTATTTCACCACTTTTTATCTTCAAGAAGGACAGCACTTTAAAACAGGGTACTGAGGAAGAAAGTCACTGATACACTGTACAGAGGCATGATATTATAAATGATTTATAAATGGGAAGCTTTTTAAAGTTATAAACATAGATAAAGAAATTAGAACATGAATAGATAGGAGTATGAAGGTATAGTGATTTGAGCACTTAAAACTTTTTCCCTAGTCGGTTCAGTTCAGTTTCTCAGTCGTGTCTGACTCTTTGTGACCACATGGACTGCAGCACGCCAGGCCTCCCTGTCCATCACCAACTCCCGGAGTTTACCCAAACTCATGTCCATTGAGCCAATGATGCCATCAACCGTCTCATCCTCTGTCATCCCCTTCTCCTCCCGCCTTCAATCTTTCCCAGCGTCAGGGTCTTTTCAAATGAGTCAGCTCTTCGTATCAGGTGGCCAAAGTATCGGGAGTTTCAGCTTCAACATCAGTCCTGCCAATGAACACCCAGGACTGATCTCCTTTAGGATGGACTGGTTGGATCTCCTTGCAGTCCAAGGGACTCTCAAGAGTCTCCTCCAACACCACAGTTCAAAAGCATCAATTCTTCTGTGCTCAGCTTTCTTTATAGTCCAACTCTCACATCCATACATGACCACTGGAAAAACCATGGCCTTGACTAGACAGACCTTTGCTGGCAAAATAATGTCTCTGCTATTTAACATGCTGTCTAGGTTGGTCATGACTTTCCTTCCAAGGAGCAAGCGTCTTTTAATTTCATGGCTGCAATCACCATCTGCAGTGATTATGGAGCCCCCAAAAATAAAGTCTGCCACTGTTTCCACTGTTTCCACATCTATTTGCCATGAAGTGATGGGACCGGCTGCCATGATCTTAGTTTTCTGAATGTTGAGCTTTAAGCCAACTTTTTCACTCTCCTCTTTCACTTTCATCAAGAGGCTCTTTAGTTCTTCTTCACTTTCTGCCATAAGGGTGGTGTCATCTGCATATCTGAGGTTATTGATATTTCTCCCGGCAATCTTGATTCCAGCTTGTGCTTCATCCAGCCCAGTGTTTCTCATGATGTACTCTGCATATATTTTTCCTAGTGGTAGAACCTAATAAGGAAAATCCAAATAATTGTTAATATAGTCCTTCAATGTTTGCATGATTTACACAAACAAAAAGATCTCCAGATTTTCAGTCATTCATTCCACAGATAATTCCTGAATATCTGTGCAAGACACTGATGAGCAAGACACAATTCCTGCCTCCAGGTAGCTTGAAGCAATAAAACAAATGGCTTTTTTTTTTTTTTAAAGAAGAAATAAAACAGTAAGTCTTCCCTCACAGTTATTTGCAATAATTGCCATAAACAAAATGCTGCAGTAATTTAGAGCAGGAGATTATTTCCAGCTAGGGGAATGGAGAATATTACAATAGACTCTGATTGTCAGACTTTTTACCATTAAAGATCTTCTGCAATAGGAAAAAGAGAGTTCAGGGGTTTTAAAAGTACTTGATATTATATGATAACTAATATATGTCATTCTTAGTATTCAAACATCTTTTTAAAATGTTTTATTTAATCTTTCAACAACTGCTTTTCTGTTCTCTTGTCCACAAACTTTTTTCTTAAACACACTTTTTAGTTTAAGGAAGTGTTGTGTAACCAATGAAAAATATTTGAATGCTCACTTTAAGCCTAGCACTTCTATTCACACTCCTCCCTTAAAAGTTAGCCACTTACCATTAATGATGTCATTTTGTATCAACTTCCCACTAAGATACCTTTAAATAAGCAGTGGGCAGGGATTTATTTGACCTTTAGTTCAACCACATAGATGATTTAAGATATTACTTAAAAAATACTGTTGAGTATTTTGAACTTCATTTTGAGAGGAAAATGTACTTTCTTTTAAATACTCCCACAAGGATGTGTAAGTATGTGAAATATTTGAAACTGAAATGTGCTTTTGATTATTTGAAATATATGAGGATATATATATATAAGGATGTGAAATTGTTTTGACTTTTTTAAAATTAATTTTTATTGGAGCATAGTTGATGTACAATGTTGTGTTAGTTTCTCCTGTACAGCAAAGTGAATCATATATGTATACACATGTATAAATATACATATGTGTACACACACACACACAGAGCCACTTTTATTAGGCTCTTTTCTCATCCGGGTCATTCGAGTGCTGCGCATGTCCCTGTGCTCTACAATAGGTTCTGATTAGTGATCTGTTTCATATATAGTACTGTATAGATGTCAATCGCAGTCTCCTGATTTATCCCTCCCAAAGATGTGAAATTGAAATACTCATCTGTATGCCTTACATTTTTCAGTAAAATTGAAATGAGTATTATAAATTTGATTAGCTTAAAGTCACTTTTCTCTGGCTGTTTGTGTTTGGAGTAAACAAATAGTAAATTCAAGCACAAAGAGTCTAAACCAAACAGTAGAATTAAAGATACCAATAATATTTTACTTAGAAAATATGGAGCCATCGTTGATTCTTTACTTTCTCTTTACCCTAATGTTCACTCGGTCACCAAGTACTGTCAATTTTGTCTTGTAAATAATCCTTCATTCCTGTTATCACTACCAAATTTCACATATACCCTCATCATCGCCCACATTGCTGTAACAGCCTCTAAACTGATCACCTTGCTTTCTCTTTTTTCAGTCTGTCCACTGCCACCAGAATTCTTACTCTAAAATGTCAATCCGATCGTGTGATTCCCCCGCATAAAACCATTAATTGATTTTCTGTCACTCAGAGTGAAATCCCAATCCCCAGATGTACTCTGGTCTGGTTTTCTTTCTAAGGGTAGAAGTGTATCTTAGCTCCATTGGGGCTGTCCTGTGATTCTTTAGCTCTTTTTTTCTCTGCCACCACCTTTGGACACCCTCTTCCCTTTCCCTCAAAATGCCTGCCTTTCTTCCTTCCTTCTCCTAACTCCCCACCCAGTATTTCAGTAACTTTTGTTTTCCTTGACATAGATAGGCTTTCCTGACTCTTTTGCTCTTATTATCATTTTATGCAGAATTTTGTTAGCATAAAAAAAATTTTGTTTTGTTCTTTCCTCTATAGTCTAATAATTTGTGTTGTTTGCTACATTGTTCTGTAAGATCCTTGAAAGTAGTTGTTATACTTGAAAGTAGCAGGATAAATTCTATGCTTTAATTATATGCTGTAAATTACTGCTTTCAATAAAACATCTAGAATAAAAATAGACCATTTATTGAATATTTGTTATATGCCTGACACTTGGTAAGAAACTAACATTGTTATCTCTGATCCTCACAACATCCTATGTGATAGGTGTTATTGTTATTATGTCCATTTTATAGAGGAGAAAAGAGATATAATATTTCCAGTGTCTTCAGTGTTAGGAAGTGGCTGAGTAGGACTCAAAAGGCCTCTTCCCCATACTGCACTGAAAAGATCCACTGTGTTACCCTTTCTGAAGATTTGCTTGCATCCCAACAGAGGATAAGCCTTTAGTTAAATAAATGGATATCTAATTGTAGGAGTTTAGAAATCACTAAACTGATTGAGGGAGGGGTTTTTTTGGGGTATGTGGTTTTTGATTTGGGGTTTTTTCATGGAAGACATCTTTATACCCCTGAAATAAAGATACATTGCTAATATCCTACTTGTAAGCACACTGGTGTGCTTTATTTAACTGTCATTTCCATGATTTGGATAATAAGAGACGATAAAGATGCATTTGTTTTAGACAAATTTATTGGCATATAACTAATGTACAATATTTAGGGTATGCAATTTGATAACTTTTGACATATTTATACAATTTTGAGATCACCACAGTCAAGTAATTATCATGTCTGTTGTCCTCTAAAGTTCCTCATCCACTCCATACCCCTATGCTTAGGCAACCAGTGATCTGCTTTCTTTCATTATAGATTAGTTTACATATTCTAGAGTTTCATGTAAATGGAATCATAGCACATAAAATTATGTGCACTTTTGATTTGACTTCTTTCACTCAGCATATTTAGGTATTCATCCACATTGTTGTGTGTGTCAGTAGTTCATTCTAAAGGTATATTTTGAATTACATTCATTATAGAAAGTAAGTAATTATTTTCCTCTATTGTGTCTTATACTTTAGAGGGACTGACTGAAAATTCTTTTGAACCTAAATCCCTTCTGGAAGTTGTTTTGATGTACTATCTGTAAGTCCTTTAAGAGTCCAATGGAGATATTAAAAAAACTTAACATTTCCTTCTGCAAGGATTTAAATACATTTTTATTTTCAATGAACAGTCTTTTAGTCCACTGTTAAGATAAGTCTAATATAAAATCAAGCAGAGTCACTTTTGGAATATAATATTGTACTTCTGAAGACTATCTTCTTGACCCTTCTGGGAGAATTTTGGGGGAAAACCCTTCTGCTTGGTCTCATGTAAGTGGGTATCTCTGAAGTGGTTATCACAGAACTTCATGGTAGCATTAGTTACAGATATTAAATTATAAAGTGCTAACCAGTAAATATGATTTGAGTGACTTGTGTTTACACAGTAAGGGAGTACAATTTGAATGAGAGAGGAGTGTCTTCACCACCCAGTCTTGGATAATTGCATTTCAACCTTGTTATTTAGTAGAGAGGGAACATTTTTTAGATTACTGTTTTCTAAAAAACGAAATCGTTAAAATCCATTATTATTTTGATTGTAACCTCACTCTTCCCCCTTTTAAAATTTCCAGGTGGGTTTAACCCATGTATAGAGATAATTGAACAACCCAGGCAAAGGGGAATGCGTTTTAGATACAAATGTGAAGGGCGATCAGCAGGCAGCATTCCAGGGGAGCACAGCACAGACAACAACAGAACATACCCATCCATCCAGGTAATAGAATGCTCCTGTGTGTGTGTATGTCTCTTAGTTGCTTCATATTTTAGCTACAGCAGTTATGTTAAAGATCCAGCTTCTTCATAGTGATTTCCACCAGCTTTTCTTTTCCTTTTTTCTCCCTCTCTTTTCTTTTTAATTAATCCCTAGTGCAGAGAATTCTTGGGACATTTCTTAAGTACAGTATGGACTCTTCCTTCCTGCAGATACTTGTGTGTTACTCTAAGTGATTCCCAGTGGTTAGTGTACATTGGCAGCTTTTGGATGATTATGCCTTTCGTGGGACAAAAAGGTAATGAGGAAAAAGCTTTCTCTCTTTCCAGAGGTGGGCAGAATTGTTCTGGAGATTGAAAACATGTATTTGGGAACTGACTTAGACTTCTTCCTGCAGTCACTTGGCTAATCTAGGGGCTATGGAAGAAGAAAACATTTTTGTCTTTTTTCTCCTTACCTTTATTGCCTGTCTCTGATGCTCTGGGTTGCCTTGACTGACTTGAAATATTGTCAGTTTTTAAATACAGTGTTTTCATGTTAGCATAAAATTTGAAAGTAATTTTGTAATCCAGAATGACTTTGGTAATACAATGTATTTATAAACTACACTGTATTTATATTTTATATTTGTATATTACATTTCCTTCCATTTTTAATGATTTTTTTATTCTTTAAATGCCAGTTTTAAACCTTAATGGCCGAGTGCATTTTGAAAAGCATTATTCAATGTTTCATCAGTAGATTTCAATCCACTGTTCTATAACGACATTATTTACAAAATTTACTCTATTGGACTTTAAGAAAATGCTAAGTTATATAACAAACCAGTAGCAAAATTACATATTGAATTCCAAATTCCATTTTTTATCACTTTTTTTGTTAGCAATATGGATTTGAGTTATCTGTCTTTTTTTAAATATTAAAATGGGAGAGATGTTAATAAAAAGTAAATAAGAAAACAGTAATCCTTTCCTCTAAGAGCAATTTTTAACTCTTCTCCATAATTCAACTTATTCTATATAGTCTCTTGAATATTTCTATTATCTGTACCCTTGCCATTACAACGTGTTCTAAACCACTTTGCAGCTTGAGTTCTACATTAGCCTACCTTTCACTTTTTTTTTGCTTTTTTTGGGCTGCACTACACCGCTTGCAGGATCTTAGTTCCCCAACCAGGGATCAAATCTGTGCCCCTTGCAGTGGAATCTCAGAATCCTAACCACCAGGTTGCCAGGGAATTCCCAACCTTACAGTCTTAAGTTGTTACTTTCTCTTTTATTCAGAAAGGCAATAAATACTTACTGATTACTGTTCAAATTAAGTTTAAATTCAGAGTTATGGATTTTAATGCCGTTTTACCTGTGAAGCCACCCATTTTTCCTTAACTGCCTTGCTCCGTTGTATACTGGTTTTTCATGTTTCCTGCTTTGTGCTTACAAATTTGCTAGCTTCCAAGGTAAATATTAACTCCTTCCCATAAGATCCTCCTTCCTCTCCCATGTTTAACTCTTCTCTTCATTCTCAGTGTTCTGTGTGAAAACTTAATTTTTCAAAACTCAGCTTGATTTATTGCCTGTTATACAGTGAACACTCGGGATATGCTTACTGATTAACAAATATTTTTGTGAAATGAAATGTCATGTATTAAGTTACTTAAGTGATCATATTTATGTACTATCGTTTCCATTGTCGCTTAAATATGTACTTTGAAGGGATGTTTATGGTATGGCAATGAATATAGCAGCATGGCATTCAGTGACTCAGCATCTTAGAATTTCCCCATCCACTGTGATAATATTTTGGAATACTTTGACTTGTTTTCAAAGGAAAATAAGCAAAATCAGATGATATAACCAGTTGAAATTAGGGTACAAAATGATATACCAAGGAACTGAGAGGTAAATTCTTCCCTACTGGTATTCTCTGGAAAGTTTCATGCATACTACAGTTGCCAGTCAGTTGTACTTTATCCAGTACTAACTATATGATGTAAATTGAACTATTTGATATAAATTCTGATACTGATGTAAATTTTATAATTCAGTTCTTGGTGAGACATATTTATGGATTACATATTTAAATTTTTTCCCTTTTCAGATTTCGAACTATTATGGAAAATTAAAAGTGAGAATTACATTAGTAACAAAGAATGACCCATATAAACCTCATCCTCATGATTTAGTAGGAAAAGACTGCAGAGATGGCTACTATGAAGCAGAATTTGGGCAAGAACGCAGGCCTTTGTTGTAAGTACACAGTCACAGACATTTTTAGGAATAGTATAAGAATAGGATTCTCCTGTTTCCTATCTATGTACCTCTGTAACTTTTTGGCAGAATAAACCAATTCCTCACTGTACTTCTATTTACTGTAGTATATATTTGCATTCTCTTACCATTTGCATTAGAACTACCCTTTCATTTTTTATTAGTAGACACAGCCCATGATGATAGTAGGAGTACTTCTTTATTGTAACTAAAAGTAAACATAAACTTATTTTATGCTGCAATTTTCTTTCTTAGTTTGAACAATTTATGAAATGTTTTCTCTAACTTAAAAATTGTCAGATGAGAAAAAATCACCTGGAAAACTTGAATTTTTATTTGAAAAAGGCAGTATAAAATTAACATACAACAATAGTTTTAAAATTTAAGAAAAATATATAGTACTTTGTGTTTGAGGCTGCTGGGTTCATTTTCATCCTATTGGTGAAAGTGTAAATAAATGAAATCTTTCTGGCAGGCACTTTATGTAGCAAAGCCTGAAATTATATGAATGTCTCTTGAACTAGCAATTCTACTTCTAGGAATTTATCTTGAGGAAACAATTTCTAATTAAGTATGTTCAGAAACTTAGCTGTAATGATGTTCATCGAAGCTTTGTAATGGCAAAAAGTTAGAAGCAATCCAGATTATAAACAGGGAGATTAGTTAAACTGGCACCTCCATGCAGTGTACTCCTATGTAGCCTTAAAAATAACATAATAAATAATAATAAATGTCTTTGTATAAAAAGATATTCCCGATATTTAGATAAATAAGATAAGGCTTTACAATGAAGTGTGATAAATAATTTAAAAAATTTTTATTTTACATTGGAATATCGTTGGTCAACAATGTTGTGTTAGTTTTTCAAAAGTAAGTGTATACATATACATGGTAGTTTAAACACTAAGATGTTGATAGCAGTTGTCTCTGGGTAGGAAGAATTGTGGGGTTTTATATTCTTCTTTTAACTGATGTTTATTTTATAATTCTTTTTTGTAATGAACATGTATTGCTTCTGAGAAAAAAATGAAACTGATTGCAACAGGAAAAGATTAGTAGCCTCCTTAAATACAATTAGTAACCATTTAGAAAATATACTTTAGTAACAGCACAAAGCATAAACTATAGTAACAGCACAAAGCATAAACTATCTGGTTATACAAACTTGGCAAGAAATACTTCCTGTTTATATTATTTCACCTCCCAATGTTTTACATTGTAGATTACTCGCTTACTGAAACATAATTGCTCCTTGTTTTCTGATTGAGTGAGAACAAACTCTTCTGTTTTACTTCTTATTTCTCTGGCTGTTCTTTGTCAACCTTATTTGGACTACCTTATTTATGTCCAGTGATGCCCAATAATGCCTTTAGAGCAGCCATGAAGTTAAAAGATGCTTACTCTTTGGAAGGAAAGTTATGACTAACCTAGACAGCATATTAAAAAGCAGAGACATTAGTTTGTCAACAAAGATCCGTCTAGTCAAGGCTATGGTTTTTCCAGTGGTCATGTATGGATGTGAGAGTTGGACTATAAAGAAAGCTGAGCGCAGAAGAATTGATGCTTTTGAACTGTGGTGTTGGAGAAGACTCTTGAGAGTCCCTTGGACTGCAAGGAGATCCAACCAGTGCCTCCTAAGGGAAATTGATCCTGGGTGTTCATTGGAAGGACTGATGCTGAAGCTGAAACTCCAGTATTTTGGCCACCTGATGTGAAGAGCTCACTCATTTGAAAAGACCCTGATGTTGGGAAAGATTGAAGGCAGGAGAAGGGGACGACAGAGGATGAGATGGTTAGATGGCATCATTGGCTCAATGGACAGGAGTTTGGGTAAACTCCGGGAGTTGGTGATGGACAGGGAGGCCTCGCTTGCTGCAGTTCATGGGGTCGCAAAGAGTTGGACATGACTGAGCGACTGAACTGAAGTGAACTGAACCTTGCCCCTCAATCCAAAATCCTGTTAAGGATCATACATTGTATTTAGGTGTCATGCTTATTTAGTCTCCTTTAATTTAAAACATTTTCTCAACTTGTGTTGGTCTTTCATGACATTAACATTTTTGAAGAATATTAGTTTTGAAGAATGTTATTCAATGTGGGTTAGTCTGAGTGGTTGCTCATGATTGTGTTCATGTTAACATGAAATATTTTTGATGAGAAATCTACAGAGGTGATGCTGTATTGTTCTCAGAGTAACACTTCAGGAGATGGTGATACTAGTTTTTTCCCATTGATGATATTAATTGGCATTCAATTATAAAGAAAAACTTCTCCGTATTCCCCTGCCTCAGTTGAAAAAATACCAGTATAGACTCATGGATTCTTTTTTTGACAAATAATTTTGTTTATTTATTTTTGGTTGTGCTGGGTCTTCATTGCACACAGGCTTTCTCTGTTTGTGGAGAGCAGGGGCTACTCTCTAGTTGCGATGTGTGGGCATCTCTTGTTGTGGGGCACAGATTATAGCACTGGCTTCAGTAGTTGCAGCTCCCTGGGCTCTGGGGCATAGGCTCAGTAGTTGTGGCACACAGGCTTAGTTGCTCCATGGCCTGTGAGATCCTCCCAGATCAGAGATCCAGCCCGTGTCTCCTGCATTGACAGGCAGATTTTGAACCACCAGGGAAGTCCAGACTCATGGATTCTTACAGTCAATGCCTTATAATTGAATGCTAGTCCATTACTAGCATTATTATTCTGATTTTCATGTTGACACAAATTTGACCAACTCAAGCCCCTTCAGTGGAGAAGGAAATGGCATCCCACTCCAGTATTCTTGCCTAGAGAATTCCATGGACAGAGAAACCTGGCAGGCTATAGTCCATGGGGTTGCAAAAAGTCAGACAGGACTGAGCGACTAACACACACACACACACACACACACACACACACAAAAGCCCCTTCAAACTCTTTACACCTGCTCTAGACTGTGAGCTCTATGAGAGGAGGGATTGTATATTCCCATTACTCATCACAGTCCTTGATACATAGTAGGAACTCCAGAACTTGTTGAATGACTATGAATGAATGAATAATTGATTCAGGTAATCTCTGTGATCATGGTTTCCTTATGTCAGAATTTATGTATGAATAGCACTCAAATAGGATTATTCAGATGAAACAATCAAGTAGTGTGTAAATATCTTCAAACAAAGAGTCCTTTAAAATCTTTTGTCAAAGAAAAAGTGAGAACCAACCTAAGAATCTTTCAAAAAAGTGGAATACTTTTGAAGAGAAATATGGTTTTAGGGTTCAAGAAAGGATTACAAGTTCAAGATTTTTTTTTAAATTTTGGAGGCAGAAGAAGGAAATGTTAAAGATATTTTAGGTGTTAAAAATCACAAGGGTGGTAAATATGAAAAGCATGAACAATAAGACAACAGAGCATAAAGGGGGCAAACACGGCAAGTGACCTCCTGTTGCCAAGGGCCATGTGAAGTTTGAGCAAATAGTAATGTTATTATAACCAAGTTTTGCTTCCTTATTCACACCCACCCAATTTTAATGATGTCATGGTTTTTCCATGTGGGAACAAGTATGACTAGTGGTGGTAGGGGAGTTCCCCCCACCATCATCTGTACTACACATATGCAAATTAGTAATATTTGTAGCTGTTGAGAAATTTTCCATAAATGACATTTTGAAACTCTGGTTAAATATTATTGTTAGTTTTAAATATCTGTCTAATGAAAAAATACATAGTTTGATGCTTTCTTATGATAAACGATTATTGTAACTTCATGTGATAAGGCATAAAACATATTCCAGTGCTGCTAGTAGTGAAGTCATTTGTAGTCAGAAACCAGATGTCTGTGGAGTGGAGAGGCTGAGGTATAAGAGGACTAGCAGGCGCTGCGGCCACCTGGAGAACCCTGTGTGAATGGGGCCGCAGGTACTTAGCTCCAGGCAGGTGTTTCTGTGCCAGTCTACTGTTGCCAGACCTTTAAGATATTCAAGAGAAAGCAGGAATGTTTATATGCAGTTACCTGATTTTTAAATGTTGGTAGTCTGCACACATTTAAAGAACATGTAGTCAGCATTTTTATGAGCTCAGCAAAACGATACATGTAGGTGTCAGCCTATGGGCAACTTTTTATAACTTTTGCTTTATATTATCAAATGTACAGATTTCATTGATTTGATTATGAATTTTTCAGGGAGGTGAATTTTACCTTTTTGGTGTTGCTTTCCTATTAATCTTTGTCTACTTTGATATGTTTGATGCAGGAATGTTAGTAAAATATAACTGTAAAACACTGTATATAAAAGTACTATAGTGTATATTACTTTTCTCTTAACAGTTCTCTTAGAAATATAACCCCATTTTTTATCCTCACATCTTTATCATAGGAATTGGAAATGTATTTCATGCTTTTAATATCTCCATCTGACATTATGATGACTCCTCAGTGTTGGATATATGCTTGATTTTTGCAGTATTCTTTAATAAAATCTCATTTATGTGTCCCTGGGTTAGCTCCAAAGAAGTTTGAAAGTTTTGTTTCCCTTCTAGTTTTCAAAATTTGGGTATTCGATGTGTGAAAAAAAAAGAAGTAAAAGAAGCTATTATTTCAAGAATAAGGGCAGGAATCAATCCTTTCAATGGTGAGTATGTTTGATTTAATTATTTCTATTATTTGGATATTTAGTTATTTGTGTTAAGTGATTTCTATTTGTATCTTTAACCTGTGTTTTAAAAGCTGTCTTAAGTTCTGTGTTCACTTACATACTTGTCTTACACCAGTATCTGAGGAATGAAATATATTTAAAATGCTTCAGTGTTGAAAAAAAATGCTTATGTAGACAAGGCTTTGTGAAGAGTGTCATTGTTTTCTGTAATAAAATCTTCTCAAAAATATTCTGATTCTCTTTGAATGTGGCCTTCCTTTTGCCATACCAGCAATTTATACTCCCCTTGCTGAATATTGAATAGGCACTGTGGTTATAAGGTATTTGAATGCATTTAACTCAAGGCATATTCAATGATGAAGTAGTTTAGAAATAGTAGTATAGAAATAGTAGAGGCCATGTAAAATATCTTCCTAGTGTATTTGTTTAGTGGATCTACTAGAGATTTACTGTGTAGTAGATTTTATTGGGGATGGCGCTGTCTGGTGTAGCACCTGGTAACTGCGCCACAATTGCTACAGGACAGGTGAGGGCTGCTGACATCCTGCACCATGGTAGTCTCCTTTGTAAAGTCATCTGCAGTCACTTAAATATGCGTAATTCAGGTATTGAACAGCTATACAATTTTCAAAGAATAGATTTCTTTAATTTTTTATTTAAAATATTTAAATATCCTTATTTAAAATTTTTATTTAAATTTTTTATATTAAATATTTATAAATATCCTTAAATATAAGGATATTTAAAATATCCTTATAGTGTTGGTTTGTGTTTTCCTCAGAAGTTTATACTAGATCTTTCTTTTTCATACTATTTAGTATAATGCGAAAAGCAAAAGTCCCTTTCTTCCTCTTCAGTATTACTCACTGTAAGAGACTACAGTTAAATTTGATGAAAATTTTTCTAGAATTTCCTTTTTACATGTGTCCTGTATTTATACATTTTTTAATATAAATGGAATCATGTTGTACTTCCTAATCTACTATTTCTTTCTTTACTCAGGAATATATCTTAAATAACTTTCCATATCCATACTTATAAATCTGTTTTGCTTTTTAACAGTATTCTGTGGCTTAGTTAGGCTTTAATTTGTTGATCTTGTTATCTATTAATAAACATTTAAGTTATTTTCAATTTACTAAAAAGCTCAATTGAATATATACTTTGAACTCTTGTGTGATGCTTCTTCCTTAAATTGATTATGTTCCACTTCCTTATTTATAAAATGGAGATAATAATAGTACCTACCTCATAGGTTGTCATAAGGATTAAATGAAATAAAATATGTGAAGCACTTATTATGTACTAGGAACTGTTCTAAGTGCCATTTACGTACATGTTATTAACACCAAGCCTTGTTCTGGATTAGTAAAAACAAAAAAGAAAAAAAATGCTTCAGCAGTGGCCCTTCTGCCATTCTGCATTTTGCTTTTTTCATACCCTTTCTACTGGAGTTCAGAAGATTTGGGTTTGAATTCCAGCTCTGCCCCTGGTATATACTTCATGACATGGGAAAGTTAAGTAACCAAAGCTTTGGTTTTCTCTGCTGTAAAGCGGTGCTGTAATGATAAAATAGTATACACGAGTTACTTAACATTTACTCTTTGACATACAAATAATACTTAATAACTGGTAGCTATTATTTATAATCTCCTTGTTTTGTACTACATTATGCCTTTTTCATACTACGCCTAGGCTAGATGGGCTTTTTAATTTAAAAGTTGGCCTTTTACTTTAGCAATGAATCAGAATTTTAAATGAGCATACTCTTGACCCAGAAATTTTCTACTTTTGAAAATTATCCTAAGGAAATAATACCTGATGGAGCTAGGATTTGAAAACAGTTACCTTGGCTCTCAGGTGCATGGTTTTATCTCAACTATGCTTTATTAACTCCCTGCCCCCATTAAAACTTAGAACAATGCTTTAGCATATTACTGTGATTAAAAAGTTCCAGTGGTTCCTTAAATAGTCTAAAAATTAAATGGCCTTAAATTGGAAATTTTCCACATGTAGCTCCCACATGTTTCCTACCTTCTCTTCCACTGGTAACTCAATTCCAGATCCACATGTAGCTCCAACATATGTTCCTACCTTCTCTTCCACTGTTAACTCTATTCCAGATCCACACGTAGCTCAACATGTTTCCTACCTTCTCTTCCACTGTTACTGTATTCCAGAAAAACTGCTTTGTTCACTTACCCTGACCAGTTCTCAGTCAGCCTCCTCTGTTCTCACCACCATTGGTCTTGATCGCCCTTCTGGCAGTTTATACACCCTACATCCAGAAAGATTCTTCTGAAACCAGTATGAATCATTTCAGAATTGTGCTTATTATCCTTCAGTGGCTCCACATCATCGTCACCAGTGACTCTCAATTTGAATGTGCATAGCGCCCCCTTAGTACTTGCTAAAAATATAGAATCCAGGCCATATTTTCCCTAATTTGATAGTCTGGTGTGGGGCCTTGAGCTCTGCATTTTAAAAAAAACATCTAGATCCATGTTTCTTAACTACAACTCACAGTAGGAAATAGATTTTATTTCTCTACTTAATAGATACACACATAGATAAAAAAATAATAAAGCAATATTGTTACTTCATGTAATATACTGTCTAATCTGTTCCTTTTCATTTTATTTTTTTTATAGAAAAAGCATGTCCAACCCAGTAAATTAATTTTATGACCAGTGGCCCTAAACTCTTAGTACATGCAATATGCCCTCCATCTGTTCTGTTCCGTTCCATTCCAATTCTTTTTTTTTTTTTTTTAAGAAGATGCTTAGTTAACCCACTAAATTAATTTTAGGACCACTGGGTCTCAAAGTACAATTTGAAAATTTCTGCCATAGATGATTCTAGTGCTGGTGATCCATGGACCACACTTTAAGGAACTCTGATACACTGGCTAGATTGAGTTTCTCAAGCATGGCATTAAAAGCCCTTCATATTCTGATCCTTGTCCATTCCAGCATCATCTCTAGGTATCATCTTCTGCCTCTGTGTTCTGTTTGCAGTTCCTTGCATGAAATGCTTTAATCTGTCTGGTAAATTCTTTCTGCTCATCCCTCAAATTTAAGGGACACTTCTTTCACACTTTCTGTGACCTTCTTGGAGCGAAGTACCTGTTTCCCCAAAGTGCTGTATATATTTCTAACACTGTTTGCTACAAATTTATTTATATGTTTCTTCCTCACTAAATTGTGAGACTGAAAGGTAGGAACCATTCTTCTGTGCATCTCTGGTACCTAGACCAGTGTCAGATACACAGAAAAAGCATAATTAAAATATGTTGACAGAATAAATAAATAACTGAGTGAATATGCTTTGTTTGTACTTGTCTACCAAAAATTTCTTTCCTTTGCTTTCCTTATCTGAAACGCCTTTTCAGTTCTCTTGAGCACAAAGTCCTATCCCTTAATTATACTATTCACTTAGCAATTGATCACAAAAAACTTTATGATAACTATTAGGTCATTCAGTTGTCTTCTGAGATGAATTTCATGCTTATTGTGGACAGAGTCTCTAATGGAACTTACTCATATTTGACTTTTGGCACCTAACAATGTAGTTGTGTTACTGTTATATTAGATATTTATCTTTACAGCCAAGTATCTTCAGGCAATGTGTTTTCTCCCTGTATACAGTAGGTTACTCATCTTAACTATTTATGCATTCATTCCTTTGACAGACTTTTACCTTATTTTATCCTTATAGTCCCAGGTTGTTCTGGTGCTCAGGATAAGTCAGTGAATAGAACAGATAGAAATTCCTGCCTTTGAATAACTTATATTCTAGGGAGAGAGACTAGGAGTTAACAATTAAACTTACTAAACAAGTATATAATTCATTGGGAAGCCCAGGGGTACAGCGGTAAAGAATCTGCCTACCAGTTCAGGAGGTGCAAGAGATAATGGGTTCAGTCCCTGTGTAGGTAAGATCCCCTGGAGTAGGAAATGACAACCCACTCCAATATTCTTGCCTGCAAAGTTTCATGGACAAAGTAGCCTGCTGGGCTACAGGCCTTAGGGTTGTGGAGTCAGACATGATTGGATGGCTGAGCAGCCACACACATAATTAGTGGACAGCTAGAAGTACTAATGGATAAAAACAACAGTGTAAGGAGCCAGGAATCTGTAGTTAGGGGGATGGGTTATAAATTTAAATAGAATGGTTAGAGTCACCTCATTCTCTATTCTGATGTGGCTTTTGTAATAGAAATAAATATTCTATGTTTTGTTGTTTTTCCTAGACTGTTGAAATAAAACCTAAAATGTGCATTTCTAATATTAAGCAAAACATATAATATCTAATCCCCTAGAAAGAACTCAAAACACTAAAAACTAATGGAAGTAATCTGAACTCAATTGTAGAATTACTCTTTCTTGGTTGTTTATTCTGTGTTATTTTCAGAATATACCAGTAAATTCTACCACTTGTATAGGAATTTGCCAGAGCTGAACTGACACTTTTTAAAATAGATGTATCACTTAACACAGGAAAATTCTACTGATAAAGAATTACAAGATTAGTATCTGACTTTGTGTTATATATTTATGATATATAGAAACAATGGAATTGGAAATGTTTAGCTGAATGGGGGGAGAAGGCAAGTACTCTTGCCTGGAAAACCCCATGGATGGAGGAGCCTGGTAGGCTGCAGTCCATGGGGTTGCTAAGAGTCAGACACGACTGGGCGACTTCACTTTCACTTTTCACTTTCATGCATTGTGGAAGGAAATGGCAACCCACTCCAGTGTTCTTGCCTGGAGAATCCCGGGGATGGGGGAGCCTGGTGGGCTGCCATCTACGGGGTCGCACAGAGTCGGACATGACTGAAGTGACTTAGCAGCAGCAGCAGCTGAATGGGATCTACCAATTCTGGTCTATAGACAATCTGATTATGACAATCCATTTCCTAAAGACCAAGTATGTGAAAATACAAAGACTATTAAAAATTGTTTTTGCTTTGTGTGTATCTAGGATGTTTAAGGTGAGTTCTTTCTTGCCATTAGTTCTTTAAACTAGTAGCTCTCTCGTGCAGAAAGGGACATACAATAGTCAAGTAGTATTAAACTTGAGGCTTCATGTAAAATACAAGTTCAAGTTATCTAATATGTGCTAAAGTCTAAATTGGATGGAGGAATTTAATTAAGGGCTCCGAAAGCAAATTTTAACCGTGTTCATTTAGCTGGCATCAAAAAAAAAAAAAAAAAAAAAAGAAGACAGACTTCATGGGGGACTCCTACTGCAAAAGCAGGGAAAAAATTTTAGCTATCAGTTTCTGGCTATGTATTTAATGACATAAGGACTTCTAATATTCAGTGATTAAAAGCCATAAGATTTTTACAATAAAGAATTCGCAATTCTGTTTTATTAGTTACTTTATGCTGTTTTTCATGTACAGAGGACACTGTGTTGTTAGGGGAGCACAAAGACTATTTTACAGTTAAGTTTGGGAGGATAATTTTATATTGGTAGTCTGAGAGGAAATGCAGTTTAAAAAGACAGATAGTCTGTAACAGATTCTCCTCTCTAAAGTGTGGTTAAATACAAGAAAATAAGAGCCTTTCCTCACAACGTAAAGCTTAAAAAGCAAGAAGGAAGAAAAAAACTTTTGTGTGCTTTGTTATCGTTTCTTCATTGCAATCATTTTAGAAAGCCCTCTTTTAGAAAGCCCTGTGCAGAACTTGGGAAACTTCTTTTATGCCTTTGGTATAAAGGCATATGCCCTGAACATACTCCCATTATAACACTTTTCATGTTATTACATTATATAATTTTAGCTTATATCTGTTTCTCATCCAGACACTAATCTCACTAAGGGCAGGTACTGTCTTTTCATATCTCTATTTGGCATTAGTTTTAGTGTGTAGCACATAATAAAAACCCAATAAATATGTTGAAAGAATAAGTAATGAATGGTAGATTGCTGTGACCATTTACCTTTTGGTTGACACACAAGCACTTAAAAGTTAGCTTTTGCTGTATTGTATCTATACATTTTAAGTAACAGAAATTAAATGAATTATCACTAAACTTTGTTTTTCTTCCTTAAATGAGACATAGCTCTTAAAATTGTTAATCTGTGTACTGTATATTTTTGCCCCATTAATCACTTTTTAAATTTTAGTAATATTTAGCAATAATTAGAATTTTAGAAAAGTCACATCTCTAGAGCTAGTAGGTGTTATAATTGATTTAAAAATTTTAATCCCTACTTTCAGAAGAAATCATGATCATATCTTTTTGATAAAAATAAAATTCTTACTGCATATGCACTACTCCTAAGACTAAGGAGTGACATTTATTTATAAAGATAGCTTAAGGAGAATAATTGTTACCTTGTATTTATCCCTTTGATAAGGTATAAAGAGAAATTTTAAACTAGTTTAAGAGAAATTTAAGAGAATTTGATTAGTCTCATGCTTACTTTTGTTAGATTTCCAACTATCATTTTTCACCTTGCAGAATTTTTTAATAAGGCCTTTTGTATTATGCTATGTATGTATTAAAAAGTCTACAGTAAACATTATCTAAAGAGGAAATGGAAGCATTCACTCTGAAGTTAGGAATGAGAAAAGGATGTGCGCTCTTGCCGCTTCTGTTCAGCACTGTAGTGGAGATTGTAACCAGTGCACAGAGATCCAGCCAAAACTGAGGAAATAAAATCAGTTATTGGAAGCTATTATTTACAGTGAGAATGCAAAAGGATATAGAAATTAGTAATATGTTTATTAATAAAAGGGTGAATGCATATAAAATTCACATACAAAAGTCAGTTGCATTTCCGTAGAACTGAAGCAAATAATTAAAGGAAATATTCTCAGAAAATATAAAATACCTAGCAACAGATCTAAGAAATCATTATCAAGATTTCTTTAGAGAAAATTTCAAAGTTTTATTATGAGATAATTGTTGTTTTGTTGTTTAGCTACTAAGTCATGTCCAATTCTTTTTGTGACCCCATGGAATGTACAGCCTGCCAGGCTCCTCTGTCCATGGGATTTCCCAGGCAAAAATACTGAAGTGGGTTGCCATTTCCTTCTCTGAAGGATCTTCCCAACCCAGGGATCAAGCCCACATCTCCTGCATTGGCAGGTGGATTCTTTACCACTGAGTCACTAGGGAAGACCATTATGAGAACACTTAGATAGTTGGAGAGGTATATCATGTTCTTTATTATCAATATTGTAAGATAGTATTTTTTCCCAAACTGATATATAGGTTCAGTGAAATTCCAAACTCCCAACAAAAATTTTCAATAAATATGATAATATGATTCTGAACAGGGAAAGGAGGATAATTTATAGAAGAGAAACAGCAATGAGAAACTGACCTTATCAGCTATTAGGACTTATTATGAAGAAATAGTTATGAGATATTGGGGTTTATTTTGAAGAAGTACTAATTAAGTAGTATTGTGGTAATAGTAGACTAAATGACCAGTAGTTAGTAAAACTGAGAGCCCAGAAACAGACTTATGAAAATATGAAACTTTAGCAAATGACAATGGTAGCATGTCAGATCAAGAGAAAGGGAGGAAATATTGATGCCTGATAAATGAAGCTGGGGAAAGTTAGATTCATCAGCTTTCAAATGCCTTAGACTTCAGTGTAGATCAATACTTTAAGGATTCTTAGTATAAAAGTAAAACTCTAAATGTATGTATACATTTATATATATAAACCTCTTAGTATAAAATGTTGGTAGATAGATTTTAGCCCTTGGTTTCTATAGAAAGATAAGACATGAAGTGTTTTCTATAAAACAGTTGATAAATTTGATGACATTTAAAATTTCAGTTTATTGTGTTTTTCGGTTCTATTGAATTTTGCTTGGTTCCTTTTCGAATAGTTTCAAGTACTCTGCTGAACTCTCAGTATTATCTTTAGCTCCTGAAATATATTAAATATAGTTATTTTAAATCATGTGTTTGAAAACTTAATTATTTGGAATGTTTGTGGTTTGTTTCTATATGTTGTTTTTCTTAAAAAAAAATTACTTTGTCTCTTACGCCAGGACTTCCCTGGTGGTTCAGAGGTAAAGAATCCACCTGCAGTGCAGGAGACCCGGGTTCAGTTCTTGAGTTTGGGAGATCCCCTGGAGAAGGGAATGGCTACCCACTCCAGTATTGTTGCTTGGAGAATCCCACGAACAGAGGAGCCTGGCGGGCTACAGTGCATGGGATCAAAAAGAGTCAGACATGACTGAGCAACTAACACTTTCACTTTCACTTCTTTCTTATGCCTGCTTATTTAAAATAGAGTACAGTATTCTGGCCTGGAGAATTCCATGGACTGTATAGTCCATGGGGTCACAAAAAATCAGACACAACTAAGCAACTTTCACTTTCACCAGTCACCTTATACTTAGAGTTTTGAGGTCTAGGATGTAATCTCCCTTCAGAATGCTTTCTTGTGGTAGGTGGCTAGTCACACTAGAAGTCTGAGATCATCTAAAATTAGTGAATGATTTAGGTTATTTGAAGCTGGGCTTTTATCCCTGTGAGGTCTGGTATCTTTCCATTCAGTTCACTCTTACTCTGGGTTTAGTTTCTCAAGAGCCCCAGCCAAAGCACTGGGCATTTATCAGATTCTCTATCTTTGGCAGACCCTGCACTCCTTTATTTTTCATCTATAGTCTTTTGAAAGGTCACCTCAATTTCTCATCCTCAAGCTACCTCTAAATTGGCAAGATATATCTGGAAAACAAGAAGTCTCTTATCCTGAACTTACCTCTCTGGGTTTCTTTGATCCTGACTTATAATAAATACATCTTTATTCCCATTCCTGGTTTATTAACCAGTTTATTTTTCTTCCATGTACTATTTTAAAAGATTTTAAAGTTTTCTTGAGGTCTCATTTATATGATGTGGGATCCACCCAGATGTATGTAACACCACCATAGTCAAGATGAGAAATATTTCTACTACCTCCACTATTACTACAAAATTTCTTTGTCTACTTCCCAGTCAGTTCCCTTTCTCCTCTCTGGCTCGAGTCAGCTATTTGCTTTCTTTTGCCATCAATTAATCTTTTCTAGAATTTTCATACAAATGAAAGCATGTGGTATATATTTTGTATCTGGTTCCTTTTGTTCACGTCACATTTTCGAGATACATACATATTTATGTATATATTCATAGTTCTTTTTTTATTACATAGCTGTCACAGTTAGTTTATCCATTCATATAGGTTTGTTTTTAAACTTGTCAGAGCACTTTTCTAATTTATTTTTGTGTGTATTGATTACTCATCTTAGGAATTGAGAAACATTATCTTAAACTGTAAATGTATAATGTTTAAAACATTTATTTTGATGAGGTGGATCTCTCATTGCCTGCCTAGTTGTGCCAGCAGAGATTGCTGTGGCACAGGTGTTTTCATAACATTTGACCTTTTAGTTGTAAACATATGTTTTTGTAGGCTCTTTGGAATTGTAGGCTTAAGAATGCTGACAGTGGAATAATTTTTAATATCATGATAGCTACTGAGTATAGTTTAAATGAAAACAGTCAAAAATACATTGTCATTTTTATTATTGCTAACTGTGAGAATAAAGAATTTGGGTTTTAACTGTTTTCAGATTTCATATTTCAAGTTTCAATGCTTTTTGAAAAATAAAATTTTCATATTATTTAATATATGTATTTCATGCTTTTTATAAACATGGCTGTTAGTTATCATTGATTGCTACACCTTATAGTATTCTTTGAAAAGGCAGTTATATTTTCCTTTGGAACTAGACTTATTTTAAATAGCAGTTTAACAGACTGTCATTATATTTTGTCATAAAGCATGTTTAAAACAATTTTTTTCAGAACTGTAAAATTTTCCTGCTATGGATTTTTTGTGGTTTTTTTTTTTTTTTTGAGGAAAGTTAAGTTTGCACATAAAATTTCTTAAGGAAACTAGCTGACTTAACTCATTTAGTATCCTCTTGGTATTTGATCCCTAAAATATTGATCTAAGTTTTAGTAAATATTCCTGTGTATGTCATTTTTATGCAACGCATATGTAAAATTTTGTAATAGGGTTCAGTTTTTTTAAGAGCATAGGCTCTGGAATCAGTGGCCTGAGTTTGAATTCTTCTCTGCCGTTTCTTAGTTGTGAAACATTAGATATGTAATTTCATTTCTTTAAAATCAGTTCCTCACCTGTAAAATGGAGTAATTCTTATGCAGATTTTGGAGATAATTTGCAGAGTCCTTAATGCATGACTGAACTAAATACATATTTGTTAAATTAATGAATGAATGCCTAGTCTCTGTTGTGTAAAACCTACAACCATTTTTTGTAAAAATTTGATTTATGCAACTTTGGGGTTCTGCTTTAAATACCAAATGACTGGGATAGTTACTTCCTGACCATGGTCATTACTTATGAATTATGGATAGTGAAATATATGATGAAAAGCATAAAAGGCTGGCTTGAGATTGTGTACCATTGTATTTTTGTTAGTACAGATTTGGATGCTACTAAAGGTTATTGGCTGTATTGGGCAGGGAGGAGGACTTAACCGGGCTTTAGTTCTATGTGACTATTCTATATCCTTATTTTTTTAAAAATGTACTATTCAGTCCCTGAACAACAGCTGCTTGATATTGAAGATTGTGACCTCAACGTGGTGAGATTATGTTTTCAAGTTTTCCTCCCTGATGAACATGGTAATTTGGCAACTGCTCTACCTCCTGTTGTCTCCAATCCAATTTATGACAACCGTAAGTAATTTGTTTTTCTTGTATTTGTAGCCTTGACTTTTATTTTATTATGTATTTGGCCACTCTGGGTCTTTGTTGCTGTATGGGCTTTTCTCTAGTTGGAGAGAGCAGGGGCTAATTCTTTGAGGTGCACAGGCTTCTCATGTGGTGACTTCTCTTGTTGTGGAGCACAGGCTCTAGGGCACTGGCTCAGTAGTTGCAGCACTTGGGCTCAGTAGTTGTGATGCACAGGCGTAGTTGCCCTGCATCATGTAGAATCTTCCCAGCCTAGGATTGGACCCATGTCCCCTGAATTGGCAGGCAGATTCCTAACCATTGGACCACCAGGGAAGTCCCAATGTTAGCTTTTTAAAATTTTTTAAAGTATTTTGGCAATTTAAAAAAACGAGTATGCTCATTATGGTAAAATTCAAACATTATGGAGTAGATGTTATCTATCTGAAGTAGATAATAAGCAGAGTAAACCTCCTATAATCTCATTCTAGAAAGATATTTCATCAGTTTCTTCTTAATATATATACAACAAATACCTCATCTCATCATCATCATCATTCACACCATTTATTTTTGGCAACTTTTTGAAAAATCATCACTGATTTTTTTTTTAACTGTTTTTTTTCCTCTTAGAAACATATCTTGAACTTCTTTCCCTTTCGGGTACCTTATTCTTTTCATTAGCTGCATATGATATAACTGTATCATAATTTTATAAATCATTAGCCTGTTACAAGGCATTTGGTTTGTTTCCCGCTCAATTTTTTTCTTTTCCCTTTAACAAATTGTACTGCAATAAATATATCCTGTATGTGCCTATCTTGTGCAGATGTCCCTAGCATAAATTTGTAGAAGTAGAAATGTTGGCAAATGGTAGATTAAAGGATCTGGATATTTATAGTTTTAAAGATTATGAAATGGCCCTCAAATATTTCTGTGTATGTATACTCTTAACATATGTGTGCACCAGTGATGTATGACTATACCAGTTCTATATGCAAAAAGGTAGTGGAACGTAGAGTTATAAAGGTAAAGTAAATCAGACTGTCCTCATCATGGAGAGCTTTGAATACCAGGGAATTATTGGAATAATGTTGACCAGATAATAGGAAGTATGAAAACTGCATTGCCATAGGGTTATGGTCGTGATTTTAAAAGTTTAATCTGCTGAGAGTGTATGGGATGGATAGGAAAAATCACAGTTTACAAGCAGGGAGATTTAATTAGAAGATGTGTTAATGTCTAGAATTGAAATCACAAAGCTCTAAATAAACCAGGGCAATGCTATTAAGAAAGGAAAGGGATAGATATGGAAGATTAAGGTATTGAGTGTCCTTTATTTGTTTATACACTAAAGTTTTTATTGCTATCTATCCTGTAAGTTGTTTTCCTAAAATTTTCCATCAAAGAGGAATAAAATGTATTATTAAGTTTCAGTTCAGTTCAGTCGCTCAGTTGTGTCTGACTCTTTGCAACCCCATGGACGGCAGCATGCCAGGCCTCCCTGTCCATCAGCAGCTCCCAGAGTTTACTCAAACTCATGTCCATTGAGTTGGTGATGTCATCTAAACATCTCATCCTCTGTTGTCCCCTTTTCCTCCCACTTTCAATCTTTCTGAGTATCAGGGTCTTTTTCAAGGAGTCAGTTCTTCACATCAGGTGGCCAAAGTATTGAAGTTTCAGCTTCAACATCAGTACTTCCAATGAATATTCAGGATTGATTTCCTTTAGGATGAACTGGCTGGATCTCCTTGCAGTCCAAGGGACTCTCAAGAGTCTTCTCCAACACGACAGTTCAAAAGCATCAATTCTTCTGCTCTCAGCTTTCTTTATAGTCCAATTCTCACATTTATACATGACTACTGGAAAAATCATAGTAATTTTGAGCATTACTTTGCTAGCGTGTGAGATGAGTGCAAATTGTGTGGTAGTTTGATCATTCTTTGGCATTGCCTTTCTTTGGGATTGCAATGAAAACTGACCTTTTCCAGTCCTGTGGCCACTGCTGAGTTTTCCAAATTTGCTGGCATATTGAATGCAGCACTTTCACAGCATCATCTTTCAGGATTTGAAATAGTTCAACTGGAATTCCCTCACCTCCACTAGCTTTGTTTGTAGTGATGCTTCCTAAGGCCCACTTGACTTCACATTCCAGGATGTCTGGCTCTAGTTGAGTGTGAGTGATCACACCATGGTGATTATCTGGGTCGTGAAGATCTTTTTTTGTATAGTTCTCTTGTGTATTCTTGCCACCTCTTCTTTATATCTTCTGCTTCTGTTAGGTCCCTACCATTCCTGTCCTTTATTGAGCCCTCTTTGCATGAAATGTTCCCTTGGTGTCTCTGATTTTCTTGAAGAGATCTCTAGCCTTTCCCATTCTGTTGTTTTCCTCTATTTCTTTGCATTCATCACTGAGGAAGGCTTTCTTATCTCTCCTTGCTATTCTTTGGAACTCTGCATTCAAATGGGTATATCTTTCCTTTTCTCCTTTGCCTTTCACTTTTCTTCACAGCTATTTGTAAGGCCTCCTTAGACAACCATTTTTGCCTTTTTGCATTTCTTTTTCTTGGGGATGGTCTTGATCCCTGCCTCCTATACAATTCGTGAACCTCCATCCATAGTTCTTCAGGCACTCTATCAGATCTAATCCTTTGAATCTATTTCTCACTTCCACTGTATAATTGTGAGGGTTTGATTTAGGTCATACCTGAATGGTCTAGTAGTCTTCCCTACTTTCTTCATTTTAAGTCTGAATTTGGCAATAAGGAGTTCATGATCTGAGCCACAGTCAGCTCCTGGTCTTGTTTTTGCTGACTGTATAGAGCTTCTCCATCTTTGGCTGCAAAGAGTATAATCAATCAGATTTTGGTATTGATCATCTGGTGATGTCCATGTGTAGAGTCTTCTCTTGTGTTGTAGGAAGAGGGTGTTTGCTATGACCAGTGTGTTCTCTTGGCAAAACTCTATTAGCCTTTGCCCAGTTCATTCTGTACTCCAAGGCCAAATTTGCCTGTTATTCCAGGTATATCTTGACTTCCTACTTTTGCATTTCAGTCCCGTATAATGAAAAGGACATCTTTTTTGGGTGTTAGTTCTAGAAGGTCTTGTAGGTCTTCATAGAACCATGCAACTTCAGCTTCTCCAGCATTATTGGTTGGGGCATAGACTTGGATTACTGTGATACTGAATGAATTGCCTTGGAAACAAACAGATCATTCTGTCATTTTGAGATTGCATCCAAGTACTGCATTTCAGACTCTCTTGTTGACTGTGATGGCTCCTCCATTTCTTCTTGCCCACAGTAGTAGATGTAATGGTCATCTGAGTTAAATTCACCCATTCTAGTCCATTTTAGTTTGCTGATTCCTAAAATGTTGATGTTCACTCTTGCCATCTCCTGTTTGACAACTTCCAATTTGCCTTGATTCATGGGCCTAACATTCCAGGTTCCTATGCAGTATTGCTCTTTACAGTATCAGACTTTACTTCCATCACCAGTCACATCCACAACTGGGTGTTGTTTTTGCTGTGACGCCGTCCTGTCATTCTTTCTGGAGTTATTTCTCCACTGATCTCCAGTAGCATATTGGGCACCTGACGATCTGGAGAGTTCATCTTTCAGTGTCCTATCTTTTTGCCTTTTCATATTGTTCATGGGGTTCTCAAGGCAAGAATACTGAGGTGGTTTGCCATTCCCTTCTCCAGTGGACCATGTTTTGTCAGAACTCTCCACCATGACCCATCCATCTTGGGTGTCCCTACACAGTGTGTCTCATAGTTTCATTGAGTTAGACAAGGCTGTGGATGCAGCAGACCTGGGTATGGCATAAACCCTCTTGGAGGAGCTCGCCATTAACCCCACCATGGAGCCTCCAGAACTTACACAGGACTGGGGAAACAGAATCTTGGAGGGCACAAACAGAACCTTGTATACACCAGGACCCAGGAGAAAGGAGCAGTGACCCCACAAGAGACTGATCCAGACTTGCCCCTGAGTGTCCAGAAGTCTCTGGCGAAGGTGCAGGTTGGCAGTGGTGTGCTGTGGGGTTGGGGGCACTAAGTGTAGCAATGAGTTCATCAGACCTTTTGAAGGAGATCACCATTATCTTCATTGCCTCCACCATAGTTTGGCCCCAAGTGAAAAACAGGGAGGGAACACAGCCCCACCCATCAAGGAAAATTGGATTGAAGATTTACTGAGCATGGCCCTGCCCATCAGAACAGACCGAGTTTCTCCCTCAGTCTCTTCCATCAGGAAGCTTCCATAAGCCTCTTATCCTTCTCTATCAGAGGGCAGACAGACTGAAAACCACAATCACAGAAAACTAACCAGTCTGATCACATGGACCACAGCCTTGTCTAACTCAATTACTAAGGTAGCAACCCATTAAAAAAAAATCCTTTGTATTTAGGTGCTCCTAATACTGCAGAATTAAGGATTTGTCGTGTAAACAAGAACTGTGGAAGTGTCAAAGGAGGAGATGAAATATTTCTACTCTGTGACAAAGTTCAGAAAGGTATTTTTTGGTTTTTTTGTTTGTTTCATTGAATTCAGAATATATTTTAAATTGATTGGTACATTTTACTTTGTGTTCGAATTATTTGTTTTCGTATTCACTAGATGACATAGAAGTTCGGTTTGTGTTGAATGAGTGGGAAGCAAAAGGTGTCTTTTCACAAGCTGATGTACACCGTCAAGTAGCCATTGTTTTCAAGACTCCACCATACTGCAAAGCTATAACGGAACCGGTAACAGTAAAGATGCAGTTGCGGCGACCTTCTGATCAGGAAGTTAGTGAATCTATGGATTTTAGATACTTGCCAGATGAAAAGGGTATGACCTTTTGTGTTAATGTTTTATGTGTTTCTTAGTCCTGCTAAGAACATATTCTTGTAAGATATATTAGAATACAGTCATGTTATTTATTCACAGTTTTCTTTTCCTTAAAGTTTTTTGTTGATTTTTGACTGATCTTTGTGCTCTTTGAATCTCTTTCTTAGGAAAGGTATCTGGAATAATTTCAACTTATCTAGATTGTTTATCAGAATTTGTTTTTTATTTGAGATTCTGTTTTGGTCCTTATTGTGCCTTCTTGATAGATGGCAAACTTGCCACTCAGAAAGTGGTCTCCATCTTGGTCCTTATCTTCCCTTAACCCATTAATTGACACTGGTTAACCTGTAGGTGTAATAATAAAATAAGATGAATATTATAAACTATTTTTTACTAAGAGAAAAATGTGTTTTATTACTGACTTGGGACATACTTTGTGACACTTAGAAATCCATGCTATGTACATTTATTTAAAGCATTTTCTATGTAGGAATAAAACATCTATATATGTATTAAAGGAGAGGAAGCATACTCATTGATGATTCACACATTTTCTCGATTTCTTTCTAACCAGACACATATGGAAATAAAGCAAAGAAACAAAAAACAACTCTGCTTTTCCAGAAACTGTGGCAGGATTGTGGTAAGAATATTTTGGTTTGATTGGTATTTAAGTAAATTTGGTTTGGGTTTTTTTTTTTTTTCTTTATTCAGTTTTTCAAATTTTAACTGATGTACTGTTGTTTTTCAAATTACATTTAATAATGGAAAAAATTTATCACAGGAGTTAATTTTCCTGAAAGACCTAGACCTAGCCCCCTAGGACCAACTGGAGAAGCAAGATTCATCAAAAAAGGTATTTTATGCCCTATAGAGTATTCCTTGTGATCAGAGAGACCAGTGTTTTGCACAGTATACTGGAATTCCATTCTTAGTAATGAAAACTGCGTCTTTGATTTATTCCATTCCTACATATTTTTTTCATGCTATGAATATTGAATGAATTGATCTCACCTTCTGAAAGTCCTGTTGGCAACTGTGATTATGTTTTGGGATTTATTGTTTGAGAAATTACATTTCATTCCTATGGTGGTAATTGTAATAATGAAAGAAATGGTTTAGAAATGTCAATTGCCTATATTTACTTATAAAGTTTTACTAGAACATAGCTCATTTGATTGCATATTGTTTATGGCTCTTCTCTTGTACTATAACTGCAGAGTTAAGAAGTTCCAGTAGAGGCTGCATGGTCCATGAAGCCTTAAATATTTACTGTCTGGCTTTTTATGGGAAAAAAGTTGCCAATTTCTGCTTTAGATCATTATCCAGGGTTACTTAGAAGTCTTTTTTTTTCTTTTTATGTTCTTAAATCAATGCTTTTTCTTGGTTTAATATGTACAGCAGTCATATAATATGTAATTAAATATAGACTACTCCATTTTTTTCTGAAAATTTTATAGTACTTTAGCGTGAGTTATATCATAATATGGCTTAGAAATTTATGTATATTTCTCAATCATCCTTAATGTTTCCTCCATCCCTCGATTTTCTCCTGAAAGAAGAGAATATGAAATGATTTTGAATATTTAGAGGCTCATTAAGTGAAATTCTGACATTTATCTTTCAAATTTCAAAAGTACCTTTATAAGGCCTCAGAAGCTAGATTTCCACATTTAACTGAAATGAAATTTTCTATGCCAAAATAACTTACCAAATTATTTTATAGGCATTTGTAAAACAGTATTATGGAATTCAGCTTTGGACTTGTGTAATAATTATAATCCTATTTAACATTTTTATTTGAAGTGTTACATTTATTTCCTCGAAAATTTTTTTATGGTTGTTTATATAATTTTAATTTAGAATTTTGTTCATTTCAGTTTTGTAAAAATACATTTCCTTCCCCACAGAACCAAACTTGTTTTCTCATGGTGCAGTTTTGCCAGAAACTTCCAGGCCTGTTTCAAGTCAAGCAGAATCCTACTATTCTTCCTCTGCGTCCATCTCAAGTACATTGTCACATCCTGCTTCAGCCATACTACCAATGGGTACTCAGTCTTCTTCAGGCTGGTCATCAATCGCCCACCCCACCTCACGCTCAGTTAATACGAATTCACTGAGTGGTTTTTCAACAGGGACACTCTCCTCTAATTCACAAGTTATCCCACCATTCCTGGAAATGAGTGATCTGAATGCTTCTAGTGCTTGTATTTATAACAATACTAATGACATAGGTAGAATGGAAGCATCATCCGTATCACCAGCTGACTTATATGGTATTTCTGATGCCAGCATGCTGCCTAACTGCCCTGTGAACATGATAACACCCAGTAATGACAGCATGAGGGAGACTGATAATCCGAGACTCGTGAGCATGAATCTTGAAAATCCTTCTTGTAATTCAGTGTTAGACCCAAGAGACTTGAGACAGCTCCACCAGATGTCTTCTTCCAGCATGTCAACAGTCACCAGTTCTAGTACTGCTGCTTTTGTTGCACAGTCAGAGGCATTTGATGGATCTGACTTTAATTGTGCAGATAACAGTATGATAAATGAGGCAGGACCATCAAACGGTACTAATGCAAACAGTCATAACTTTGGTCAAAATAGTCAGTATTCAGGTATTGGAGCTATGCAGAATGAACAATTGAATGACTCATTTCCATTTGAATTTTTTCAAGTTAACTTGTAAGATATAAATGTTGAGAGAAAGAGAGAAGTCGCTCAGTCATGTCCGACTCTGCGACCCCACGGGCTGTAGCCTACCAGGCTCCTCCGTCCATGGGATTTTCCAGGCAAGAGTATTGGAGTGGGTTGCCATTTCCTTCTCCAGGAGATCTTCCTGACCCAGGGATCGAACCCGGGTCTCCTGCATTGCAGGCATATAAATGGTGATTCAAGAATTAAATCCTTTTGAAGGTAACTATTTTGATGCTACCTTTATATATGCTACCTTTATATGCTATTTTGACGCTACCTTTATATATCAGTCAAGTTTCCTTGACTGATGCCATACCACATTCATAGACCCTTGGACCCTTGAACAACATAGGTTTGAACTGTGTGGGCAGGTCCCCTTATATGCAGATTTTCTTTACTATGTCACAGTTGGAGGTTGGTTGAATTCATGGATACAGAACCATAGAAACAGAGGGCCAACTATACAGTTTTTTTTTTTTTTTTAACAGTTTTTTTTTTTTAATTGGAATATAATTGCTTTACAATGTTGTGTTAGTCCAACTGTAGAGTTTTAAACACAAATTTTTCACTGTAGTGTCAGTACAGTGTTAGTACCCCAACCCCCATGTTGTTCAAGGGTCAGCTGTATTTATAACTAGGTATGTAAGGGGTTCCTCCAACAGGCAATTTTGGCTTGGGAGCTTCTTGTTTTGCTGAGACAGATCTTTTTGAAATACAACAAATGCTCAGTGCTTGAAGCTGTAGCCAAAAGAGAGGGAGGAACTCATTTCCTAACTTCAGGAAGAGTTACAAAAAGTCTAGTATTCATTTACAGAAGACTTTTGCTTCAAAAGTAGATAAATCCGACAGACTGAACTCCTGGGCTATGATGCATTGTGGAGTCCTACATACAAAAAAAGTTTACATAAACCAATGTATGATAAATCTGACATATTAAATATTGAATAAAATCAATTTTTCCATTTAAAAAAACCGCTAACTTTGGGTTGTTTTGGGTATGTAGAAGCAACCCATACATACTTTGGGTATGTAGAATACAAAGTTGGAAACAGTCACAAAAGAAAAATTCCAAAATAGAAATTTAAAAGAGCTTTACTGTTTCTTCTTTTGAAATATTTGTGGTAAGAATTCTGACCCAAAAAAAAAAAAAAAAGAATTTTGTCCTGAGAGTCCTGCCTCATTTCCCCAGGAGAGACTGAAGGAGAACATTAGAGCAAAAGTTCAGTTTTTTCAGTTCAGTTTCAGTTTTTTCTACTTCTTTTATAATGTATTAATGTAGTCTTAATTAAATGAATGAATGGATATTTGCTTTTAAGCAAATTAAAGGTAAAACCTGTAATGGCTATGCCATTGGAAAAATTAATTCCTTTATTTTTGGGGACCCCTAAAATAAACCCCAAGGTGACCCCTAGGGGGTTTTCTAGGATTTTTAGAGTTGCTAAGATTTACATGTAACTCAAACTTCCTTTAAAATGCTAAGTTGAGCAGAAGGCAGTAAGCTTTCAAGGTATGGGAGTTCTCTACATTTTGTACTGTTTAGATCCATACCTTTAAAATTGCTTGACTTTAGCTTTACAGTTGAGTTCAGTCGCTCAGTTGTGTCCAACTCTTTGTGACCCCATGGACTGCAGCATGCCAGGCTTCCCTGTCCAACACCAACCTCTGGAACTTACTCAAACTCACGTCCATCGAGTCAGTGATGCCATCCAACCATCTCATCTTGTCAGCCCTTTCTCCTCCTGCCTTCAATCTTCCCCAGTATCAGGGTCTTTTCTAATGAGTGAGTTCTTTGCATCAGGTGGCCAAAGTATTGGAGTTTCAGCTTCGGCATCAGTCCTTCCAATGAACATTCAGGACTGATTTCCTTTAGGATTGACTGGGTTGGATCTCCTTGCAGTCCAAAGGACTCTCAAGAGTCTTCTCCAACACCACAGTTCAAAAGCATCAATTCTTTGGTGCTCAGCTTTCTTCATAGTCCACCTCTCACATCCATACATGACTACTGGAAAAACCATAGCTTTGACTAGACAGACCTTTGTTGGCAAAGTAATGTCTCTGCTTTTTAATATGCTGCCTAGGTCGATCATAACTTTCCTTCCAAGGAGCAAGTGTCTTTTAATTTCATGGCTGCAGTCACCATCTGCAGTGATTTTGAAGCCTAAGAAAATAGTCTGCCACTGTTTCCACTGTTTCCCCATCTATTTGCCATGAAGTGATGGGACCAGATGCCCTGATCATAGTTTTCTGAATGTTGAGTGTTAAGCCATCTTTTTCACTCTCCTCTTTCACTTTCCTCAAGAGGCTCTTTAGTTCCTCTTCACTTTCTGCCATAAGGGTGGTGTCATCTGCATATCTGAGGTTATTGATACTTCTCCCAGCAATCTTGATTCCAGCTTACGCTTCATGCAGCCTGGCGTTTCACATGATGTACTCTGCATATAAGTTAAATAAGCAGGGTGACTATATACAGCCTTGACGTACTCCTTTTCCTATTTGGAACCAGTCTGTTGTTCCATGTCCAATTCTCACTGTTTCTTCTTGACCTGCGTACAGATTTCTCAAAAGGTAGGTCATGTGGTCTGGTATTCCCATCTCTTGAATAATTTTCTATAGTTTGTGGTGATCTACACAGTCAAAGGCTTTGGCCTAGCCAATAAACCAGACATAGATGTTTTTCTGGAATTCTCTTGCTTTTTTGATGATCCAGTGGATGTTGGCAATTTGATCTCTGGTTTCTCTGCCTTTTCTAAATCCAGCTTGAACATCTGGAAGTTCACAGTTCACGCCGTACTATTGAAGCCTGGCTTGGAGAATTTTGAGCATTACTTTGCTAGCATGTGAGATGAGTGCAATTGTGCGGTAGTTTGAACGTTCTTTGGCATTGCCTTTCTTTGAGGTTGGAATGAAAACTGACCTTTTCCAGTCCTGTGGCCACTGCTGAGTTTTCCAAAATTATATCCATGTTTTAAGAGGAAGAAGTTTCCTTAAACCTTTCCTCTTCTGCTTTGCATCCAAACTCACTGTGATCTCATCCAGTTTCATGCTGTCAACTCCCAAATTTTACCCCTAGCTTAGACCCACCCCTGAACTCCAGACTTGGAGAAAGAGAGAGAGCTTGTGTGTGTATGTAGAACAGCTGGTGTAACATGTCTACATGAAATTCTAATTAAAGCTCAAACTCAACACGCCGGAGCTGAGTTCTTAAGCTTCTCTCCCACACTTGCTTGTCCTTCCTCAGTAAACGGCAGTGCCGTGTTTCTAGTTGCTCATATTCAAAGCAGTGGAGTCACCTTTGCTTCTTTCTTCTTATCTCCCATATCCAATCCACCAGCAAATATGATAGGCCCCACCTTTGAAATATATCCAAAGCTGACAACCTCTTTTGACCTTTGCTGTTAATATCCTGTTCCAGACCATATCTTCTCTTGCCTAGATTGAATTATCTAGGCAAGTCTGTTCTCTGTTGAGTACCCACAGCGATTCTTTTTAAAAGAAATGAAATCATAATCACTTGCTCAAAACTATCCAGTGGCTCCCCGTCTCACTCAGAGTAGACACCAAAGTCCTTAAAATTAGGCCCACACTCCCTTCCTCTCCTCACCTCACCCACTACCATTTTCCCCTTCTCATTCAACTCCAGGCTCTCTGGCTTCAGCACTCCTCTTCAAAAATACCAAGTACAGTTATAAGCAGCTAATGAATATAAATGAGTAAATGGTGCTGAGTACTTTTTTTTTAAGCCACAGTTTCATTTTCTTAGTTAAAACAGGATTAAGTGGTGATTTTTTTTTTTTTAGCAACTTTAATTGTAACAATGGGCTTCCCTGGTAGCTCAGTTGATAAAGAATCTGCCTGCAATGCAGGAGACCTGGGTTCAATCCCTGGGTTGGGAAGATCCCTTGGAGAAGGGAACGGCTGCTCACTCCAGTATTCTGGCCTGGAGAATTCCATGGATTGTATAGTCCATGGGGTTGCAAAGAGTTGGCCACGACTGAGTGCCTTTCACTTTCACTTAAGTATAACAACTGGAATTAAGTGTATTTTCTATTAATAAAAATGAATTTTGACCAAAAAACCTAAGTAGACTCCTGTTGCAGACCCTTTGGTGTTGGTGTTCCCTCTGCCTTTAATGTTTTTCTCAGCTGTATATGTAGCTCACACCTTGCACCCTTCACTCTCACTCAACTGTTACTTGATCAAGGCCTTCCTTAACTGTATATACATTGGTACTCCATGTCTCCCCTCCTTTAAATTTGTCCATAACACTTATCATGATCTGACTCTTGTTTGTTTGTCTTTGTTTTCCTATACTAGAATATAAGCTTCATGAGGGCAAAGTTTTCTGTTTTTGTTGAACCCTGCATTTGTAGAACCATGTCTGCTTCATATTAAACACTTAGTAAGTATTGAGCATTCAGAGTATTACTAATAGAACTTTGGTTTTTGAAAGAAAAAATAGCTTTAATTATTAAATGTTTATGATTTTTATAGTTCATGTGACATTTCAGTCTGTTTCATGTGACATTCAGTTTATTATATCAGAATCATGTATATCAGAATCAATCATTCAGGTTGATGATTAACTACTTTGCTTTCAAAGCTATTTGCTTTCAAAACTATTTGAAAGCAAAGTAATTCCAGTGACAAAATGACTGTAGAATTTGGACAGTAATCTTAATTGTGATGCTAAGTAATTTATTAAAGACCTAGTTTATTTTACAACTAGACCCTACCACAATTGTTGAGCATATTCCTAGCTATAAACAATGTCTTTTCACTTATATAGGGGCTTTCCTGGTAGCTCAGCTGGTAAAGAATCTGCCTGCAATGCAGGAGACCCTGGTTCGATTCCTTGGTCAGGAAGATCCCCTGGAGAAGTGCATGGCAACCCACTTCAGTATTCTTGCCTGGAGAATCCCCATGGACAGAGGAGCCTAGTGGGCTACAGTCCATGGGGTCACAAAAAGTGGGACACAACTGAGTGACTAAGCATAGCACAGTATCCAACCAAACCATAAATTTACTGGGATGATTAAAAACTGGTCAATTTTGTCAAAATGAGGAATGTGTGAATGTCATAAAAATTAAAATTCTGAGTTGAGTGATTCTAGGAAATGAGGAGGGAGAACAAGATAAGACTGGGGGTCAGGATAGTTTGAGAAGCAATAAGATACCTAACTCACTAATATTTCTGAGTTATGATTTCAAAGTGACATATTTTTATTATACAACTATAAAAATCATAAGCATATAATATACTTTAGTAGAACTTACCAGAAAAAACCTGAAGGCATAATTTCTTTCCTGTTCAAAATATGAACCCCGGATATCTCCAGACAGTGGCTTATAGATGACGAACTTCTTTTTAAATACAGAATCGTATAATTTTGTATTAACTTGCACTTATCAGCTTAAACACTGTTAGGATATTTTAAATTAAACAACCAACTTGTTCTGCAGGTTTTTTCCTGTCTAAGTGGAAGTAAGGTCCTGCTAAATTTGTATTCAGAGTATTTCCCAAGGTTTTTTAACTTTTCAGGTGCTATTTATTGATCATAAATTTTATTTTATAATTTTAAAAAACTGGCAGCTTACTTCTTCTTTTTCTCTAAATGTGGTTATACTTTCATCTGTTCTTCTGTCACCTCACTTAAAGTTCTGAAGAAAAACGGACCTCTTGCTTTGTAAGCTCTTCTTATATAGCAGTTCCCTCCTTTTCTCTTCCATCTTGTTTCTGTATCCTCATGTAACATTTAGTGCTTTTCTTGTATAAACACAGTAAATGTTTCCTCTCGCTTAAAAGAGCAAGAATAAACACTTATCCCACTGCTGTCATGCTCCCTCCCTTCACGTCCAGCGCTGTCCAGCTGTATGAAGTATGTTCAGCCTGTTTCCTCACTTCCCAGTCATTCTTTAGCCTGTCAGGCTTTCTCTTTTCTCCTCCTATTTACTTAGGATATCCTGGGAAGTAACCAGATACCCTCCCTTGTCAAATCTAGTGTGTTCTTACCAGCCTTCACTCTGCTCAACCGATTCATAACCTGTCCTCTTGACCACTCCCTCCTAGGGTACTCCTCTCTGATGTTGACTTTTGTTCCAGGGTCTCGATCCCAGCGCTCGGTTGGTGCTATTTTTTCCCCTGGTTAAGCTCATGAGTGCCCAGAAGAAACCTTCAGCTTTCCCTCAAAAACTGGCTGCTCCTGTCACATTCTTGACTTTCATTAATGGCATTACCATGGACCCTGCCACTGAAGATATTTAATAGAAGCCTCAGAATCATTTTATTCTTTTTTCTCCTCACACTGAAAGAGTTATCAAGTCTTTTTGGATCTGCCTTCTAAAAAACTCTCTTGCATTTGTCCCTGCTTCACTTCTGCTGCATTCTTAGTTTAGGCCTTCATTCTTCTTCCCTCACAAGAATCTTTTCCATGTTGCTCCAGTTAAAAAAGAATTCCCCATACTTCCAATCCAGTATATTACATAGTTAGCATTCCTTGAGAAACAAACAAACAAAAACCTCTCTCAGGTCCCTAGGCCTCCGTGCCTTTAACATGTTGTCCGCTCTGCCTCTGCTCTTCACAACCACAGCAAATAGCCTTTGAGAGCTGTGTGATGTTTGGTCTGCCTCCCTAGCTGAGGCACAGCTTTGCACATGTCCCCATTGCAGACCTCCTCGCACTGAATTATACACTTACATAGTTTATCTCATTCACCTTTGGGACTCCATTGCTTAGCATAATCCCTAGCTGGTGCTAAATAAATGGTAGTATTAACAGAGGGAAAGAATGAAATTGACATAGATGTGATTATAAAAAATGTGAACAAGTATATGATTTTTAAATCATATAAATGATTTAAATGATTATTTAATCTGGTAGGGAAAGCAGTGATTACCCGGCTTGTGAAATACTTTACCCTCTGCCTCCTATAGTATCAAGAGTATTAGGTAGAAATTTTACAGTTCTTAGGATACTGTAAAATATCCTAAGAACTCTGAACTTAACTCCTCTCTGCTCTGTGTGGCAGGTTTAATCTCACCTTTGGGGCATTCCCTCAGCACCGTCCCCTTGCACAGAAACTCCAGTATTCATGTAACCAATCACATTTTTGAATGTCTCATGTGCAAAGCACCATGTTAGGGGCTAGAAAGGGCATAGAGGTGAATGAGACAACCGACTTGCTCTCAAAGATGTCAGGCTTTTTCTTTTGAGGGATAACATAAAGTGCATAAAGTAGGCTAACTTTAAATTTACAGCTTGATAAATTTTTACATATGTAAATAATCATTTCTACATCCCCAGAAGTTTCCTTCCTGCCCCTTGCCAGGAAGGAACCTCAAAACCACTATCTGATTTCTGTCATCAGAACCTACTCTCTTAACTGGCCTTCAACACTGGTAGCTGGGCTTCCCTACTCAGAACCTTAGTGAACAACAAATAGCTGGGTTATTTCTAACCTAATGCTTCAGAAAAATGAACTATGCTGTCTGTGTTAAGAGAGACTTAAAATTGGTGACCCACGGTGCCTAGTAGCCCCAAATAATTTCTTCTATCATAAATTGATTTATTGAGGGAGGGATTTAAAAAAATTACTGTGTGGTGTTAAATAAAAGAAATGGGAAGAGTAATTTGCAGTCAGGACATCTGGGTTTGAGTCTTCAGCTCTGCCACTTAAAAGTTGTATAATATTTTGCAGATGGCACTTCCCATGGGCCTGTCTCTTCACATGGTTCCCAGCCTACTTACCTCACAAGGCGTGTTGTATTAAGTAAAATAATGCATAAGAAGCACTGTAAACTGTATAGTACAAATCAAGTATCGTTAGTAAACCAACATATGCATATACCCTGTGGCCCTGATAATCTCCAATCCAGACATTTCTTCCAGTTCAGAGTGACAAATCACTGTGGGCTAGATTCTTTAGTAAGAACGCTGAGATGACTTTCTCTTTAGAATGGCTAGCTATTGCCCAGGCCAGGTCTGGAGGACTTTCATTTGGCCATATCCTTTCCAGAACATTTCCTATTGTATACTGAAGATAAGGTCAATTAATGACTTCCAGTTCTCAAATTCGGACTCTTAATTTCTTTGCCAAAATTGACTACAAGTTGCGAGTATTATGACTGTATTCCTAAAAAGGAGTCTCATCTTAGTGAAGTGGCCACTGAAAGATTTCTGATCTGTTTTGCTTCCGGAGATGGAGTATATGCTTTTTGCATTGCATGTAACAGAAAATTTCATGCTTTTTACATTATAAGCCCAGATGTGGGCAGCGAATCAGAGAGAAATATATGAGTTGCCTTGTCCAGTTTTATGCCTTTGTCTAAGATTCAGTCAAATTAATATTTTAACTAATACATCTTAGCAGAGTTTAAAGTACAAACTTAACATCAGTGAGTAAAGTCAAATCTCAATAGTAATCATGTCCCCACTACCTTCACTAATAAAACACAGGTACAAAACAATTATTTCTTCTAAATATTTTTTCTATTCTAAATGTCTCTAGTTTTAGAAGAAAAAATAAAACACCTGCTAGTAATTATATATTTAAAGGGAGCAGCATTTATACTCTTTATTCTTACATGTCTTATTTCTACAACTTCAGTTTACTATTGGACTTCAGAAATTTAAAGAATAACCAAAAAATCATTAAACACCTATGTGTGAACAGTAATAAACTGTAATTAGTGCAAAATGTTGGTGCTTCAGTCAATCAAGTTCTCAGGAATATGGGCAGGTCAATAAAATACAAATTTCTGTTAAAGGTAGCAAACATTCATCTTGCTTATTTTCTTAAACTTTAATCAAGTATTATAGCTTTGCATAAAATGTAGTGAAAAATAAGTTGGAGTGTTTGAGGATCTATTTCTGAAATTTAGTCTCAGGAGACTTCGTTGGTGACACACTTGATTTTATTTGGTAATTAGATAAAAATACTGATCACTGATCCCTGGATTGTGACCATCCCCTGGAGAAGGAGATGGCAACCCACTCCAGTATTCGTGTTTGGAGAATTCCATGGACAGAGTAGCCTGGCAGGTACAGTCCATGGGGTAGCAAAGAGTCAGACACAGCTGAGCTCGTGGTGCACACTTCAGACAGCTTTAAGATGAGACAGAAAGGAAACCACCAAGTTTTTGGGTAATGGGCATTCTTAAATGCATGGCTCAAACTGGATGAACCCTTTTCTAGATGACTTCTATTTTTTTAGGTGTTCTAAATATTTGTATATGCTTCTTAATGACTAATGAATTTGGAAGCACTGAAAAAATGATTTTTAAAAGTTCTCAGTGTTTAATTATTTAATGTTAAGTCTGATACTTAAAAGCTGAAATCATTTTTAAAATGTCAAAATGTCTTTTGTACAGAATATTTTATTACTTTTGTAATATCTTGTATACAGTGATTTTTTTCTTGATAATAAATGGAAAAAATTCTAAAGCCGTTACAAAAATTTGCTATCTGACTTTTAAAACATTTGAGATTTTCTTATATTTATAGCATACGCCTTACAGAAGAAGGCAGTTTTGGTTGCTTAGAAACATTAGACATCTTTATGGAATGCTATAGCTGAATATATTTGCATATGTAACTGTCCTTTAAAATTATAATTCTGTTTAGTACCAAAATGCCTTCTTAAAAGATTTTCATTTTCTGCCTTTCTGCCTTATTTGCTTCCCTGTGTCTCTCCCTTCTTCAGCAATTCAGAACAAAAACCATTTGCTTATTCTGCGCAAGGTAAGAGTTACATCTGCCACAGGGAGAAAAGTGCCAGCCCAGTGTGGGATTACAGTGTGGAGCCTAGGAACATTTGAGGGGAGGAGGGAGGGGAATCTCATCGATCTTGTATAAGGGTGTGGCAATAGAAGATTGGTTATTTATCAAGGGGAATGATCTATTAAGTAAAATGTTAAGGCTAATGGGAGCCAGATTTCTGTCAGGAACTGCAAATAAGGAAAGGGAGAAAACTAGAAGAAGGTTGGAAGTGGAAGTACTGGTATAAGCTCATAGTATGTGTAGGTAAACAGAGGTGTGTGTGCACACATGCACGCCATGAGGGCTTGGGAGCAGCAGTGCCACAGTAGCAATGGGCACATCTTTTTTCCATCATTTTCCATGAAAAGGAACCAGTTCTTCTTAGAGAAATGGCCATTTCAGGGCTGCAGATGAAATACAAGATAAGCCTGGAATGTCTTTGTATTAGAAAGTAAGAACATGCTTTAGGAATGATGGGGATATGTCAGAAGGACAAAGGAGCCAGCTTGAAGGGGTATCCACTGGCCAAGTCAACACTTAGAAATAAAAATAAATGCCAGTAACAAATTATAAACCATCAAATAAAATAGGAAGCCATGAATCCCCAAGAAGGATGTGGATTCAGTGTAATGCCAACCAGTACATGTAAAGGAATGATGGAATTAGAAAATCATTTGACAATCATTGTGATTGGTTCAGGTGAAAGTCTTCAATAAATACTAAAACTAGTGAATGAAAAGTTTGATGGTCTCCCTACAAGATACTTATTAAAGGGAAAAAAAGGGTTAACTAAAAAATTGGAAGAGCTTGGCACACATCACCTTCATTAACTGATCAAAGCCCAGTTACCAGTAACAGCAGGTATCAAATCATGTGCCATCTGAAAGGATATAAGACGGTAATCTCCCATTTGTGGGTATTCTTGCTAGAAAGGTGCAAGCTAAACCTAATTATAAGGGAGAAACTAGAAGAAGGTTGGAGTTGGAAGTACTGGTATAAACTCAGTTTTCAGTGTAAGTTTTCAGTTTCTTTCAGGCAAGCCCAAAGGAGGAATAGTCAACAAAATAGCCTGAAATCCTCAAAAACGTTAAAGTAATGAAAATCAAGGAAAGGCGGGAGGGGGGATCGGGAAGGGGAACACATGTAAATCCATGGCTGATTCATGTCAATGTATGGCAAAAACCACTACAATATTGTAAAGTAATTAGCCTCCAACTAAGAAAAATAAATGGGGGGGGGGGGAAGTAAAACTCTAAAAAAAAAAATAAATAAAAAGATAAATGTGATACAAAGGAGAAAAAAAAAAAGAAAATCAAGGAAAGACAAATTGTATCAGGTTGGTGAAGATTAAAGAAACTTAATTAAATGCAGAGTGTCATTCCTGACTATGAAGGACATAGTTGTAACAACTGGTGAAACTTGAGCCGGGTGGGTGGATTAATTTATAGTAGTATTAGGGGGACTTCTCTGGTGGTCCAGGGGCTAAGTCTCCCATACTCCCAAAGCAGAGACCCGGGTTCAATCCCTGGTCAGGGAACTAGATTCCATATACCGCAACTAAAAGTTTGCATGCCACAACTAGATCCCACATCTTGGAATTATAGATCTCACGTGTGGCAACTAAAAAGATACTGCATGCTGCAACTAAGACCCAGTGCAGGCAAATAAATAAATATATAAATAATAAAAAAATAGTAATATTAGTGTTAATTTCCTGATTTTGATAGTTATATTGTGATGAAGTAGAAGAATATCCTTGTTAGAATTTGTCCTTATTTGTAGGAATTACACACCTAGTGTATTTGAGGTGATATATTTCAGGAAAAAACAGTCTTTGTACTTTTCTTACAAGTTTGAAATTATTTCAAAATGAAAAAAATTGAAAAATGTTATAAAATATATTTTCTCTATAATAATAAAGGCTATCGTTTAAAAAAAAAATCAACTCAGGAAAGCTTAAAGTTCATTTTCTTATATGGAGTTAAAAATCAAAGAACAGAACCCCATAAGAAAAGATCTATTTAAATAAGATGCTTTTTACAGAAATAGAAATTTAACTTCTAAATTGATTTCACATGATGTGTAAATGAAACCACTTATCTTACTTAGGAAATTTTTCATTTTATCAATTTTTTTTTTTCACTTTTCCAGCTATTCAGTGTTTTTCTTAAAGGGAACAAGACTGTATTTGGGACAAAGAGATACTTAAAGTACAAAGGGCCCTTTCTCTTCAGTGTTACTAAAAAAAAAAAAACAAAAAACAAACATTTAAACAAGTTATAGTAGAAGATCACAAAACTAATTTTAAAATATTTTTATATAGGCAAAAAACTATATTGCACTCTTATTACTTAATATTTTCAGTTCTAATTAAACAAAGACCTACATTAATTTTCAACAACCTGTCTCATGAATAGTTGGAATAAGTATATACAGCTGTTTCCTCTTGAAATTTTATATAATCCCAGTATAGTAAGTATAAGAAGTCTTCTAATAATTGCTAAGGAGATTCTTAATTCTTCCATTTGCAGATCTACTAAATTCAAAGCTGAGTCAAGAAGAAACCTACAAGAGACTATTTCTCAAATTATTTAAATCTCTCGTAGCAAAATTTCCCTAGAAATTGAGAAACATTCACACAAAAGTTCTTACGTTTTTACCACAAGTTTATTTCTATTATCCCTTTCTCATTTTCTGGCATTGAGAACAATGAAAAAGTTATTTGCTGTTACCAGGTGGCTCAGTGGTAAAGAATTTGCCTGCCACGCAGGGGACCTGGGTTCAATCCCTGGGTTGTGAAGATCCCCTGGAGAAGGAGCCAGCTACCCATTTCAGTATTCTGGCCTGGAGAATTCCATGGACAGTTCATGGGTTCATAAAGAGTCAGACATGACAGTGATTTTCACTTTCATTCACATATGAAATTTTTTCATGTCAGTTAAAGCATTTTCCTGATTCCTAAAGTTAATGATACAACTTAGTATATCTGAAGCATGTTTTTCTGTTTTTTTATTTGTCTTTGTTGCTGTGAATGGTCTTTCTCTAGTTGCAGTGAGCAGGGGCTACTCTTCATTGCAGTGCATGGGCTTCTCATAGCGGTGGCATCTCTTGTTGCAGAACACAGGTTCTAGGCTCCTGGGCTTCAGTAGTTGTGGCTCACAGGCTCAGCAGTTGTGGTATATGGGCTAGTTGTTCCGTGACATATGGGATCTTCCTGGACCAGAGGTAGAGCCCATGTCCCCTGCATTGGCAAGAGGATTCTCATCCACTGTACCACAAGGGTAGTTCTAAAGCATGTTTAATGTAGAGATGGGAAACTGAGTAATCCATACTATCCAAGTCACACGTGTTCCAAAATAAGTTCAGAAAGTTGAATCATGGTGATGGAAATAGCACTTATATCTGAAATTTTAATAAGACTCCTTTCTGAAACTTTTTTCTTAATGATCCATCCATTTTCTTTAGGTTGTGCTTATTTAAGGATTTTCCTTTTCAGAGTACCAACTGATGATTAACTGATTAACAAATGGTAATCATATGAGCTCACATGAAATTTACTTGGGCTATTTTTTTGTAAGCTTTACTTGGTATCTAAATTCCAAAAGTCAGTTCTCATGGTTATGTGCATTAAAATGACATTCTAGGTGCCTCCTTCATGTAGGAGGTGCTCAATAATAAGGTTTTTTAGAAAGGACCCTAGCGACCAGGAAACTTCAGTCCTAGTCCCAGATATGGAACTTTAGATGAATTTTAGATAAATCAGTTAACTTCTATTCTTTGGTTTTCATATTTATAAAGTGGAGATGATAATACTCTTATCTACCTGATGAAGATGTTTGCAATTAGATAATATATTGAAGCACTCTGGAATAATATCAGCTTACCTTTGTTTAGCAAGTCAGTTTTTCAGAATCTTATCCCTGGGATTAAAGTCATTGAAGGCACTTGTGTCTCCTCATTTAAAAGTCTCTTGCCATGGTATGCCTCAATACCTAAGGTGTTACTTCCTCTCCCCCAGGAAACATAGTGACAATTCTAGATTGTCAGAATAGTAACTTGGAGTCATTAAGATTTTGACAAATCATACCAAAACAGTACTTCTATTGGTAATAGCTTGCTTGAAGCTTACTGGGAAAAATATGAATGATGTCAGATTTTCATTTGATATCCTAGAATATTATAAGGATACTGTGCTGTATAAGTCTAGAGGTAACTTTTATCAAGATCATTTAAAAAATTTAAAACATGATTTTAACTATCCTATGGAGGGAAATTTTGCTGAAAGAATTTAGAACTTCTCAGATTATCAGAATGTATCCTGTTTTTGTAACTCTAAATGAATGGTTTCATTATTCATAATTTGGCTTGTTGGGGGTTGGAGAAAAATCATAAGACATCCTTAGAATAATTCAACACAAATTATACACATAGATAGATCCTGAGATGTTACAACAAATTTAAAAATATATAGATCAACATGATCCAAATGATTTCCAAGACACCGTTATGGTGGGTAAAAACAGCCATTTTACAGTGTATGCTGGATGGACGTCCATGCTGAGCTGGAAAAGCCTACTCTTTGTTTCCAAATCTGAAAGCTAGTCATCCAGAGCAGGGGGCCAGTCAACATCTACAGACTAGAAGGAAGAAAACAAGTCATTAACACATTATTGTTCTAGTAAGCATTTACTGGTAATGCTGTATATATTTAATAGTTTTAATATAATGCAACAGAGGAAACTGCATTGGAAGAAAACAGCCATAGAACATCACAATTTAACACTCTAAAATCCACTCTAGGACTTGGGGTTCTTGGACTTGAGGTCTCTTCCTGAATTCACTGAGTATTTGGTTACTCAGTCAGTTATTAATCATACTTTTTGATCAAAACAAGTTTAGAGTATATTTATAAACAAGTCAAGAGTATATTTAAATTTTTAAAATGTTATTTATGGGAAAATGAATGAATGCAGGGGGCAATACCAACCTTCCCTCAAAAGTCTCAGCAACTTTTAGTCTTCATTTTCCCATCCTGCATCTAACAGTACTACATTTAAAGTAGTCTTTATACTTATAATGTTAAATAAATGTTAATAAAGTAGTACATTTAAAGTAGTCTTTATACTTACAATGTTGTTTGTAACTTAGCAACTAAATGTGAAATAAATCATTATGAAAGATCACCTGAAACTAGAAAAGGATTAGAAATTTGTGCATTCACATTAATAGAATTTTTGTTTCTTTTAATATTGAATTTATCTATCTCTACTCATCCTGGTTTGGCTCTTCTAGAACAAAACCTTGATCTTTTAAGTTATAATGGAATTACAGTAGCAGACTATTAGTCTCAACATAAAACATCATGTCCCAGGCATTAGAAGTATGAAATTGCCTTTTGCCTTAACTACCTAGAGGGCCTAATTTAGAAGTTAAACAAACAAAAACTACAAAAAGCAAACAACAACAAAACTACCATGCCCACATTGTTTTTTAAGACCTAAAGTGTAAAACCTGAAATGACTTAACTTACTAAAAATTATTTTTTTAAGTTAATCTATGAGTCAATACAAGACTTGGGAATTTTTATTAGAAAAGCCCAAATAAGTATTGTGTGTATCTGTATCTTTTACAAATGCCAAGAAATACTTTGGTTTCATTTCAGAGAGTAGCCATAGACCAAACACCTATATATAAATTTATGGGTGGTTTTTCAAGCCTGAAAACCAAACATTACTTATCACAATATCTTGTATGTGTTGAGGGCAGGGGAAAGTAGGCATATTTATTGGGTTTTTAAAGTTCTACATGTGATTGCAGTGGACAGTCAAGGCTGAGAAACTCTGGCCTTTGGCTCTTTGACACTCCTAAGCTATCCTAAGAATTAAGGTCAAAGAAGATGAATGCATTTGGAATTTTCTTTAGAAGATTGTCTTCCTGAAAATGACAGTCTTACTAAGAAGATTCCCTGCAACCCTCAAGGTGCTATCACTGGTTGTCCCACAAGAGGTGTATAAAATCTAACCTGAAAGAACTCAAGGGAAGTGCTGGTAAGGTAAAAATGCTCCAGTGATCATTTGATTACATGGCTATTTTCACACCAGGTAATTAAACCCACTTCTTTTCATTTATACTGAGATGATTCCCAAGTGCAAAAATTGCCCCCTCCCTTTTTTTGTGGGCTGGGGGGCTGTTTTTAATCAGATATTTACCAAAGTGCACAACTTGTGACTCAATACCTATTGGTGCTCAAGTGAGGAAAATATTTATGGAGAATTTCCTGAAAGATCCATTCATTCCATCCTTCTAATTAAGAATATAATCTGATTTCAATTCAGATGATATGAACGGAAAATTTCTTTTATACCGTATCATAGAAGCCTTATGGGACTGCTTTTATTTATAACCATTGACTCATCCCATTTTCTATCCCTACTTGTTTCTGAGTAGGCTGTCTTAAATTCTCTACTAAAGAGTCCAAAGGATATGTGAAGGGCACTGAAAACTTTCTTTTCTTGCATGGTTCAAGGGTCTCATGTCATATGTAAAGCACAGTTAGTCAACTGGCTATATATTTGTAAGAATCATAAATGAGACCAATTTCAAATATCTGTTAAAGTGAACAGTACTATTTGGCTTAGTGCTTCAAGAGCATAATGTTGGCTGAATTCAGTGTGTAAACAGGCATTTCCACAATAAAATGGTTTACCTCAACATCCAGCTCAAGAATGTCTGCAGTCACGTCCATCAGAGAGCCAATGTTTGGCTTGGTTCTTCCAAAGTCTCCATGTACAAACTCTTTAATGTAGCTGAGGTTTGTTTAAGGATAAAATGAAGATAGTCATGTAATACCAACTGTTAGGTGAGATTTGACAGGTTGGAGGGGAAATGACAAACAAAGGCAGAAATGCAACAGAAGGGAGTTTATTTCTGAGCCGTGATTGGGACGTATATCTTAGAAAATACAGCTATGGCAATAAATAAGCTATGGCAAACTGATTCCTACCAGTCTGGGAGCCGACACTGGGGCCTAGGGCCTATGTTTACACCAAACTTACCAAGAGTCATGACTTTTCTTTTGGCTCATCTCCAAGCGCTGAAGCTTGAATATGGTTTTTTAAAATTAACTGTAGTTCAGTGCTTTAAAAAAAAGAACTTCAGCTGTTTTCTTTTTGCCACAAATTCTGTCATCTTTTTGGTCTCATCATTTTTTAGTAATGACAGCAGATACCTGCCAAATGGTAGGTTTTCACAGGGTCACTCATAGTGACATTATTGATGGCTTCTCTTGTAACATGACCCAGTGACACAATAGCAATAGGATGGGAGACAATGTACATATTTAGACTTAATGAAGGTCCTTCAGAAGGATTCTAAATTCTACTTGTTTGCAATTCTTGCATGGTTAGCAATAGAACTAATTGTTTTGTGTGTGTATTTTTCTTATAGATTTTCAAATCTCCAAGTCAGTGACTAATCCTAGAATTATTCAGATTACCTTAATACTCCTTACACAGAACTCGACTATAATCTTAACTGTATTTTACCTGAGAGATATGTTTTTGCCAGCATTCAGTAAACACTCATTTAGCCTATGTTATCTATAAACCAGCAGAATGGCACCCCACTCCAGTACTCTTGCCTGGAAAATCCCATGGACGGAGATGCCTGGTAGGCTGCAGTCCATGGGATTGCTAAGAGTCAGACATGACTGAGCGACTTCACTTTCATTTTTCACTTTCATGCATTGGAGAAGGAAATGGCAACCCACTCCAGTATTCTTGCCTGGAGAATCCCAGGGACGGGGGAGCCTGGTGGGCTGCCGTCTATGAGCTTGCACAGAGTTGGACACGACTGAAGTGACTTAGTAGTAGCAGCAGTATAAAAATGTAATATAATTTGAATATAAAAGTTTATTCTCATCTGATAAATATAAAGTTAAAACCATAATATGATGATATAAGTCTTCCTCACTTTCTGATAATTTGTTCACTGTACTTTCACCAAATATTTTGACTCAAACATAAGGTATATAGTTATCTAGTTAACTGTCTTCTTTGCTAAACTCATAATTGCTCAACTGTCCCCTTTCACTCACTTCTTTAGAGAGTGCTACTTCTGAGTAGCAATGATGAGGGAGGATGAGAAAAAGTCCCAGAATAATCAACTAAAAGGTCCATAATGGTTTTTATTCATAGTCAGAGGGATGAAGTATAAGTCAAACGAACTAGTTTGGTATACTGAGCAATATATGAGAAAAATTCACATAATTCTGTGAATTAGGGAATCTAAAGTTTTACCATGTAATAGTCTTCCTTGGCTAATGCCTTAGACTGGTTCTAAAAGTATGTTAGTTAGATTGAAAAGAGATTGGCTTCTCCATAAGACCACTGCATTTCTTCTTAGCACATCAAAACAAATGCTAAAATTAGATGAAAATGTATGTCTTTTATATCTGTGATTTCTCTGAAATTCCACCCACAGTCCATCTACAATAAGCAAATGTGCTTCATGTCCCCTGGTCTAAATAGGTCATCACTTGATTGAAACTACAAAAATTTAGGAGATTTTCAGAGTAAATAACCTGTACCTATTTGGTCAATAACCTGTACCCAGCTTGGTCAGTCCTGGGGTGGAGTAGGGAAGGAGAAGGGGAGAGAAGATTGATGGAAAGGAGAGGCAGACTAATAACAGAAAGACAGTAAGAATGCTATTTGGTAATTAAAACTTGACATATTCCCCCCCTGTTATTATATCCAGTAAGTTATGTCATGAGTTTTATACCAATTAGAAGGTTTCATACTTCATGATATTCAATACAAAACAGCCTCAAACCAAGAAACAAATAAAAACTTGGAGCATTTCTGAAAAATAAACTAAAACTAAGACGAAGGCAGTTCCCTGATATACTTTAACCCAGCAACTAAGATCTGATACAAGGACTTCCCTGGTGGCTCAGATGGTAAAGCGTTTGCCTATAATGTGGGAGACCTGGGTTTGATCCCTGGGTTGGGAAGATCCCCTGGAGAAGGAAATGGCAACACACTCCAGTACTCTTGCCTGGAAAATCCCATGGATGGAGGAGCCTGGCAGGCTACAATCCATGGGGTTGCAAAGAGTCCGACACGACTGAGTGACTTCACCCACTCACTCACTCAAGCTCTGATACAAAACCACACAAAGCAGGGTAGGCTACAAACAAATGATTTAAACTGGGACTGTTCTCTTGTTCTGGGCCAGTGGCCAGATAAGTGAAGGTCTGCATGTGAGGTGGGGCCACTCCCATCCACCACCCCTGTTTAATAGTTTGGGGTAGAATGCTGAAAGGACCTAAATGTGGTCATGAATATGTGGCCTGCAAAATGTGTAAAGGCAGGAATCAATCAAAAGTGTTCCCTGAGCACTTACTATGCCCTCAGTACCTCAGCATTGTGTAAGACACTACACATTTTAAGGTTCACATTGAATTGGCTGCTGCCTCGTGATTTACAACGTCATTTTGAAAAACAAATTTAATAGGTCAAAATACCTCAGATAGAAAAAAAGAAGATTCTTCTCCAACCCAAACCTTTCCTGAGCAGTTTCAAGATAAGGTTGAACCCCTTTCCTAGGGTGGCATGAATTCTCCCAATAGGATTCTGGCAGGCTTAGTGCTACACAAGGGTGGAAGGATACGTTCCAGCTTGAGTCTTCAGGGAGAGGTGGAAATGGTGCTCGTCCACATAGCGTGTCTCCATGGAGTGAATGATGCGAGTTCTCACAGCCAGGGGCCTCCGGTGAAGGACCCGTAAAGGTGTTTTCTGGTCAATCTTTAAGTCCTAGAGAAGGATATGAGAACCATGTTTCAGCTTTCCTGCCCAGTGAAGCCTGTCTTAGCATCTCCTTTGTCATCCATGGCTCACTATAGATGTTTTCTTAAGGATCCCATCTATTACTATCAGGATAGAAATTAATACTGTAATAAATTGTATTCTCTAAGGTTCAAACTTTGTGGGACTTCCTATAATCTAGTCCACAATTACTTATCTTCTGGGCCCCAGTACACTATTTAAAAACAAACAAAGTATCACTGATTTGAAGTAAATGATACTCTTTTGCTCTAATATTGACAAATTGATTGGACCCTGGAGTGTTATTTTGCCCATTAAACAGAGATCTTCTAGAAGATAATGTTCTTACTTTTTTTCCCCCTAACCCAGCAGAGTGACCTAATAGAATTTCATACTGAGGTGAGAAATGGTATTTATAGAAGACGGACATCAGCGTCACTTGTGTGCCTGGGCAGTGTCCCGTGTTGTAGGAATAATAATATACCTATTCACAGGGTTATTTCTTTTTGTTCTACAAAAGGAAATATCTGGAAACTTAACAGCTGCATCACTGTCTAGGGTGGTGTTTCAGAATAATAATGACAAGTAAACCAGAACCTCTCAATATTTGTCAGCCCAGTTCAAGTTACTTGAGAATTACATTGCATGCTTTTTTTTATAGTTCGGCTTTTTAGGGACAAAGGCTTGGTTTTCTCACAATTAGAGATGTCCTTTTATGTCACAAGATATAGGTTAATATTGTAAAAGGCCAACTAATTCCCAGTTTTAAAAATAAATACTGGGCATAACCAGCAATGTAGGTTCATAAGAACTTTGAATCCTCTGTAATTTCTTGTCGGAACAACTCCTTCCTGATTTATGTGATTAGTAAGTGCCTGAAGCCATGCTGAGAAAAAAAAGATTTCTGTCTGGCCTCTCCTCTATCAAGTTCTCCACCAAGAAAGAAGAGCAGGTTCTGACAAAGACTACACTTGAAATGGTATGACTGCTTTCTTTTATCAGAGCAGTGAGTCAATGGCTCCTCCTAACTTTTGGTTTTTATGATTCTATAATTCTTTGATTTTAGAAGCACTTTGTTCAGATGAGATAAGTTGTCTCCATAAGGTCTAACATTACTCTGGTCAAAAAGACCAAAAAAAAAAAAAAAAAAGGACCAGGCTGAATTATTATAGAATCTATAAAGATATGGTCTCCACTTTAGGGCATAGAATCAGCTGGGCTTTAAAGGTGTGACTAGGTGAGGTGTGCCCTTCCCCTGTTTCCTTTACAAAGAGTCATTCCTGGGACTCTGACCCAGAAGCAGGCAATGGAGTTAACACTGAGCCAGAAGACGCACCACTGCTTCCAACACAGCACTCAGACTGACACACACTCGTGCATCTTTTTGGACTCTTGGTTTTTTAGTGAACAAAATGAAACCACTTCATTTACTCCAACACTGTGCTCTGCTTCCCCATACTGCTGAATTTTTCAGAAACACACATAAATATACACAAGTGATTTCTTCCTTACAACTAGATTGCCCTGGACTTCCCTGGTGGTCCAGTGGTTGAGAATCTGCCTGCCAATGCACGGGACATGGGTTTGATACCTGGTCTGGGAAGATTCCACATGCCACGGGGCAGCTGGGCCTGGGACAGAACTACTGAACCCAAGCTCAAGAGCCTGTGTTCCACAACGGAAGAGGCCACCACAATGGGAAACCCGTGTACCGCAACTAGAGAGCCCGTTTTCATCATGAAGGTCCAGCGCAGCCAAAACACACACACACACAAAACTAGATTGCCCTTCAAAACAGAGGAGACAAACAGTAAATCTGAAATGACCTTTTTCCAGAATGGGGCAGTAATCAGTTTTTATATTTTTGATGCCAATAGGAATATCTGAAAAACGTTTTAACCCTAGCACTTTAAGAAAATGATTAGATGTTAGTTGTCATCAGTCCACAGGGCTGTGGTCCATTAAAATAGACCTTTTCACTACTTAGTGTGTACCTATAACAATCATCTCTCAGCATTGTTTCTGAATTAGCTCTATGGCTACTCCCAAACTGTCAATCTGTTGTTAAAATGGGTTTCTATTTTCCCCACAGCATTCTAAATGATATGTACACATGTCATGGAGTAGAGGCTTAGAAATTTGTTTCACAATCTTAAAGAAATTTGTCTTAGTAAAACTATCATTCAAAAGACTCTCAATAATAGAGCCAAAAGCCAAAGGGCCTTAGATATGAAATCACCAGAAGCCAAGAAGTGGAGGGCCCACTGAGGATCATCTAGTCCACCAGTCATTTTATAGATGAACTTCTCTCAGTAGGTGAATGACATGCATGTTTTCACCAAAACACTCATTATTAAAATAAACACTATTCTGCACCTTGCTTTTCCCCCAAATGTTACAAGTCATAGATGTAGACCTACCTCTATCTTTTTTTTCCCAACAGTTTTAGACATATATACATACAACAACACAAATTAAATGGGATCACATGTTGTTTTAGTTTTTTTTAAACAGTTGTATAATATTCCAACATGTTCTACCATTTCCTTATCAAAGGAAATTTACTTTGTTTACAGTTTTGTTGATTTCTCACTCTGAACAAAGTCAACAAACATCCTTGTGCACATATCCTTATACACTGAAGTTTTATTTCTTCAGGACAGATTGCCAATAGGGAAAGTACTGGGTAGACCATTAAATTTTTTATTTTCACAGTCACTGCCACATTGTTTTCCAGAAGGCTAAAACACTTATATTTCTATTGAAAATATAGGTAACTAGCCTTCTCCCTCCAACCAACAGGCATTCTTAGCCTCAGAAGAATAAAGCGATGTCTTATTGTTACTTCAGTCTAGAGGTGAAGTATCTTTTCAAATGATTCTTGGCCATTTGGAGTTGCCATTTTTTCAGTTGTCTGTTCAAATAATTTGTCCAGTTTTCTCTATTGGGTATTTGTGTTTTTCTTAAGTATAAATCCTATTTATGGTATTTCTTTTGCCATACAATTTTTTTGTACAGAGTCATACATATGTGTATATATAACCACACACTTATGTGTGTGTCTAAATCACAATGTATCATCCTCTATATATTCTTTTATTATTATTATTTTTTTTAATTTATTTATTTTTGGCTGTGCTGGGTCTTCATTGCCACACACGGGCTTTCTCTAGTTGTGGCGAGCAGGGGCTACTCTCTAGTTGAGGTGTGCAGGCTTCTATTTGCTGTGGCTTCTCTTGTTTTAGACCACGGCTCTAGAGTGCGTGGGCTCAGTAGTTGTAGCACACAGGCATAGTTGCCCATGGCATATGGAAACTTCGCAAGTCAGGGATAAAACCCGTGCCCCTGCATTGACAGGCAGATTCCCAACCACTGGACCACCACAGAAGTCCTTTATATTCTTTTTTTTTTTTTTCCTTTATATTCTTATAGCTTGTTTTTTTTTTTTTCTGCTTTAGTATTCATCAGGAACATTTCCCTTTGTCAATGAATATTCATCTTCCATAAAATTTCTAACATCTGGCTAGTAATAGTCCATCATACCAGATAAGTCGTAAGATTAAACCAGTCCCCTCTAGATTTTTACAAAATATTGCCCATCTAAACAATGTTGTGATAACTACATATTTGTGCCCATTTATGCTCATTCCTTGCATGTGAAAGTCAGTTATCTTTACAGGAAGAGGTGGGGGCAGGTGGGAAGAAATACTCAACTGAACATGTAGATCCTCAAGAGCAACATCCTCATGTGAAGGAAAATCCAGCATGTGCCAAAACATCTGTGCCCTACATATATCACCCTGACATATTTATTTACAACATGTTTTATCTGTGCAGTTAATCTGAGCACCAGTTCTGTTAGATAAATTCTGTTTTCTGTTTCCTTTCTGCAGATGGTCAAATATAATAATAGCATTGTTGAGTGTTTTCTATATGCCAGATCCTATTGTAAGGGCTTTATATGACTAAACCTGTTTAATTCTTCTAACTAATTTTATCGATGAAGAAACTGAAACACAAAGAAGCTAAGCAACTCATCCAAAGTCATACAACCAAGAAATGCAGAACCAAGATTTGTACCCAGGTTATCTGTTCTCGGAGTCAAGACTCCTAATCAATAGCAACACTGCATCTCAGACAGGTTAGATGAATTACTCAGTCATTTAAGGAGTAAATGGCAAAGTCAGAATTTAGAACCAGGTTTCCCAGTCCCCTGGTGGCTCAGTGGTAAAGAACCTGCCTGCCAATGCAGGACACATGGGTTCCATCCCTGAGTCGGGAAGATCCCCTGGAGAAGGAAACAGCAACCCTCTCCAGGATTCTTGCCTGGGAAACGCAATGGACAGAGGAGCCTGGCAGGCTACAGCCAAGGGGTTGTAAAAGAGTTGGACATGATTTAGCAACTAAACAACAGCATCAACTCAAGAGTCCCCAAAACCAGTGTGCTATGACTTGGTAATAAATGAGAAGACAAAAGACTTTTATAGTCAGTAGAAAAATAAAAGAATTAGAGCACTGAACTACCTTTATGTCATCTAGGAATTCAATGTCCTTCCTCTGTATTGCTTTATTTGTCCATATTAAGGCACTGTAGGTCTTGGTCTTCTCCTCTTCACCTTCTTTCATATGTCCTATTGCCTCTCTAAACAAAAACAATAAAAGAAAGTTTGTCTGAGTTTATAAAATACAGATAAGCCTTGCCCCAAACTTCTCTTTCTTTAAAAATAGCTTTAGTGAGATATAATTTACATACAATTCCCCTGTTTAACTGAACGATTCAGTGATTTTTAGTACGTTTACAGAGCTGTGCAGCAATTACCACAATCTAATTTTAGAATACTTTAATCACCCCAAAAGAGAAACTCCACACCCAACTGCAATCACTTATTCCCCATTTCCCCCAGCCGTTGGCAACCACTAGTTGACTTTATATCTCTATAGACATCCCTACTCTGAACATTTTATATAAAATGTGAATACTGTAAAATGTACAATATATGGTATTTGATGTCTGGCTTCTTCATAATGTTTTTAAGGTTCATCCACGTTGCCACATGTATCAGTACTTCAAAGTGAAGTACTGATATTTTACCACTGATTTTCCACTGTATGGATATACCATTTTGTTTATCCACAGACATTTTGGTGGTTTCTACTTTTTTGCTATTGTGAGTAATGTGACCATAAGCATTCATGCAGAAGTCTCTGTGTGGATGTACATTTTCACTTCTCATGGGTATATAGCTAGAAGTGGAACTACTGGGTCATATGGTTACTCTATATTTAACCTTTTGAGAAACTGCCAAACTGTTTTCCCAAGTGGTACTAGTTACAATCCCACAGCGATGTATAACAGATCCAATTTCTCCACATTCTTGCCAATACTTGCTGTTTTCTGTCTTTTTTGTTAAGTGGGATCTCATTGTGGTTTTGATTTGCATTTCCCTAATGACTAATGATGCTGAACACTTTTTCATGTATTCACTGGCTATTTGTATATCCTCTTTGGAGAAATGTGCACTTAACATTCTCTCCATTTTTAATCGAGTTGTTTTCTTATTATTGAGTTGCAGGAGTTCTTTATATATCCTGGATACAAATCCCTTATCAGATAAATGATGTGCACCCAAAACTCCCCTCTTGAGACATCACCAGTGAGCCTACCCTTACCTTGTGACAAGCTGTAAGTCACGGACTTGGATTTTGTTAGATGAGTTATTAATTTTCTGTAGTATTAGAAAAAGAAAAACAATTAGCAACTCTAGTTCAGTTACAGAGTTGCAGAAACATGACAATTTCCATGTCATGAAGTGGTTTACCTGCTGAAGTTCCTTAATTTCTTGTGAAGTGAAATGTACTCTATGAGGATTCACCAGCTCAATTGCAAAGGGCCTTCCTGGCAGCACACACCCCGTCATGAAACAGAAACGTGTTGATGGAGTTAACATTTGGGCTAATGCAAGAGGGTTAGGAGGTGTGAAAAAACGAGTTGAGCTCTAGGGGACGGAAAGTTCAGTGACATGACTACATCTGGGGGAGGGAAGAATGTGTGAAAAGAATCAAGGGGTTTTTGGGGGGCTGCTAAACCCCAATACAGGCAATATGTGAAAATGACTGCTTTCCCAAAAGTCCATGAACGAGCCTGTGTTAATTTACAAAATCACGTCCAAACAGCCACTAATTGACTTGGTTACACTAATGTAACATTGTCATGTGCAGCAAAGCCCAGGTATACCAAGTTGAAATACATTCTCCTAGACTAGTGAAATGAAAAGCTGAGATTCCATGAGAAGAAGGGACTATAAATCTAGAATAGTTCAGGATTCCTCTCATCATCTTCCTTGTAATGCAATAATATAAAATGAGAAAAATGAAGGCTAAGAGAGCAAGAACACCTTTTCAATGAAGATGTGCACTCTGAAAACTGTACTGGTACTGAAATGTTATTAAAAGGAACAATGAGTAATCAGACTTTTGGAAAAAATCAAGTACCTGTTTGTTAATGCACAATTGTAAAAGTCCCTTATAACCTATAGGTATGCAATAAAGATGGCCTCTGAAGAAATGATCCCTGTTAAAACATAATCATATAATTTACAAGGATAGCTCCAAAATCCACAAGGCTTCCTCTCATGGAGAAGCTCTGGGCGCCAACTTTGACTGACTAAGTGACTACAGAAAACCTGCTGCCCAAAAAGGGTGATAATCTGAAAGTTAGTTCTAGTCAAGTGATGTCGCAATCTTACCATTTCCTAATGTTCTCACATCTACATCTTCTCTTCCAGAGGAAGAAAAATTAAAACCTTTGGAAAGAAGATAAAGAAAAAAAAATAAAATCAGCGACATAATAGTCCTAAAACTTTCATTCCCACCCTTGGTAGAAACCCAATTTGTCTTAATCTACAGAAGAATCCCAAGGAATAGTCATCATCACAACTCTAGTCCTAATCTCTACTGAAAATAACAATGATAATAATAAATACTATTTATTGAGTACTTGTTACATGTTAGACACTGAGCTAAAATTCTGCATACATTATTTCATTTATTCCTTACTGTAATCTTATGAGGTAAGTATTAAATGAAAGAACACCAAGCTTCTGAAAGGTTAAGTACTTTCCCCAAGGTAACACAGTTAAAGGGCAGAGGTCAAAGCCACATCTTTCTTATCATCCCATGCCACCATCCCACGGGAAAGCCAAAGGCAGAGCACTGTTTGGAGAAAGGCCCTGCTACCAAACTGGCTACAAACTTATGGTGAAAAATTTATCTTTCTTCTTTTTCTTAAAACAAAAGAAAACAAAATAAAAACAGTATTTGAGAATTAAACTCCATGAAAGGAAGGGAAAAGAAAGTGTTTGACTCTAAAACCAAATTCATTATATAAGCAAACTTAAGCTGGGGCCACAATAAAACTAGTATATATTTTAAGATAGATGGATCATCACAGACTAAAAGCTACAAATACTGGGGTGGGAAAGTGGAAATACGGAGCGGAGCAGAGGGTGGAGGGAGTGGTTCCAGGACAACTTTCTTAGATGCAGAACCAGCTGATGATTTTACCAGAGCAAACATTACCATGAGCAGGCTGTAGTTTGTCTTATACCTGCACACCTCCATCCCCAGTCCAACCTCAGGGAACTAGGGCCCTACAGTGACTGAGCCATAACCTGTGGCTGATGGGGTGGAGGGAATGAACAGGACACAAAGAGGTAGATCTCCCCGTGACTCCTCAATCAGATCAGAAACCTCAAATTCATAAATAAGCCCATAAAGCTTCCCCAAAATTCCAGCCCATCAACAAGAAAGAAGTATAGAAAAATAGGCTCTTGAGAAGCCCAAAGAAATATTAAATCCAGACTAAGGGAGAAAGGGTATTTATTACATCTTTTAGAAAAAATGTTGCAAATTTGGACCCTACACTGAGAAATACTTTGGGGGTCAAACTTTAGAACTTTATTTGTATGCAATCATGAATAACAAGTTTAGGAGGGTTCACGGAGAAGGCAATGGCACCCCACTCCAGTACTCTTGCCTGGAAAATCCCATGGATGGAGAAGCCTGGTAGGCTGCAGTCCATGGGGTCACTAAGAGTCGGAGACGACTTCACTTTCACTTTCACTTCTCACTTTCATGCACTGGAGAAGGAAATGGCAACCCACTCCAGTGTTCTTGCCCGGAGAATCCCAGGAATGGAGGAGCCTGGTGGGCTGCCATCTATGGGGTCACACAGAGTTGGACACGACTGAAGTGACTTAGCAGCAGCAGCAGCAGCAGAGGGGTTCAGGATGGGGAACACTTGTGCACCCATGGCTGACTCATGTCAATGTATGGCAAAAACCACTACAATATTGTAAAATAATTAGCCTCCAATTTAAATAAAAAAAAAAAACAAAACTCATATTATGCCTTGCCTTATCCCCCATATCCTGTGAGTTCTACCAACTTCTCAGTGGAACAGATATTTCAAACAACAACAAAACCAAGGACAAGAATGATCAGGAACGACAGTGATCAGGAAAAACAAGGACAAGAATGATAAGGGGTTCAGAAGTCTGTAGTGACCCTCATACTTGGGGACAGACAGACAATGGGACTGAAGGATGAGCCGAGGTCAGATGATGATGGCCTCAGAATATCAAGTTATATAGTTTGGACTTCACCCTGTAGCTGAAGCATTGACCAGTTTTCAGTAGGCAACTGACATGACAAATGTTTATTCAATAAGTGAAGTAATAAATGTATTGGGAAAACATTTCTTAGACACATTGGTTTTGAGAGTATATCAAAGTTTCACTTATTAACTAGAGAACTGGCAAGTAGAGAATATGACGTGCCAGTCTGAAGTGACTGAAAAACAAGTTTGTATCTCCCACTGAGGGGAAAGACCCTTTATAGAAGTAGTTAGGCTGCTTCATGCAATACTGGTTTATTTTTATAGAGCGTAAAGTGTAGAGGTACAACAGTCATAACCATCTTCCCAGAGCTGTCAGATGTGAATCACAGAAGTGACAAGTAATATATCTGAGAAGCACAAGTTTAGCAAACTGATGCTACTAATCAGGGATTTCAGACAACAAGGTTTTATTTCATGACAAGGAGCCAATTAGCACAGAGGCCCAGAGGTCTGCTTTTTCTCAAGTGCCTCTTTATAAATTTCCTAAACATACAATTACAGTTTGCTTTCTTCTCAGTTTGGGGACAATTTTTTTTCCTTCTCAAGTGGACTATAACAAGGAATCACCTCATGAGGGACTGCAAGGGGGAAACATACAGGTGTTCCAGAACCCCTCTATAGCCCTCTTGCTAATGGGGGATTCCTTGGAACCCAAAAAATCAGAACTAAATCTTATATCTTCTTACAGAAGGGAAATAAGATGGCCCCAAAAAAGAGTTTGAAAGAGACTTTTCATGCTAACGCTTTATTTTCACTTCTTTGTAACTTGACTAAGTCTTATGAAATAACCAGTATATAAATATTAAATTAAGTAGGTAAAAGTTCATGGCAATTGCCCTGAGTCTTTACTGTTAAGATTTTGGAAAATGTTAGGTTGCTAGGTTACTTTCTTTTCCATTCAGTAAACAGTTCTTAAAGGCCTTTTAAAAAGGGCCCACCTACCTGATAGGCAACAAATTATACAAGGGATATGGCTCTGAAGTGCTTCTCTTTCCTTTTGACAAGCAGAGAGCTGGACGGGATAGGGCATCTCATTTTGATCACTTGTCTGCCTTTACCAAAGCACATTTGTCTAAGGTTTGCCAGAGACAAAGATGGATGTCTAGCTGGTCTTTCAAAAAAGATGTTTTAATTATGCCAGGAGACCTACTCCAAAGAGTATGATATACTTACTCACTGACTATGTTTTTTCCTGATATACAACATGATTTCCCCTGGTTGAAATCTTAGTCTCTTTCCTCTAAGTCTAATCCTGGGTGAAATCAGAAGGTTTTTTGCTCCTTTGACCTGAGAGCCTATTGAGACAAAGAAAGCATATTCCTGACAGGGTCTGACTCAGCCCACAAACCTGGGCTTGTTAATACCTAAGAAATTACAACAACACTACTATTAAGTCTTTGTGAAATAGTTGCTGTTGATCTATCTTCTCTAGGTCTGAACTCTATTCTAGGACATTTTAGCTGTTAAGACAGAAGCCAGGCATTTGCCAGTGGTTACTCTTGAATAAACAATGGATATGGAAGCTGTGTTTTAATTTCCTCATATTCCCAGTAAGAGGCTGAGGCTAAGGTGTCCCAAGGTCAGAGCTTAAGTACATTCATTGAAAGTAGTTTCAATTGTTTTGAATTTGCCCAGAAAAAGGCAAATGAGTAGTCTTGAGAGAACAGAGAAATCTTAGAGCAGCTTGGCTCAAATCCAGCCCTGGGCAGAGGAGCTCAGGACACGGCAATCCCTATTCACAGGAAGCTGCCAGGCAAGGGGCCCAGACTTGGTGTTGGTTTACAAAATACGGAAATCTTTCCTGCCATCTCCAAGAAGTCTATTTGTGAACAAACATTTAAAACATGAATATTATAACACTTACTTTCTGCTTTGAACACTTTCAAAAGATGGTCTGAAATTAATTCTTCCACTGAAGATTCCAGCTTCCTTTCTCCATCAATTATCCAAGGAGTTTGTGGTAGATTCCTGGAGTATTTATTATATCTCCCTGACAAAGAAATATAAAGGTTACCTAGCTGGGATGGTGTGATTAACACAGCAGAATAAAAAAGAAAGTAACAACTATCCACTAAGTGCCAATATTCTAGGTGCTATGATACAAAACAAGGCTTAGCCTTCGACTAACTTATAATCTAATTTAGTGACTTAGCACATACACATAATTCAATGAAAAAATTTAAGGTGGCAATAGAAGAGATGGCTAAAGACACAGTATGAATCATCAATGAGTTCTAAAGGAATGCTCAGTATACTTATTAACCTGACTGACTGAACAAGTTACAATATTATGGAACACACCAAGGATCTTTAAAAAAAGAGCAACTACTGCTTTTACGCCTGATTGATAATACTCTCAGTGTAAGAGTCATTGGTGATAATGTATTCCAAAGAGTTCAAAATACAGGAAATTTTGAAGTTTTTATAAGTTAAAAAAAAAAAGAAAACACCCTAACAGAATATGACTCACTGTTTCATGAATAAAGCTACGCCGAGGCAGGTAGCTTTTATTACCCCAGGGCAGGGTATTATAGTCAAGACTAAAGAGCGATTTCATTTCAGCTATTATTATGAAACAGCTGTAGCTTTCAAAACAAAACTGTCTAACCAGATTTACCTCTTGGGAACGTCAATGCAACTATTTCTTTTTCTAAGCAGAAGCCAAGTGTTTAGCCACTTTGCAGATAAATTTTTTTTTCACAATTGACTTCATGTTGTAAAACATCCTCTCTGTTCTCTTGATTAGTTTTTGGTCTGTACATCTACTCATATTTCTACTTGGCCATCTCTGATGAAAACTGTTAAAATCTGGGATGTATCATTTCCTTTTGGCATGGCATTTTAAATATCAAATCTCTTTAGTGTTCCATTAGAATACTTATAAAATCTAAAATAAACTTGACTATCAGGTCTCGTGCTTAAAAGAGTTAACTAATCAGAAACTAATAACAACAATAAGGAGGAAACAGAGGAGGAGTCAATTGAGTTTTTCAGAAAGGAGAGACAATTGGCAGTGTAAGTATATTCTAGACTAAGCGTTTTACCAGCCACAAAAACAGCACCATGAGCACATTCAATTTCAAGAACAGTGCATACAGCCTTTGGTGAGTCTGGAGGACAAGGAAACTGCCTGCAAAACAAAATAAATTTTATAGCTACTATTTTCCAGATATGATATTGAACCACAACATAACTAAGATGAATCAGCATTGCCTGAGATGCACAGAGCTTGAGTCTCTCAAGGACTAAGCCTCTCCCATTTTTTAAATTTTGGGACTGTAAGGGTCTTCTGGGCCTCTGGAGGACCACTTTTAATACATGAGAATTGCACTAAGTAAATGAGGGCTCTGCTAATAACATTCAGACTCAGGAGGCCTCATGTTCCCCCATAACAGTTTTCAACATCAGCCTTGAGATTTGGGGGGGAAAAAATCCCCACATATGTAATAGTAGAAGCCTCTTCGGGTTCATTTTAGTATCCATGAACACTTGCTGCTGCTTACAAAATCCTTAATCATTTGGGTAAAGCTGGTGTGCAGTCAGAGACTGGTCATGTGAGTATGGCACACCTGTGGGGAGGGTAGTCTGCCATTTTTCTCTCTTTTCATTTCAACTAGGATCTTGGAAATCAGACCACAGACCCAGAAAAAGTGAAATGTGGCTGATTCTGTCCTTTAGCTAAGAAACTTCAATCCAGTTGAGGACAGACAGGAGAAAGCAATGTATGACTTTATTCTCTGTCCACCATCTGGGAACTTCCAAGAACTGGAGTCTCTCTATAAATGACTAGATGTGTATTTAATCCAAAATGCTTGTGTTGAAATTTTCAGTTTCCCAAGATGTCTTAACAAAGAAATCACTTAGAAACTCAGGCACTACTGCTTGTAGAGAGTAACTGTCTTTTGTTTCTAAAATTTAACAGGGACTTCCTTGTCGGTGCAGTGGTAAGGACTCCACATTTCAACTGCAAGGGGCACAAGTTTGATTCCTGGTGAGGGAACTAAGATCCTGCACAGCATGGTCAAAACAACAAAAAAAAACTTAATAAAAATATTTATATTCTGAGACATGTTTAGTCAGCAAAATATATGACACCTTCCTCATAACTTCCTTTTTTGAAATTTATTCAAGGCTATTCTGGAAGGATAACTATGGTAATATCTTATTAAATGACATGAACACACTGAGTATTAAAATCTAAGATTTATTGTAGTTCAGCATACTTTAGCAAGAAAGGAAACTCATGAGCCTTTTCCTCTCTCTTCTGGAGATGTACAATAATAGGAAAGCCAGGATGAGGGATGTAATGGGGCTAGTACTAGCCTGGAGAATCAGGAAACCTGGCTCAACATCCAACACTCAATCTTAGCCAAGTCAACGTCCACTTTGGACCTCAATGTTGTTGTTGTAAAGTCGCTAAGTCATCCTCTTCTAAAAGAGACAAGTTGGACATGATTCATAAATCCAAATATTAATTTGAGAAACATTTATTGAACACCACTACATGCCAGATACTGAGCCAGGAACTGGGGATATAATGGGGGTTAAGACACAATTCTGATCCCGAAAATACATCCAGTCTTGTTTCAGAGATAATCCAGATAATTTCTAACATTCCCTTTATTCTAAATTCCATGATTATTTCTTATTTCTATACTTCTACTTACTTGCGGAAATCCTCTTCTTTTATCTTATTCAAAGCTTTCATAACTGCCATTCTAGTGAATACTGACTATATAGGGTAAAATGAAAAGAAAAAAAAAAAACATTTTATCACCTATATAAGAAAACATCCGAGTTGAAACAGAACATGGTTGGAGAAATTATAATCATTTTAAACCATACTTAAAAGGGAGAAATACTTACTAGCTTCAAGAAAATAAAGAAAATACAGCACAAGTGTCCATACTGTCAGTTCTGTGACTGGATGCTTCTCTTCAATTTATCCTATGTCTATAATATCAGGTGGATCTAGAGAATGTTTTCTTCACTGCACTATCCCACTGCCCTCAAAATGTGGTATTTTTCAAATACAAAAAAATGATGACATGGCAGGAAATGTGCTTCGAATATTTCTTCCGAGACCTCAAAAGAAATTTAGATGGACCCATCTCTCTTTTCTTCTCTACATTCCTTCAGGGGTCACAGTACATAATTTAGGAGTTGGCTGCCAGGATAAGGGGTAAAACAGAGCCAACTAGCATGTCTTGACATCCAGCAATTCAGTATCACTCACTAATCACAGACAAAGTAAACAAAATCCACTATGCTGAATAGAAGGGGATCTACAAATGTTCCACTTTGGATTTTTTAAAACAAGGAAAGCCAAACTTCATGGTAGACATACCAGAACTAATTAGTGCATATTCTTGTGGTCACTGCGATAAGTTACAATTATTTCTTCTGCTGTGAGAAAGTACACTTGACTGAAAATAGGAACAATGTGGATCTCTAAACATCTCAGCAATGATTTCCTAAACCATACTCTGTCACAGGGTTAGAATAAAAAATTAAGTGCCTGTTTGTTAAGATATGAAATCTTAACCCTGGAAGAACCTTAAAAGGTCATTCAACTTATTCCCAGCCATCATGCCGGAAAACTACACTTAAGACTAAACAACACCTACTGGCCAAATGGCATGATGTCTGTGATGGTTTGACAAAAATTTCCTTACTCTATTATTTGACGCTGGTACTTACATACTTGCTCAAAGATAACAAAAAATAAAACTAGATCTTTATATAAACATGGCTCACAGGTCATTTAGGCAGAACCTCCCAGTTGGTATGGCAAAGCAGTGAGCTACAGCTGTACCCGGGTCCTTCTAGGTCACGAGGGTTGAGGGAAAAGGCCTGGAACAATGAGAAACCCTAGGCCTACTGCTCACAACTTAGAGCAACTTCACCTGTTAACCTCAGGGTGCTGGCCAAACATGGTAATGTTCTAGATGTGCCACGATGTGAGAAAAGGAGGGAAGCAGGGTTTTAGACTTGATCTGCATTTCTGATTACTTCTGCACAGGGCATTTGGCAAATGTTACAAACTCCCCAAGCCTCCAATCTCCCCAAGCCTCCAATCTCCCCCAGGTACTAAAAGATCCAGCAATTAGTCAAAGTAAGAGGAAAGACCAAAAGATGTATCTTTGGCGATAAACTTATATTCTTTTTAGCAACCACAACAGCAAAACATCCATCAGTTATATTTAACAACCATAACATCGGTCAGTAAAACTAGAATGTCTGAGCCTGTATAAAACCAGCTAAGTAACTGGGCTGTGAAAACCTGTCAGTAACATGCCAGGCCATTCCATCCTGGCATGACAGAAACTAAAAATACAAGCTAACTATTTTTTCTCATTAACATGAAGGCCAACTCACATCAGACAGTAAAGGAGAGTTTAAATAAAATACTCTTTTGCAAATGTAGCCTGAAATAGGTTCTATTAATTCAGGACTGTCCTAAATAAAACAATTTACTTTGGATTATATTTTCAAAATACCAATTTCTAGAAAACAAATATTAGAAGTTTGGAATGGTGATGATACTGAAAACATACTTTCCCAGATGATGTAATTTTGGGGAAACAATTCAGACACTGACACAAGCATGAGAATGTTTGTGTGTTATGACTTCTGAGCCACACACAAAGGTGTTGAGAGTTTAAAAAAAAAAAAATGAATGTAGCAAATAGAAATAGTTTGAGATTGATTCTTAGTATAACAGATTGCCAATATTTCTAATGCATATCCTTTTTGTTGTTAATTTGAATATTCAGCTCAGAAAAAATTCACTAAAGAATAAGAAGCAGGAATCCTTACCTGTTTGTTTTTGGCTGGCTTGAAACAATCTGGGCATATTGCACGTCTAAGCAAAATTCAAGTTAATATAAAAGATTAATGAGTTTATTTGAGGGTGGATAAAATTCAAATATTTTATACAACATGACTGCTAAATTCAGGATATCAGAAGCAGACAAAATGAATCCCTATATGAGCCACATTGGTTTGTCTAGACTCATATCAGAGAGCACACTTTAAACCTTCAGAGACATAACAAGTTCTGATATGCCCCTTAGAAAGAAGAACAAAACTATTTTCATGAAAATCAAAAGGTATTAACAATGCTGCACAATTGGCAATGTTAAGTTGTAACTTACAGGAAGTGGCAATCCTCAACTGTTTCTGGGTGAGCAAAGACCACACTCACTTCAAACAAGCTCTAAAAATTATAAAGACAGTTTAAAAATGAGCAAAAAGAAACTAACATCTAACAACTTATCAATGGAAACAGAATAACTCTCAAAGACTGGCTCAGAAAAAGTGACAAGGAAAACTGGAAATACTACTGTTTTCAAATCAGCTTGGTCACAGGGCAGCTGTAAAGGAAATAGTCTTTTTTTTTTTAACTCCCAGAACTCAATCACTAGTGATCCTATAGAAAACAAGCTTAAAACAAATTAAATTTGTATGATTTTTTGTAAAGTATATAAATTAGGTATGAAAATGAATGAGAACTCAGGGAATTGGAAAGGGGTAACTGAAACAAACGAAGATATACTCCTGTCAGTACTATGATTAGAATTAGCAACTAATATTTATGCACATGCCTAAAAACTCTGCCTGAGGTTTCTTTATTAAGTTCTCAAAGTTTTTAATAGATGTGATTTTTAAAAGAAAGATCTTAATTTTTTGTCTCATTAAAAATGTAATACATAATAATATTATAAAATAATGGGTTTTCAATCCCACTCCACTGAGGTAGAACTAGTAACAGTTTGACATGTTCCCTTCTAGCCATTTTTATGAATATAAACATAAATATATGTACTTCTTGGTATATTAAATAGACATTTAGAAAACTGCTTAATACAGTTAATATTACATCATGAACATCTTTTCACCTGTAAGACTGCTGAACATTTAAGTTGTAGTTAAGTTTTACCATTTTTAAAAAATGGTACAGTGTTGCTATATGGCAAACTAATATAACATTGTAAAGCAATTATCCTTTAATTAAAAATAAATTTTAAAAAATATTTTTTAAAATGCTACAATGAATATCCTTGTACACACAAAGAAGCACAATTTCATACTCTATATACATTTACCTCCATGGAGATTATACAAAATTTCACACTGAAAAAAAGATATAAATGTCATATAATAATTCTTCCTTTTTATTGAATTTTATATTTATCGATTGCATTGGATCGTCAGCAGGCCTATTAGCAACTCTTAATCACAATAGTGAAAGACTAATTTTTTTTGTTCTACTCAAATCAACAAAATAAAATTAAAATTATGACATATTCCTTTTACTTAAGAAAACTTCATTCATCCTGAATCTATTAGAACATTACTGCATCTTTTGTTTTCTATTTTCTGTTCTCACTGATTCAACATGTAAAATTATCTGTACTTCAAACTGAAATTTGAGTTAAAAATATTTTGCATCAATGACTTCTCTAATTTCCAAAGTACTTTCATCACCTCATTTCCTCTTCATACTATCTGTGAAGTGGTTTTATTCTCTATTCTCTCGGTATTCAGTTTAAAGGACAGAGTTTATTCTTACTAACAGAGGGAAACAGAGCTATATAATTCAGAGTGAGGAAAATTTTTTAATTGTTTAGCTTTGAAAGATGGTTTTGTGATTTTATTTGAATAGGGGTGTGTCTGATACCCAGGGAATTTCCTTCAAGCAAAATGATGAAGCAATGAGGCCATACTATTAAAATCTAATTTAAGATGAGCTGGGAATATGTCCTGTTTCCACATCTGGAAATCTACTGAGCTCTTCCCTAAAATTCAGTCCATTTCAAAGGCTGAAGCAAGGTCTACCCTGGAATAGAGGGGATGGGAAGTGTTCTGGTTTCAAAGGCACTCTGCTTAAAATTAAAGACGAGGGATTTGAGATACCAACAAGGCGGGATAGGTTGAGCCCATGCTCCCTATAGTTGAACAGGTTCTGTCTACATATTTGAAAACAAGACTAGCCACAGACAACCAAAATTAAATAGTCTAGAGTTGACTCCACACTTGTTCATAGTTATTTATGTATAGCTTTATATCAGTAAATCTATCTAATTAAACTATAAATATACTTAAAGGCACAAATTCATTTCTAACCTTTTAAGGTCAATTAGGGTACACAGCACCTGTTACACTCATAAGTGTCTTGATTACAAAGAAATTTAAAAAAGAAAAAAACTTTAATCTCAATTTTAACCTCAATTTAAGAACTGTAAAAGCTTAAGAAACTTTTATTGGATTATTGAAAGAGAAGATTCCTTTGGGTAACCAAAACTCTGCCATATAATGAAGTAAAACTAGTAAAACCAGAGAATAAAATTAACAATGCTGATGACCCAATACCTTTCCATCAATGGGAACACCCAGTTCCTCTGAAAACAGGGGGTGAGTTATCCATTTGTAGGCTTCTTTTAGCTGAACTATATCATTTCTTCCCAGCGACAGACTCTGCTTTCTGAATAACATAAAAATTAATTCACTGATATGAAAAACATCATTTTTATGAAGGCAAGAATTTATGCGATCATTAAAATGTACTGAGTGCCTACTATGTGAAGGCACTATTTTACACATTAGATAGAAAGCAGAGACCAAAGCAGACAAAGTTTCCTCAGTTTGTGGACCTATATTCTAGTAGAATCAAGTAACTCCTTTTTTTTTTTAATGGCATATAGGACAAATTTTGAAGTTTCAAAGACAAAGGCATATAAATGAGTTTTTCTGAGATAGAATTGCCAGATTCCAGGATTTATATGTCAAAAGATGGAAAGATGGAATAGAGAAGATTGTTTATTGCTCAGAAATTACAAACTGTGTATTACAATAATTTCACCCAGACCAAAATGTTTACATCTACTTTCTTCCTGATAATGGGGACTTACTTTTGAGAAATCAATGTAAAAGCTGTACTTCTCTTTACTGGTAAAGAAGATTAAATCCTAAAGCATCAGTGCTCTAAAATGTTCACTAATTTAACAACATATACGTGTCTTAATAAACATTTTACATTCCCCCCAAATCTACTCATAGCCAATAAACAGGTTTGGGGAAGTCCCAATTATGATCTCTAGCTTTTAGTTTGTAACCTAAAATTGATAGAAAGGAACTGAAGTGAAAGAAAAGAAAAACATAATATGGTAATATTTAAACAGCTCTACTCTGAAATATCACTAATAAACAGGCCCCTGTCATTCAAATAATTAAATTTTTAAATCAGTTATAGCTATTTATAGGACTTCTTTTTAACAAAAGAGATGTTTAGGCCAACTTGTGAATCATTTCTTTTAACATCCAATTTTCACTAATAAAAAAGACAATATAGTCAATATATACTATACTATACTATATATAGTCAACAATATACTATATTTAATTCTTCAACACCAAAAGACACTATAAACTATGAGAAGAAAATAAAAAATAATTTTGTTGATTGCTAAATTTAATTGATCTAAAAATATAATTATATACACACAATATAAAGACCACTGTTACTCTAAAAATGTAAATTAAGAAATAGCTGATCTACCCATTTTAATCCAGCTGAGATAACTGTTTAAACTGAATGCTTTCATATGCTTTGGGATTGTGGTTTAACAATAAAGGACTCTGATAAGCCTTACATCTGACAAAAAAAATAAATTACTTCTCTACACTTATGAACTTATTCAAACACTAAGTGTTTGAGCTTCATAAGCTGTTCCTAGTTCTCTGAATATCAGAAACATTTTAGGAATTTTCAAAGACTATCTTGATATTGCATCAACAGTTTAACTAATGATTATTTGCATAAAACAGCATCACAGTTGAAAGTAAATAATTAAGGTATGAGCACACATTTTAAAGAATAAAAAGGTGAAAACAGAAAACACAAGAATGGAAAACCCTTTAAAACTGTTTAGACTTTAGAGAATCTAAAGTACAAAGGATTGTAGTCAAAGCCAATCCTAAAAACAGATTAAAACATTACTCATTATGTGTTTAAGAAAATTAATATTTTAGGTCCTTCATAGTTTTTGAAATACATTTAAATTTAAAGCACCTTACTCCAGTTTAAAAACTTCAACTACAGGTATGTTTTTCCTTCCAGTTTAATGAACTATAGGAAAGGGTTAACAGACATTTTGGAAACCTTAGCCTCACCTTTAAGGTAAAAATACAGTACTTAAAATGACAGATTTTCAATCCTGCAAGTTGAATGTAGCTAATAGCTTTTCTAATATAATTAAGGGTGAATGTTTTCACAGAGGTCCTTATCTTATGATTGATGGTCCTTTAGAGGAATCAGTAGTCATTAAGGTAAATTCAGTGCCAATTTAATACTTAGAAACTGCATTTCCCTCGCCTCTGTTAGATAACTAATGATGAGGATATCAATTACAATCACTTTTTCTATAGAGAACAACAGGATAACCATTCTTAAGCAAAGATGAACCAAAATACCCAATACACTATTTTTCTAAGTTCCTTGAATCAATTCTTTAATGGTAATCCCTCCACAGCCTTTTGACATGATTATTATAGAATGAACTAGGGATATTAAGAGAAAAGAGTAGTATTCTGCATTTTTTTTCTGTTTTAGTATCCCTATACTGATCAGGATCTTTGGAAGAGCTAACCTTGGTTTAAAATCGTTCAATAAGAAATAACCACAATAAGAAAGGAGGATGGAAACTGGAAACATTTAAAAAATAGCATGCTCTGACTATGCTATTAATAAAAACTTCTCAAACACAGGATCAAATTTCATTATGCCAGAATCACAAGCATTTGAGATTAATTTAACATAACCTAACAGAACCCAAAAACCTTTGATAAACATGTGGTTACTACCCTTTTAAAAATGCAGATGTGAAATACAACACACACAAAAATGCCAGATGAACTAATTTTCTGTAAAATACCAAGTATGAGATTCTGATACAGAAATTCGTAATTCTCTCTGGTTTTCTTTCAGGAGTACACAGGAATCTCCAGTAGTTACCTGGCCCTTTTCATACTGGTATAAAATTTTTAGTTTCAAAATCCAGAAAGCTCTGGGAAATTAAAGAGCTTTTTCCTTAACTCAGTTGGCAACCAAACTCTGACTTAAACATGTAAAGCTTTATCAAATTTGGTGTGAATACTGGTATGCTCCACTGCAGAAATATTAATGCTTGATAATACAATACTACCCCAGAGGAGAGAGGTATATCATATATGGTATTTACACTGTATTACATTTCCAAAGTCTAAAAAACTCTAAATTCCAAGACACATTTGCCACCAAGGGTTTCAGATAAAGGACTGTGGACGTATGTTTTCCATGTCTTACCTATGTATAAACTTATTGTTGGTCTGCCTTAACTAGGACTTTACTACGTATCTTTTACAGCAGAATTAGTTTTATAATTTAGTTTCTAAGACCAGCATAATATGTGTTCCTTTAAAATAAGCTGCCAAACTACATTATATAAGTGCATAATGATTATAAAATATACATTTATGTTCATGATAAATCTCCCAAAAAAATGAGACTACTAACATGCTGTGCAATAAACCAGTTAAACAAGGTTAACACCTAAATATATAAAATAAAAATTTTTCTTTGTGCCAATTTCTCTAGTAGCTAGTGAACTCACTCTAAAAAAAGAGTAGTAGTAAAAGTACTTTAAGAATCAAGTAGCTTATATTTAAATGGTAGTAAAAATTCCCTATGTAAATTACTTACCCCATTTCCTGTTTTACCAGCAACCAAGCAGCATGCTGTAGGCAATTTAGTCACACCCAGAAAGAAGAGAAAAGGGAAAAATGTTCATTGAAATTTGGTTCCAATATCATTACTAAAGTGCTTAAGTAATTTGCTAATCAAACTCTCCCCTGTAGAAGAGGAGTTACTGTTCAGAAATGTGGCAATGACCTCAATCTCATTTAAAATCAGAAATGAGGTAAGATGCCTCATTTGCAGTGCTGACTTGCTGTGGCCTAGGAATTCAACAGGGGTATCCCCCTCCTCCCCACAGATTTCTATTTCTCATTAATAAGTTACAAGTGTTTTTTAATATGGGTGGCTCACATTTTTCTCTTAAAATATCTTATTGTTTCATGGGGGAAAGCCCAAACTGAATGAGTACATACTGTGTCCCCAAAACACAGATTTGAAGGACTCAGTTTTCTGTTTTTGCTTTTTAATACAGCTAACACTTTTAATTCAAATTAATGATATCCACATAAAAGTGTTTAGGAGAATAATGTACTAATGTCTATAACTCACTTTGAAATATAACAAAAACTAAGATGTGTGGGTGGATAAATGGATAGGTGTATTAAAAAAAAGCAAATATAGAAAAATAAGTGTAGAATCTAAGTGGGTATATGAGTGTTCACTGTACAATTCTTTCAATTTTAATATAGGTTTGAAATTTTTCATAATAATATGCTATGGGAAATGCTCTGGGAAGGATTAATTAAAAAAACTGAAAACGAAAACAACAACATTTACAATCACAATTGTTATGAGGACTTAGTGAAATTCATGTAAAATGCTTTGTATACGAAGTGTGTGACACCAAGATGTCTCAGTGTGCCATTAGACTTCCACAGCTTTCAACTTAAAGAAAGGTGACATATGGCCTGCCCCATATATACGGCATTTTGTGAATACGACAGAAGCATAAATGTGTAAGTCAATAAAATACCACATGTAGTCTCTGCATCTACATGTCACAAAAATGGCCAGTCACACTCATTTTAAGACCTGGAGAGACAGCTTTTGTTGTTCATATGTCCTTTTAAACTTCAAATGGCTGGTAGGGCACCAGAGACTTCTAAAGACTTAGGATCATTCAGAAACATTAGGTGCATTAATTTGATCAGATATTAGCTAAGCAGAATAAATTAATCACTAGTTAGGTAAGAACTACAACTGTTCCCAGTACCTAAATGTCTCATCAGCACCTTCCAATCTATTATTTTGTTTACTTTGCTACCTCAAACTAGTATCATTTATAGTGCTGCAAGACCCCTTCCCTCCTGCCTTCCATTTACTCAAGCCTTCCTTGAAAGTGTATGGTCATGGTGGAATACACAAATTAAGGAGTTGGAAGACCTGGCTTTAGGCTTTACCAGATGTCTGGCACTCAATTTCCTAGTGTGTAAAATAAGAGAGCTAGACAAAGATGCCAGCAAATTTGGAAAACTCAGCAGTGGCCAAAGGACTGAAAAGGTAAGTTTTCACTGCAATTCCAAAGAATGCTCAAATTACCGCACAATTGCACTCATTTCACATGCCAGCAAGGTCATGCTCAAAATCCTCCAAGCAAGGCTTCAATAATACATGAACTGAGAACTTACAGATGTACAAGATGGATTTAGAAAAGGCAGAGGAACCAGAGATCAAATCACCAACGTCCGCTGGGTCATAGACAAAGCAAGAGAATTCCAGAAAAACATCTACTTCTGCTTCATTGACTACACTAAAGCTTTTGACTGTGTGGATCACAACAAACTATGGAAAATTCTTCAAGAGATGGAAATACCAGACCACCTTACCTGCCTCCCACGAAACCTGTATGCAGGTCAAGAAGCAACAATTAGAACCGAACATGGAACAACAGACTGGTTCAAAGTTGGGAAAGGAGGGCATCAAGGCTGTATATTGTCACCCTGTTTATTTAACTTCTATGCAGAGTACATCATGCAAAATGCTGGGCTGGATGAATCACAAGCTGGAATCAAGGAATCAAGATTGCCAGGAGAAATATCAACAACCTCAGATATGCAGATGACATCACCCTTGTGGCAGAAAGTGAAGAGGAACTAAAGAGCTTTTTGATGAAGGTGAAAGAGGAGAGTGAAAAGCTGGCTTAGAACTCAACATTCAAAAAACTAAGATCATGGAATCCAGTCCCATCACTTCATGGCATATAGATGGGGAAACAATGGAAACAGTGAGAGACCTTATTTTCTTGGGCTCCAAAATCTCTGCAGACAGTGACTGCAGCCATGAAATTAAAAGACACTTGCTCCTTGGAAGAAAAGCTATGACAAACCTAGACAACATATTAAAAAGCAGAGACATTACTTTGCTGACAAAGGTTCATCTAGTCAAAGCTATGGTTTTTCTAGTAGTCATGTGTGGATGTGAGAGCTGGACCATAAAGAAGACTGAGCACCGAAGATGCATTTGAACCTGTGATGTTGGAGAAAACTCTTGAGAGTCCCTTGGACTGCAAGAGATAATACCAGTCAATCCTAAAGGAAATAAATCCTGAATTTTCATTGGAAGGACTGAAGCTGAAGCTCCAATACTTTGGCCACCTAATGTGAAGAACTGACTCACTGGAAAAGACCCTGATGCTGGGAAAGATAGAAGGCAGGAGAAGGGGATGCCAGAGGATGAAATGGTTGGATGGCAGACTCAACAGACATGAGTTTGAGCAAGCTCCGGGACATGGTGAAGGATAGGGAAGCCTGGCGTGCTGCAGTCCATGGGGTTGCAAAGAGTCAGACATGACTAAGCAACTGAACAATGACAAGACTAAAGATGACTGTAATTTAAACTTTTCTGGATGGCTAACGGTCACCATTAATGGACATTAGTGGGTAAACTGCTCTATAACAGGGGCTATTAAGACTTCTAGGACTCTGAGATCATAGAAAAAATAAATAATGGTCTCCTAAAGTTGAAACCTTGGAGTCAATGTTATCCCACCTTTCTTCAGTCTCCATACTTTAAGAGATCAATAAATACTTGTTTCCTCATCTCTAAAGGGATATTAATATTCCCCTTGTAGAGATATTGTAAGGATTTAATGAAATTATGTATGCAAAGAATCAAGTAAGATTTCTGGCATGTACTTAATAAATGGTACCTATTATTGTCATTTTTAAATTAAAACCTTATCTGTAATTCACAAATAATAAAATTATTATCCCTTTAATTATTATCCCTTACAAGACTTGATCCTTTTCCTTCACATTCCAGACTGCTCTGCTGAAGGCAGTCCTGGAACCTCCCTCATCAATGAAACCCTCCTGGGTATCTGCACTGTAGAGAACTATCTGTCCTTTTTTTCAGAGGACTCAGACTCTTCTGTCCTTTTTTAGTGAACTTTTCATTTCCTCTTTTGACCTCTGTTCTCTATGGTCCCTTCCAGATGATGCCATCTAGTCTGTAATCTACCCTGCCATCCTCTGATTATAAAGCAGTGTATGGTGGAGGTAGCCAAGGGAAACCAGATTACCATGTGTAACATGTTAAATTAAATCAAATGTCTTTAGTACCTGAGATTTGTTAAAGGGTTTTTCCTTCTTAATCCCCTGCAGGCTCCCTGCTCAAGTATGCCAGCAGGTTGGACTGAACTAATCACACAGCAGGGGCTGGAAGGCTGAATCCCAAAGTAGTCAGTGTTGCTCAATTATTCAATTTTACCACATGCTAATAATGCCATGGACCTGCTTCTGCTGAGGTAAAAGGTGTACATTCCTCCCCTTCAGGTAACCAAGATACTTTTTTTTGTTTGTTTGTTTTTAACCAAGATACTTTTAATAAATGTTCTATTCCTTAGTCAGTGGAAAAAATTCATTCTCTGGAGTAAGAAATTTTATTCTTCCTCCCCAATAGAACCACTTAAAGTTATCAAGTTTAATCAAATTTGATACCAAAGGTAGCATGTCACCTCCTGAAAACTCAGGACCCACAGAATTTAATCCTGGACTCAGTTTTGCTAAATGGGGGAGTTGAATAACGTGCTAACTAAAGTGCTTGTGCGCTCTGGCAACACACAGACACACAGACAGACATACATACACAAGCATATACATACACAGACATACATACACAAGCATATACCCATACACATGTCATGGAAACTCTATGCCTGGGGACGGTTTTTAAGCCTAGAGTTCCGAGCTGGGGGTTCATTCACCAGCAAACAATGAAAGTGGGTTATAGTAAGGCCAGGTATTGAGGCTGTTCAAGCAGAGGAGGCAGGAAGGAAGGAAGGAGAGATGGGGGAGGCATTAAAAATGGCACTTGTCACATACAGATCAATGGAGAGCCTAGAATAAAACCACACACCTACAGTCAATTAATCTTCAACAAAGGAGGCAAGAATATAAAATGGGAAATAGTTTCTTCAACAAGTGTTGCTGAGAAAGTTGGACTGCTGCATGTAAATCAACGAAGTTAGAACACACCCTCACATCATGCATAAAGATAAACTCAAAATGGCTTAAAGACTTCAACATAAGATATCACAATATAAAATTCCAAGAAGAAAGAATAGGCAAAATGTGCTCTGACATAAATTATTCAATGTTTTCTTAGGTCAGTCTCCCAAAGCAACAGAAATAAAAACAAAAATAAACAAATGGAACCCAATCAAACCTACAAGCTTTTGCACAGAAAAGGAAACCATAAACAAAATGAAAAGACTGGTAGAAAATATTTGCAAATAATGCAACCAATGAGAGCTTAATCTCCAAAATATACAAACACCTCATACAACTCAACAACAACAACAAAAAACCCAAACAACTCAACTGAAAAATAGGCAATAGGCCTTAACAGACATTTCTCCAAAGAAAACATACAGATGGCCAGTAGGCACATGAAAAGATGATCAACATCACTAATTATTAGAGAAATGCAAGTCAAAACTACGATGAGGTACCACCTCACACTGGTGAGAATGACCATCATTAAAAAGGAAACTCTTTTTTTGAGACAAACTCACACTTGTTTGTTTACAAGTAACAAACACTGGAGAGGATGTGGAGAAAAGGGAACTCTCCTACACTGTTGGTGGGAACATAAATTAGTATAGTCACTATGGAGAATAGAATAGAGGTTCCTCAGAAGACTAAGAATAGAATTACCATATGATCCAGCAATCCCACTTCCGGGCATATACCTGGACAAAACTATCATTCAAAAGGGTACATGCATCCCTATGTTCATAGCATCACTATTCACAATAGCCAACTCTTTGGGGTTGGCAAAGAGTTGGACATGACTGAGCAACTTTCACTTTCTTTACCAAATACGCTATCAGGGAAGCCCCAGAATGGTAATACAACAATAATAATGATTAATAAGATTAATAAAAATAAAAATACAGAGTGGTAGGGGCTGTGACAGGGAAATATCTTGAGGGGACACTTAAGGCATCCTCAGTTCAGTCTTGTTAAAATTATCAAGAAGTAACATCTAATCTGAGTTCTGAAGAATCAGGTATTGAGAATTACCTGGGTGAAGAGTGGAGAAAATATAATCCGAACAGGGAAAAACTCTTGTGCAAAGGCCACAGAGCATCAGGAAACTCCTGGGAACTATAGGTTATTGGTCCCTAAGAGCTGAGGATGTGTGGCTGCAAAGTACAAAGGAGGAAACAGGATTAAAATGATAGAACTAGTGAACCCATGGTAAGGGGTTTAGATTTTACACTTAAGGCAAAATGGAGCCACAGAAGGATTTTAAGCAAGGGAGTAGCATGATCGTATTTGTCTTCAGAAATTCTCACTCAGTTTGCAATGTGAGTTAGAGAAAGAAGATGGTAACTAAGGGAAATGAAGACATTTGGTAAACTAAAGCAGTAATTCAAATAAGAAATCATATACATGGCAGTGGTGGTAGGACTGGAGAGGAGCAGGCAGCTTTAAGAGATAATGAAGACATAGACCAGCAGGACTTGGTGATCAACACTGATGTTGGGGTTTCTAAATTACCACCAATGCCCTTAAAACTCTAAAGTCTTTTGAATCCTACACATCTCTTGGGCTCATTTATGACAGCAAGGATAATACAAATATAGACTTGTACCTACAGGGAAACGACAATAGCAGTGTGGGCAGCTAGAGGCATGACCCTCTGTTCTTCTCCACCCAGCACGCAAACACACACACACACACACACACACTCTCTCTCTCTCTCTCTCTCTTCTTCTCTCTCTCTCTCCCCCACTTACCTACCTCCAAGTCTCCTCGCCACTATCACCTCCCTGCCACTTTTTTGTTCCCCAGAATCTCTGATATCAGACCTGTGATGTAATGACTAACACGGAGTCTGGGTGTCTCTTTTGATAAATAGAAGATCTGTTTTTAGCCATGTTTAAAAACCCACCTCAATCCTCTACATTATCTTTCTCTACAGAGTTGAGAAAAAAGAAAATGAAGCCAGACATATGATCTTCTCATTCCAACTTTTCCTACTACTGTTGGCAAAAAAAACAAAAAAAACTTTAGATAGCATTAAAAACGTTGAACATTTTATTTGTGACAAAGCAAGAGGAACAAAGCAAGGACAAATCAGCAGATGGAATGAATCTGCAGAGTCAAATTAGATACAGCTCTGTGCTGTGTGCTGTGCTTAGTCGCTCAGTCGTGTCTGACTCTACGACCCCATGGACTGTAGCCCTCCAGGCTCCTCTGTCCATGGGGATTCTCCAGGCAGAATACTAGAGAGGGCTGCCATGCCCTCCTCCAGGGGATCTTCCCAACCCAGGGACTGAGTCCAGGTCTCCTGCACTGCAGGCAGATTCTTTACCATCTGAGCCACCACGGTACAACTCTACTGATACAGTTTCCAAGAGCATTACTACTTCTGTTTTGTGAGTTTTAAGGAGAATCTGAGGGGAACTGGGGAAGAAAAAGGAGAATTTCCATTGCATTTTCCAATACTCTAGATAATTTTTGCCTACCTCTGAAGGATTTGACTGGAAATAATTACAAGAACAAATTCTATGGGGGTGGGAAGGTGGAATAGAGGTAGAGGAGGAGAAGGACCCGGAAACCAGAGCAGCTGCAATGAATGACGGCTCTGGGACAGACACAAAGACAGACAGCATTCAGTCTTGTCCGTCGGTGTCATGTGCTAATGAGGAGACAATCTGGAGACTGAATTTCAGGTAACTCCAGAGTTAAAGACATTAGTCAAATGGAGATAACAACAAATATCTGTTAGTAACTGGGTGTGGCTGAGGGTGCAAAGGTATTTCCTCTTAGAATTTGATTTTAGAGAATTAGCATTCACTGACACGGTCCATCTGGTCAAGGCTATGGTTTTTCCAGCGGTCATGTATGGATGTGAGAGTTGGACTATAAAGAAAGCTGAGCGCCGAAAAATTGATGCTTTTGAACTGTGGTGTTGGAGAAGACTCTTGAGAGTCCCTTGGACTGCAAGGAGATCCAACCAGTCCATCCTGAAGGAGATCAGTCTTAGGTGTTCATTGGAAGGACTGATGCTGAAGCTGAAACTCCAGTACTTTGGCCACCTCATGCGAAGAGTTGACTCACTGGAAAAGACCCTGATGCTGGGAGGGATTGGGGGCAGGAGGAGAAGGGGATGACAGAGGATGAGATGGCTGGATGGCATCACCGACTCAATGGACATGAGTTTGAGTAAACTCCGGGAGCTGGTGATGGACAGGGGGGCCTGGCGTGCTGCGATTCATGGGGTTGCAAAGAGTCGGACATGACTGGGCAACTGAACTGACTGACTGACTGACTGACTGGCTGACACCCAGTTAGCATATGACACTGAGGGACAAGGCGAACCTTATTTGTCTTTATTTATATCTGTCCCCAAGCCTTCATTCACTGCAGCTGCTCCGTCTTTCCTGTCCCTTCTCTCCAGCTCTTCTTATGCTGGTTAATGCAAAGTGAACCTGCCGATTCAAGAGGCTTCAGTTCATCAACTGGCTCTATTTCAATAGTCATAAATACAACTTTACTTCAAAACAACTACCAAGAAAAACAGCTTTTTAAAAGTAAGTTTTAAGTTTTGGAATATTAAGGAGATAAATTAACTTGCTGATCACCTATTAATTGTTGAAAAAGGTCTTCAATAAATAACTCAAGAACTCTATAAAGAGAATTATTTTAAAATTATTCCAAGGTCTTCCCTGGTGGTTCAGTGGTTGGGACACCAGGCTTTCGCTTCCAAGGGCCTAGGTTCAATCCCTGGTCAGAGAACTAAGATCCTACAAATTGAACAGTACAGTTAAAAAAAAAAAAATTCAAATTAGGAAAATTATAAGACTGGAATCATTCCATATATTGAACTTGATTTGCACTAAATGTATTAATATTTTTAGGGATCAAGATTTCTTTATTGCATTTTTAAAATTAACTTTTAGATATTACTTCTTAAATATACTAAAAGAATATTATCAAAATAATCAGACTTCTGGCTTCAAGATAGTGGAAAAAGGCCCTTTGTGCTCACTTCTCTGGAAAATCACTGCAAAATAAGGAGAATGAGAAACAGAAAAAGACACTCCATCTACAGTGAGACAAGAATACTCATCACCCCAACTCTCGATGTACAACAGAAAAGGAATCCAGGAGTGGAAAATAGCAGAGCCCAGGAAGCTGATCCCTCAATTTTGGCAAAGAGAGATACTAGCTCCTCCAAGCCCAGCAAAGCTGAGGACTGGAAACCTAAGACAATAGAGGGTGAAATGTGGACTAAAAAGAAGAGGAATAGTTGAAGGCCTGTATAAAGAACAGATGGACCCCCCGTCCCTCCCTGACACCAAGCAATAGGAGACTTATACTCTGGGAAGCCAAACTAGAGGTGTCTACACTAAGGAGCCCCTGGCAAGAGGACAGCTGGAGTGAAGCCCTGCAAGGAAAACAGGAGGGGTCCATAAGAGCTTACAGTCTGAGCAGAGAGAACGGCAACCCCCTTTCCTACCCTGCTCTGGCACTCAGGCTGCCAAGCTTATACCTTTCTTGATGGGAGACTAGAGGATTCTTCTCTGGACAAACTGGATGCTTTTTGAGGGAAATTTTTCAGATAATGTGATATGGTCCTTTCATATAAAAAGTCAACTTACTACCTGTTCTCTTCTAATAAAACTCAGTCAACAGGCACCATCATCCCACACATAACTTTCAATCACCTTTTAATGTTCTGTACTTAAATGAATGCACAGAGACCATAAGTCATTTGAAGAAAATCTCTAACATGAAAGGAAGAAACCAAAACACAAACACAAGTGGAAAGAACAGTGCACAAATTTCCATGTGCCCTTCAAGTCAGCCTCAAGTTATCAACGTTTGGCTAAACATATTTTACCTATCTCGATTACCTTTTTCATTTAAGAGGGATGTGGGCTGGAGTTACCATAAGAAAATCTCAAATAATTTCACCTGGGAACAACTCCCAATGGAAACATTTTTAAAAGCAATATTCTTTGTTATTTAAACTTACATTGAAACATTTCAGATGTCAATTTAAACATACGTAAGGGAGCTCATAGTTTCTCAAACTTCTTTTGGGGCTGGAGAAGGGTACATAAGTAAAAAAGTTTGGAAAGCATTTACTGAACCTTAGCATAGACAAACATCATTAGAAATGAAAAAGGGACTAAAATCACATATGTGGAGAAGGGTTTTTTTTTTCTCATTTTCTGTTTTTCCTCTCAGATAACATGTAAAAAGTACAGAATATACTGGTTTAAAAAAATATTTATTTATTTATTTGACCGTGTTGGGTCTTAGCTGCCCTGTGGCATGTCAGAGCTAAGTTCCAGAACCAGGGATCAAACCCGTGTCCCCTGCATTGGAAGGTAGATTCTTAACCACTGGACCACCAGGGAAGTCCCTGAAATACACTGTTACTTATTGTGGAACATAATTTTCTCTCTCACTTTCTCTGTGTATATTTTATCAACCTCAAAGGTTTTTTTGTTTTTTCAGCAAAGAAGTATGAGGGCCCTTGGGGAGTGGAGGAGAAAGAAAGACCTCCTTTCTCCCTTTCCCCATTTCTTCCTCTTACTCTGATCACTGAATAGACATGAATTCCCATAGGTTCTGCTGGGAACCTAGGTAAGACATGCTGGATACGGTCCAGAGTGGCCATAGTCAATGACAAATGTCTTGTGTCCAAGTGTGGTAGGCATATATTTGTAGACAAAATAGACACAAATTCCTGCCCTTGTAAAATTTATAGTCAAGAAACAGATAACAAGCAAAATAAATAAGTAAATCACATGCTATTTCACGTGATAAATGCAATGAGAAACGAGCCATTTATTGGTCAGTTCAGTTCAGCTACTCAGTCATGTCTGACTTTTTGCAACCCCATGGACTGCGTCACGCCAGGCCTCCCCCATCCATCACCAACTCTCAGAGCTTGCTCAAACTTATGTCTATAGAGTCGGTGATGCCATCCAATCCTCTCATCCTCTGTCATCCCCTTCTCCTTCTGCCTTCAATCTTTCCCAGCATCTGGGTCTTTTCCAATTAGTCAGTTCTTTGCATCAGGTGGCCAAAGTATTGGAGCTTCAGCTTCAGCATCAGTCCTTCCAATGAATATTCAGGACTGATTTCCTTTAGGATTGACTGGTTTCTTTTAGGATGGACTGGTTGGATCTCCTTGCAGTCCAAGAGACTCTCAAGAGTCTTCTCCAACACCACAGTTCAAAAGCATCAATTCTTCAGTGCTCAGCTTTCTTTATGGTCCAACTCTCACATCCACACACGACTACTGGAAAAACCATAGCTTCAGCTAGATGGACCTTTGTCAGCAAAATAATGTCTCTGCTTTTTAATATGCTGTCTAGGTTGGTCATAGCTTTTCTTCCAAGGAGCAAGTGTTTTTTCATTTCATGGGTGCGGTCACCATCTGCAGTGATTTTGGAGTCCAAGAAAATAAAGCCTGTCAGAGCTTCCACTGTTTCCCCATCTATTTGCCATGAAGTGATGGGACTGGATTCCATAATCTTAGTTTTTTGAATGTTGAGTTCTAAGCCAGCTTTTCTACTCTTTCACTTTCATCAAGAGGCTCTATAGTTCCTCTTCACTTTCTTCCATAAGGGTGGTATCATCTGCGTATCTGAGGTTGATATTTATCAGTTACTGTGGAGAAAACTAAAACAGGAAAGAGGAATGGAAGAAGAGCAATTTGCAAGTTTAAATAGGGTAGTAAGGGAAAGCCTCACTGAGAAGCAAAAAAAAAAAAAAATGAAGAAGGTGAGGGAATAAGCCATACATATACCTAAAGAAGAAGTATTTTCGGCAGAGAGAACAGCAATGCAGAAGGAGGCAGAAGTGTGCCTGTTGTGTTCAATGTGGCTAGACCAGTCTGGGAAGAGAGCAAGTACCTAGTGATGAAGTCAAAGAACTAAGGTGCAATGGTAGGGCAGGGCCAGTATAGGCCCTTGCAGGCAATTAGAGGACTCTCATTTCACTCTGAGCCAGATGGGGAGCCATGGAGGGTAAACTAAGGAAGGATAGGAACTGATTTACTTTTTAAAATGGTAAGGGACAAGCATGGAAGCAGGGACAGTTTTTAGGAGGTCACTATAAAAATCCAAGCAATTGCTTAACCTGCCTCTGGATAAGGGAAATTATCTTGACAGGTACAACAAGGAGAAAGACTAGGGTTGTTTCTAGGATCTCAATGCCTTCAAATTAACCAGTCTGTTACTAGGTCAACAGTCCGTGGCCTATTTGCTGGAAGAGTAAGTTGGGGCTTTACCAGCTAAAACCCTGTCCTAGGTTTTGGCCTGTAATCCTCTGCTTCACACTGTGCTGGATTATTCTCTTCCAAGAAGGAGCTCCCAGTGCATAGTGGGCAGGCAGGAGGTACCACAGCCAGGCCTCTCACCTGCGCTCTGCAGTACGTCTCCACAGGCACCAGCCTTCAGAGCCAGAGGCTTCTGGTCATCATGGATAAGATGATGATATAGTCCAGCTTGGTGGAAGTGGGGGAGAGGGTACACTGAGGACAGACAGTTGACATGCATAAACTGCAGACCCCAGAAAACTACTGATCATGGGATTCATAGTGGCCAAGACACTGTACATAGCAGCCTCAATCTAGGGGCTTTTCTGAATCCCTACCTTGGACACAAGACAGGTTTCAAGAAGTCCAATGCAACTGTCAGAGGATGGGGCTGACCTATGATAGCAACTTCCCTGGGGGAGCCTCCCATTCTCCCTGCTACGGCTTGGAACTCCATGCCTTTCATCCAGGCCTATTCAGAAGTTGGCCACTTCACGTACCTAAATCAATTCTGTAAACTTGGCCCATGGACCAAATCAGCCACAAAGAAGACCCAAAATATCAAGGGGGCCAGTTCTTCCATCTACATTGGGGTTCTGCTCACAAGCACACATGAAGAAATACACAATGAATACATAAAAAAACAGATGCATGCACATATGTATGTGTACATACAGATGGAAACATATATACAAACACACACACACCTATACAGCAGAATATTCTATTCAAAGAAGACTTCAAGAAAGAGTTGATGAGTACGTGCATTTAAAAAAAAAATGTTAAATCTAGATCAGTGACTCTCAAATAGTTTGGTTTCAGAGCTCTTTACAGTATTAAAATTTTTTGAGAACCCAAGATAGCTTTTGTTTATGCTGGTTATATCTACCAATATTTATCATATTAGCAATTAAAACTATAAATTTTTAAAATATTAATCCCGCAAAGAGTTGGACACAACTGAGTGGCTGAACTGAACTGAACTCATCTAAAATTGATAAGAAAGTAATAAATCTACTATGTGCTAACATAAATAACACTTTAAAAATACTATATTGTTTAAACAAAATAATTCAGTGAGAATAGTGGCAATGCAATACATGTTTGCAATTTCTTTAGTATACATCTTAATAAAAGACATCTGGATTTTCATATCTGCTTTTATGTTCAGTTTGCTGCAACAGTATACATCATGTAGCCTCTGCATGACTCCACTGTATACTCTTGAGAGGATGAGAATGAAAATGGCAAATAATTATATGTTACTATGAAAATACTTTTGACTTCATGAACCTCTTACAAGGACCCTGAATAGTCCCTACACCACACTCTGAGAACTACTGATGTGACTGAAATGGACAGTTTTGAAGGAACATACAAATAATTAAAATCTGACTCAAGATGAATGAACGAAATCATATAGACCAATAACCTTTAACAGAATAAATTGAAAAAGTAATAAAGCTATCCCTTTAGTACTCCCTAAAACAGTTTGTTAAGTATAGTCTATCAGAACTTCAAGAAACAGAAACAAAATTCTTTTTTGCTAAAATTTTGCAAGCACAAAAGAAAGCCTGATAATGAAATCCACAAGGATTACACAATCTAATATCCAAACCATAATCTAATATGTAATATATTTGCATAATTTAATACCCAAACCAAAGATAGCATTAAAATAGTAGATAAGAGGCTACTTTATACACATATATATACATACAGACTTCCCAGGTGGCGCTAGGGGTAAAGAACCCACCTGACAATGCAGGAGACTTGGGTTTGTTCCCTAGGTTGGGAAGATTCTCTGGAGGAAGGATCCTACTCTAATATTCTTGCCTGGAGAATCCCACGGACTGAGGAGTCTGTTGGGCTATACTCCATAGCATCACAAAGAGTCAGACACGACTGATGTGACTTGAGCATGCACGTGCGCATATATATAAAAATCCTAAATAAAATATTAATAAGTCAAATTTTTATTTAAATAAAATCAGGCTAAAAAATGTTATTTAGGAAAACAACAGAAGTTCAACATAAGAAAACCAATTCATTTTCTTGACTACAATAATAGTTAAAAAGAAAAATATAATGACTGTAAATACTCATTTTTTATTAAAACACTTACTAAACTTGAAATAGAAGCAAATTTCCTTAAATAGAGTAAGAATGTGTATAAGCAAAGAGTTAACAATGTAATTACTGCTAAAACTTCATAAACATTCCTATTACTGAAGAGGAAGACAAGAGTCACTACTAGTGTTACCATTATGTAGCATGGTTTGGAGGTCCTAATCAAGTCTATGTACAGGCACAAACACACATAGACATATGTATCATATATATATAAATAGTGAAAAAGAGTAGAAAAGTGATCATTATTTGCAAATAAAGTAACAATATATTTAGATAATCAACCAAAAAAAAAAAAAACCACTAGAATTTTTAACAGAGACTAGAAAATCGGGCAATTACAAGATAAATATCAAGACATACAAACATACACATATTGCTTTCCTAGTAACCAAACAGAAAATGTTATGAAAAAAAGAAACCCTACTCAGATTGTCTTTAAATAAAAAATGAAAACATGTTTAAAAAAACCAAAACATATAGGAATAAATTTATGAAATGTGAGATGAAAATGATAAAATAATTGTAAGCCCAAATGAAGAACTGAAACACTGTAGAGACATTTGCTCCTTGTTGAAAAGTTCCATAAAAATTAGAAACATAAGTTTGCTGAATGACTATAAACAAAGCTAAATAATAAATGACAGACTGGAAGAAAAACTGTATAAAGGATCAATAACCATATGTCCAAAGAACTCTCACAAGTCAGCTTTAAACAGCCAAATAACCAGATAAAAAGGAACCCCAATGATTAAACATACATGCAAAAGAAATGTGAAACCTCACTTGAAAATCAAATAAGTGTAAATTAAAACAAGATAACTTTTACATGTAGTTTAGAATGTGAAAGAGTATGATATACCCAGTTGGGTGAAGGTACAAGGGTGTAAGACACTGTTGTAAACTGGTAACATCTTGTGGGAGGGCAACTTAGAAATACTTATCAAAATTTCAATTAATTCAAAGACAAGAGCTGCCCATTTTGAATGTAAACCTCATTTCCCATAAACATAATAGCTCATCTTAGAGGTGCTGTGATGACAGAATGAATGTTTTGTAAACTGTAAAATGTGCACACGACACATGTACCCCCTCCCACCCCATATGCCATGATCCTGTTTTTGTTAATGAATTTTATTATAATTTGAAAAATAGATTATCTGTCAAGGTATTAATATTGAAGGCTTTCTAAATGTGTTAAAGCAATGTACCCAAAACTTCCAAACAAAATCTTGTCAAATACATGATAAGCTCCTCTGATCTGGTAAGGTTTAGTGTGCCTACCACTTTTTCTCCCCAGGGACTTGCCTAAGTAGTATCAGAAGCAGGATAGGAAAGAGGTCAAAAAGTATCCTAGAGGATAGGACTGACGTAGATACACTACTGTGCATAAAACATAATTAATGAGAGCCCACTGTTCAGCACAGAGAACTCTACTCAGTGATCTGCGGTGACCTAAAAGGGAAGGAAATCTAAAAGAACAGATAGACGCACACATATAACTGATTCACTCTGTTGTACAGCAGAAACTAACTGTAAAACAACACTGTAAAGCAACTATACTCCAATAAAAAAATTTTTTTAAAGTATCCTAGAAAAAGCATGGGATTCTAAAATAGAACTGGGTTCAAGTTCTCTTCCTACTTAGCAGCAAGTCATTTGGGGCAATTATATGCCCTTTAGTTGCTTGTTTCCTCATCTGTAAAACAGTCAGAATGCTGTTTCTCGTATAAATGAAAATTTAAGTGAGATATTCTACCACAATGTTAATTGTTGTTTTTATAATGCAGGTCTCCTAACTCAGTTTAGTAGTGCACATTAAACAAAAAAGGGGATTTCCTCAAGCCTTGCCCCTTCCAAACTTTCAGTTCTAGTTTTAGTCTAAAAGTTTAAGGAAGGTCGTTTGTTGCGAATTTGAGTATGGAACAGCATCCGCACTTGGCCAGTTTCTAGCTATGAATGCTGGTTAACAGGTATGCAAAACATCAAGGCAAATGACCAAGGCAGATCAAATATACACCCAACAAAAAAATGCAGTAAGTCCCTGGGGAAAGGAGAAAGGCAGGGGCCCTGGGACCTTAAATCCTGTCCAGTTTAAATCCTGTCAAAATCTTTATTAGGTGACCTTGTGTAGTCTTTGGAAGAAGAGGGAGGGAGTCAGTGAGGGAGGGGAGGAAGGTAAGAAAGATGGAAAGAGGGAGAAAGATGGAGACAATGAGAGAAAGAGGAGGGAAAAGGAACCACAGATTCCTAAGAATAATTTGGGGAAGCCTATCTAATGGCAAGATCTAATGTCAACACTTTGGCATTTGGCTGGGAAATTTCAAGTGCATTTCTAGAATATGGCACAGTGATGAGCTATTCATATACAACCACTAATTTATACAATATGATATAAAAATAGAAGCTACAATAACTAAAAAATTAAAAAGGCTTTAGTTCATGAGCTGTCAAAAATGATTATTAAATACACTCATGAGTCTGATTGGTAATGAATTTTTTTCTACCCTTTACTTCCATCTACCACGCCTCCATTATATAAACTTAAAATATGCAAACATTGTAAGGATCACTATTGGGTATGAGTCCTACTATTAACTCTCAAAAAAGAATACAAACTTTACCAATAATTTTTTGTGTGTATTTTCTCTAAACTTAATTGATAGATTTTCATTAGGGTTGTTATTGTATAAAAAAAAGTATTTCTAACCTCACAGATGAAACAAACAGTACAGTACACTCTGATCTTAGTAATTTGTTTAATGTAATAAATAAAAAAATGTAACATAATAATAATTAAAAGGAAACAAATGCAAAAATTACATTTTAAAAGTAAGCAAATATATTTGGATTTCTCGTTAAAGAAGAGCAAATTCAGGTATATACTTTTGCTAATTCTATAAAAAAACACGTAATTAGATTTGTACCCAGAATGGGGACAGTGGGAGTGGAGTAGGAAATCTGGAAGTTGGAAAGCAGAGGAGTGGTCAGGGGCAAAGACGAACATACACACAAAAAAGCTGAATCCTAAACTGGCAGAATGGGAAGCTGATACTCTGTGACTAACAAAGTTTGAGGAGTAAACACCACCATGGAATTCTCAAAGTTGGGATAGAAGGAGGAAAAAGGAAGATTGACCAAAAATCTGTTTGAAAAAGATGTAGACCCTCAAATCTCCCATTCCACTCCATTCAGCCAGGTGAATGCCCCTCCCTAACTCCTGTAAAAGGCCAGTTATTTTTCCTGTAGAAGGTAAAATGAGGGTCTTTTCAATGTGGGTTTTGAGTCAAATGAAGGGAAATGACACCAGATGGCAACTTGGACCTCCAGGGAACGAGGAGCACTAGAAACGGTAAATTTGTGGTAAATATAATAGGTAGGTGCCAGGCTTCCCAGGTGGCTCAGTGGTAAAGAATCTACCTGCTAATGCAGGAGATGCAGGCTGGATCCCTGGGTTGGGAAGATCCCTGGAGGAGGAAATGGCAACCCACTCCAGCATTCTTGCCTGAGAAATTCCATGGACAGAGGAGCCTGGCAGGCTACATACAGTCCACGGGGTCACAAAGAGTCAGACATGACTGAGCAACTGAGCACATTGTTTTCATCTCTTCTTTGAAAGATACATTTTCAGGGCAAAAATTATAACACAGTATTGTTGGGTTAAAACGTATATGGACATAACAAATATACAATAATAGCACTAAGAACAGTAAATAGAAATATAATGTTGTAAGATTACAATATTTACCTGATAGAGTTAGGATAAAGATGCTTATTATAGTCCCTAGAGCAAAGGCTGGAAAATTTTTACATAAAAGAGCAGAAAGCATGTATCTTAGGCTTTGCAGAACATAAGCATCTAGCACCTAATCAACTCTGCTGTTGTTTAGTTGCTCAGTCATGTCTGACTCTTTGCAACGCCCTGGACTATAGCCTGCCAGACTCCTCTGTCCATGGGATTTCCCAGGCAAGAATACTAGAGTGGGTTGCCATTTCTTTCTCTAGGGGATCTTCCCCACCCAGGGATTGAACCTGCATCTCCTGTATTCACAGGTAGATTCTTTACCAGTAAGCCACCAGTGAAGCCCACAATCAACTCTGCTATTATAGCACAAAAGAAAAAAAGTCTAAAATAAACTATCTAAGCTCCCAGTTTTAGGAAACAAAAAATGAAGAATAATTAAAGCCAAAATAAGTAGAAGGAAGAAAACAATAGAGAACAGAAATCAATGAAATATAAACATATATAGAGTAAATCAATGAAATCAAATGCTGGTTCTTTGAACAAATCAATCACATTCATTGGTAAATCTCCAGCTGAACAGATCACAGAGGAAAAAAAGGGAAGACACAAATTACACTGTCATGGAATAAAACATTAAGTGATAAGAAGGGAATACTATGAAAAACTTTATGAGAGTAAATCTGACAATTTAGATGAAACAAATTCCTTAAAAGATACAAATTAACAAAATTGACACAAGATGCAAGAGGAAACTTGAATAACTCAGTATCAACTAAAGAAACTGAATTTGTAATTTAAAAAAAGGGTCAAATATCCTAAGGAATCTACAACAAAACTATTAGAGCTATGTTTAAAAGTTTAGCAAGATTCCAAGTTACAAGTCTGCAAAAACCAATTATATTTCTACAGATCAGCAATGAAAAATTGGAAAATGCAATAAAACTCTAATTCCACTTACAAGAGCACCCAAAACAATGAAATTCTTAGGGACAAGTTATTTAAAATATGTGTGAAATCTGCACAACTAAAAACTATATACCATTGTTGAAAGAAATTAAAGATCAAAATACATGAAAAAATATACTACATTTATGGATTAAAAAAATTCAGTATTATTAAGAAGTCAGTTCTTGTCAAATTTATCTATAAATCCAAGCAATTCCAGTGAAAATTTAAGCAAGTTTTTATTTTTAAAGAAATTAACAAGCTGATTCCAAAATTAGTATGAAATGGAAAGTACCTAAAATAGTCAAAGCAAAGCAAATTTTAATATGGACAAAGTTCAAAGACTTATGCTATATGTTTTTAAGACACACTATAATGCCATAGTAATCAAGACAGTGTAGAACTGACATAAGAATGGGCCAATGTCAATGGAAGAGAATAGGGAACAAATACATTTATATACACATTCAAGCGCACTGTCAGTTTATTTTTGACAAAAGTAGGAAGAAAATCAATGAGAAAAGAAACATCAGATGGTACTGGGGGAAAAAAACTCATCAAAAAAAATTTACCTCACAATATAATAAAATTTAACTTGGAATGGATCATAGATCTAAATATAAAAGCTAAATGTAAGAAACTCTTAGAATAAAACACAGGAGAAAAATCATTGCAACCTTACAGTATACAAAGATTTGTTAGCCAAGACACAAATAACATGAACCAGAAGAATGAAAAGCTGGTGAACTGGACTTAATCAAAAGTAAAAACTTCTCCTCTTTGACAGATACCATTTAGAAAACTAAAGAGCAAGCCACAATGTGGGAGAAAATATTGGCAACATGTTTATAAAACAAATTTGTACATGAAACATGTTAAGAACTCTTACAATTCAATAAAAAGAAGACAACCCATCTTTTTTAGAGGCACAAAATATCTGTCAAGAAAGCCAAATGTGAAGAGTCTTTACAAAGATATATGATTGGCAAGTAAGCACATGAAAAGATGCCCAATATCATTAGTCATTAGGAAAACAAATACACAACCTCTACACAATCACTAGAATGGCTCAAATGAAAGGGAAGGACGGCAAGTATGGAAAAGGATGTGAAGCAAGTAGAATGCTTATACACTGATGATGGGATATAAACTTAAACTGATAAATCCACTTAGGAAAATCATTCGGCAGTTTCTCACAAGGTTAAGCACAAAGCCACCCTATGACCCAGATATGTCACTTCAAAGTAGAAAAATGAAGACATATAGTCACACAAAGAATTGTCCACAAAAGTCATAACAGCATTATTCAAAATAACCAAATACTGCGACAACTGATATATCTGTCAAATGGTGAATAGATAAACAAATGCTATTATGTTCATACAGTGGAACCCTGCTAAGCAGAGAAAAGGAATTGATTACTGATATATAAACAACATGGATGGGTCTCAAAATCATTTTGCTATACCAAAGAAGCCAGATGGAAAAGAATAATGTATTATTCCATTTATATGAAATTCTAAAAAAACACAAAGCAAACTAAATCTATAATATCTGAAAGCAGATCAGTAGTTGGCTAGAGTTGGGAGTGGAAGCACTGCAACAGGCACAAGAAAACTTTCCATGTTATTTGGAAATGTTTTATATCTTGATTTTGGTGATGGTTACTTGGACATTATGCATTGGTCAAAATGCAGTAAACTATTTTTTAACTAGGTACAGTTTACTGTTCATAGTTATAAGTTGAAACATATACATGCAAGGAGATACCAATAACACTCACTGAAATACCAAAATTAAAAAAATTCAATACTGGGACTTCCCTGGTGGTCCAGTGGCTAACACTCTGCGCTGTCAATGCAGAAGGCCTGGCGTTGACCCTGGGGCTCAGGGAAATAGATCCCACATGCCACAACAAAGATGAAAGATTTCAAGTACGACAACTGAGACATTGTGCAGCCAAATAAATAAATATTTTTGTAAAAGACGCAATACTAAGAGTCAGTGATGATACAACATAACTGCAACTCTCATACACCATTGATGGGAATGGAAACAAGTAGAACCTCTTTGAAAATTATTTGGCATAATCTGGTAAGCTCAAAGAAATGTATTCCTTATGACTCAGCAACTTTAGTCATAGGCATATATCATAGATGAACTCCTGCATGTATGTAAGATAAGCTATGAGAATGCTGATGGTTTCACTGTTGAAAGTAGCCAGAAACTAGAAATGCCCTCAATATCCATTAATAGTAGTATGAATAAACTGTAGTATATACATGTAACTAAATACTGTACAGCCATGAAAACATAGTACAGTTCCACATAGCAGTATCAATGAATCTCTTCAAAAATAACATCAAATGAAAGAAGCCAGACAAAAGATTTATCGTGTTATGGTTCCATTTTATATAAAGTTCAAGATCACACCTATTTCAATTCTAGCTTGAGGTTTAAAGACAACGGTTACCTGTGAGAAGAAGGAAGGGGTTAAACGCTGATAAATATAAAAACAATAAATTACTAAAAAGAAAATGAAAATATTTAACCTCTGTGTTTTCTATGAGGCAATTACTTAAAATGTGAGAAATATGAAAGATAAAACAAACTAGAAAAAGACTAAGATATCCAACAAGCTATCCAATATACCTACTATATCACAAGCTCAGGGAAAGAAATCTCTATGCTAATTGATATTGTTTATCTGAACACTCACTCTGACACATTACAGTACACCTGTAGTGAGTGTGATTAAAAGCTCTTCAGAAGACACATGTGGTGCATCTTAATCTTATTTGCAAAATAACTCAGGTTGCATAATGAATAAAAATGTGATCCTACAGAAGTGCCCTGATTATATGTCTGCATTTAAAAAAGTCTTTTGAAATACCAATTTAGCATTTATTCTTAGTTACTGATTTACTCACTAGGACTTGAGTATACATGCCCACTTTCTTCATCAGGAAAGAATTTTACCTTGATAGGTAATGCTTTTAGAAATATGGTCCAAATTCTCACTAAAATCACTCTCTCATGGTTTCTAATACAAATTTATAGTGATAATACCAAATGAATATTATATTATTAAAACACATAACACCAGCTTCACAGAAAATTTAAATCCTAAATGGGAACTGAAATCTAAATGGAAACTATTTTATGATTCTTTTTTTAATTGCAATAAATTGGTATATAACATTATATAAGTTTCAGGTGCACAGCATTATAATTTGACATCTGTATACACCACAGAGTGATCACTACCAAAAGTCTAGTTACCATCCATCACCACAGTTTGGCCCCTTCACTCATTTCACCCAACCTGCAACCCTCTTTGCCTCTGATAACCACCTATCTGTTCTCTGTATCTGTGAATGTGTTTTTGTTTTGCTTTATTTGTTCATTTGTTTTTCTTAAGTTCCACAAGAGTGATATCATACAGTTTTGTCTTTCTCTTTTTTTTTTTCATTTATTTTTATTAGTTGGAGGCTAATTACTTTACAATATTGTAGTGGTTTTTGCCATACATTGACATGAATCAGCCATGGATTTACATGTGTTCCCCATCCTGATCCCCCCTCCCGCCTCCCTCCCCATCCCATCCCTCTGGGTCATCCCAGTGCGCCAGCCCCGAGCACTTGTCTCATGCATCCAACCTGGACTGGCGATCTGTTTCACACTTGATAATATACATGTTTTGATGCTATTCTCTCAGATCATCCCACCCTCGCCTCAGTTTTGTCTTTCTCTTATTTCATTTATCATAATATCCTCAAGGTTTGTTCACGTTGTTGTAAGTGGCAATATTTCATTCCTTTTATGGCTGAGTAATATTCCATTGTGTATTTACACCACATCTTCTTTATCCATTCATCCTTCAGTGAACATCTAGGTTGTTTCCATATCTTGGTTATTGTAAATAATACAGAATGAACATGGTCGATAGTGAAGCCGGATTTGTCGGACTTCAGGGTGCCACCAGGTCCGTCTTCTTGGACATTTGGATGTACACATGACAAAAGAGCATCATTGAAAAGCCTAACTGACATGTCCAATTAATAACTCTGATTATTAAGGGAATATCATCATAATTCATTATCACATAGGCCGAACAACTATCTTAAGATCAAAGGAAAATCAGAAGTAGCTCCTCACAAAAATGACTGGAGATTCCTCTATTTTTAAGATATCTGCTGTGATAAAGTATTTTATTCAAAACCTCTCCTGTGCAGTCATCTGATAACAAAACTTGAACACAAGCATGGTGAGGAAATGCTAAAAAAATATAATGTTAATTTACTTTCAAAGTTGTAGTCTTAGAGAATCACCAAATAAACTGTTGGTTTACATTCATGCTTGTTAAATTATATATATATATATATATATTATTTTTTTTAAATCAAGAATCCTTTCCCTAACTTTGAAGATAATGGACCTTTTGAGTGTGAAGATCAAAACCTAGACTAGGTCTCTCCTGTAAACATAGATATACAATAACCCACTTCTGATATCTAGCTGACTGAATCACATTATAGGCAGTAAGCAGAGCATGGAGTGTGCATGCTCAGTCGTGTCCAACTCTTTGCAATCTCATGGACTGTAGCTCACCAGGCTCCTCTGTCCATGGAATTTTCCAGGCAAGAAATAATGAAATGGGTTTCCATTTCCTTCTCCAGCAGATCTTCCTGACCCAGGGATCAAACCAGAGTCTCTCGAGTCTCCTGCATCAGCAGGTGGATTCTTTACCACTTGCACCACCAAGCATAGCAATAATCAAAAGCATAAACTTTGGAGTTGGATACATGAGTATTAAATCCTAGCTCTGTTATTTATTGGCAATGTAACCTTAAGTTTCAATTTCATCATCTATAAAATAGAGATAATAACCCCACCTACTTCAAGGGGCTATTACAATTAAATGAGAGCACAGGCAGCACACCACCCTACCAATACTAAATGGTGGCAGCTACTGCCCCCTGTATTCCCAGGAAAGGGGTTGTATCTCGCTGCTCCTAAAACATCAGCACACGTTGTGGTGTGACTCTTCACAAATAAACTACCACTTTATATACATATATATTATACATATAAACTATTATGAATGATTTTTTAGGAATAATAATTTAATAGCTGAGAAGTACTAAGTCTAAAACACGGAGCTGATCTCAGCAAAGGGTAATTGAGATAACTTCTCTATGTAACAAGAGAAACCCCAACCTGAAAAGGGCAGAGTCTAATTTAGAAGTTCCCCTTTTTCTAAAACTTAGTCCACTCAGCCACACAGTCCTAAAACTGAATGAAAAGAAAACGTTTGACAAGGAAATAGTTGGTAAGTAGCAATGTGCTAAGTAGCAACAGCATTCGATGGGGAAATAGAAAAATGATGTGTTTTATATCTTGTATTCCTATTAATTCTTTTATATAACCATTTCTCACTATAAAATTTAAAGATACAAAATGTGACAATTCATGAGAATAAAACCATACAAATTAGAACAATAAATTTCAAAATTTCAAGGCTGCCTCATGCTCTTAACACCCTCCGCTCCCTCTAGACCACCCACACTGGTGGATTGGCCACAGCAACCTTTTCTTTCCCATTGCCTCCTCTACCAGTGCTTAGCTGGGTCAGGCCAAGAAAAAAGCAAAGCTTGGAAGTAACCACATGCATCTTCAAGTATTTAAACATACATCTGAATACTCTGCCAATGGCATTCCTGAATCCAACATGCATTCTATCTTTGTGGCGGTTTTTAGAATTAGCCTTGCTCCTAGTTCTATTTCACCGTGCCATCTCATTCCAGGGAATGTAATTTGTTCTTCCTTGCTACAAGCCTCAGTGACCTTAGGAAAGGGTTTTTGCTTTATTTGTTGGCCTCCCTGCACCTTACCCTCCAACTGGGAGTTATTAAACCATTCAATACCTACTCTTACTCCCTGACAGCTAGACTCCTGACTGCTCACCCTAACCAGAACTTCGGTTCTGTACAAATCTTGACTAACCACATGTCACTCATCCTTTCTCCCTGGGAACACACGTCCCACTTGTAGATCAAGTAACAGAATCCTAAAGCTGCTCCCACGTGCAGTCCCATGGCCCCCAGTGTAACACCTCTGCCTGGATTATATCATTCTTGTGTCCCCTGACCTTTTTCGAGTGCATGATTTAACAAGGACAGTAGTTAGGAAAAGGCAATGCTCATAGAGCCAAGGTAGTTAAGTAAATAAAACACACCTAAATATAAAAGATGGAGAGACAGCATAGATTAAAAACAAAAAAAGAGCATGAATCAGGGAGACACACCCAAATTCCAATAAATGTGACACACTGGGCAAGCTTTGGTTTTTCCCTCTTCACATGAGATGAGATGATTAGTGAGGTAATCCCAATCACCCAAACATACCCTCTTTCCAATTCACAGACTGGGGATCTATTAAATTTTCAGATTGAAAAGTTGGGAACTGCTGGCTCTCTGTTAGCGATTCTCCACTAGAGATTTTAATGCATTTACACCTGGGGTGGTGGCATGACCAGACTTTCATATACTGATGTACTCACAGAGGCATGCTATTGGGGTTACCTTTTATAAGGAAGATGGGTTTCAGTTGCTGCCTGTCCTCTGAATGGCTTAAAATGCTGCAGCCTATGTATGCAAAACATTAGCAAGGTTACTTCCCCCCAAACCATCCATAAAGAGTACTGAAAAATCTTTAAGAGGCAGAGACAGTGATTGCTATAATTTTGCATGTTTTTCAGTGCCTCAATCAGCAACCTTGTAAAAATGCATTGCATGGATAAATGGACCATATAGAGATTGCAGCACGTCCTACCTAACTATTCTAACCATAAAATAAAGCTACAAATTCTGGAAACTCCTTAGTAAATCTAGAAAATTTGTCAATTGAAGTGAACCTTAAATTGGTGTTATACTAAATGGTGGGTAAGAAAGAACAAAAAGTGACTTAGGCAGGGTGTCTGTCATACAAATAAAAGTTGAGAAGTCATGGAAAATGAACAAAAAGTAGAAAATATGCATGTTAAATTAGAGAGTTGGGTTGATGAATGGAGAGAGCCAGCTTAGGCCTGTACATACAACATGAACTTGAAAGTGTATCTCTCTGTACCTGGAGTCAAAGAGATATCATCAAATTCTGTTCTATGAGCTAAACATAATTAGAAAAACCACTGTCCTTTAGACAATGTAAGCACATGAGTCAATTATAGAGGGTAAAATGACTGGAGTGTCCAGTTAAGAAAGATCCTAGGTTAATGATTGGGAGTTTAAGAAGTCCCTATAAATACACCCAAATTTTTTAATATGTGTATTTTTAGGACAAGTAAGTCATAGATTTCTTTAGATTCTTAATGAGATAACATCCCAAACCGGTTAATCTGTGGTGTTACTTTTAAACCCACAGATTTAAAATTCAAAGTCTTTTGCATACCCATTTGTCAGAATTTAAGGAAAAAAAAAATTTTGTACTGCTTTTAATTTTGGCTATTTTCCAGGGCTATGTGTAATTTATAGTACTTAGTGCAAAGCCTGGGCTATTACAAAGTATAACCAATGAAAGGGAAGGGAAAAGGTTTTGATTTGACAAATAAAATCCAAACTATATCAAGTTGCATATAGAGAAGTAACTGTTTCATACAACCAAAGTAACATTTAAGGGACACTAAATCCATTCAAAGTCAACAGTAATAAGGACGTACTGTATAGCATAGCACAGTGAACTCTACTCAATACTCTGTAATGACCTATGTGAGAAAAGCATCTAAAAAATAGTGCAGTATGTATAACTGACTCACTTGGCTGTGCAGCAGCAACTAACACAATATTGTAAATCAACTCTACACCAATAAAAATGAAAAACAAAGCAAAGTCAATAGCAAACAACTGTTTCCCACATGCCGCTCCTCTGGTGGGGCCAGTATGCCAAAATGATAGTACCATATTGCCCCCTACTGGACTAGACTGAGAAAGACAAACCTAACCAGGACTTTTACATTAAAGTAGTTACTTTAAGTGTTTACTTTTATTTTTTATTTTTTTAGAGTGTATATAAAGATTTACTTTAATGCCCTCTTGTTTCAGACAAGCAAAATAACTTTTGGAGCATTCTTTATAATTTTAAGAGTAGCTAACACAATACAGCTACACAAAACCTTCTTGAAATAGCATGCAATGAAGTAATTTCCAAGTGATGAAAGTACTTAAAAAGCAAAAGTGGCTTGAATAGAATGGAAATCCAGGTAAGTGGATTCATTACCTAGATGTGTTATGGGAGATACATTAGAAAAGAAACAAACTAGAAAAATGAAATGGAAGAAATACAACCAATTCACATTCCTTCATGTAAAAAGAATGGCTACTTTACCTACAGATATTAGTAAAGACATTGTAAGTATTTTTGCTTATAATGTCTGATTTTGGTATCAAAGTTGGCAAAATAAAATGAAGTTGGGAAGTGTTTCCTCTTCTCCTGGAAGAGATTGTGTAGATTTAATATTAAGTGTTTGGTAGAATTCACCATTGAAATTGTCTGGGCCTGTGGTTTTCCAGAGGTACCTTATTTCTCCAGTGAGTTATGGTAGTTTGTATCTTTAAAGAATTTGCCTGTTTCATGGGTATAGACCTACAGTTGATCATAGTATTTTCTAATTATCTAATTGTCTACATGGTCTGCAGTGATATCCCTTCTTTCACTTCTCTTACTGTTGATTCATATTCTCTTTATTTTCCTACTCAGAGGCTTACCAGTTTTATCAATTTGAAAGCATCTGTAATGCATTCAAGATAATTATGCTAGGAACCTTTTCTTATGCAACACCAGCAAGAATTGACTTTTTTTTTTTTCTTCCCACACCATAGGCTGGCAGAATCTTAGTTCCCTGACTAGGGATTGAACCAGCATCCTCTGCATTGCAAGTATGGTGTCTTAACCACTAGATCACCACCCAAGTTCATTTAAGTGCAATATAGGAGACAATTCAGAAGGCTGAAGTCCTAATTTTCCCTGGAAAAGAACTGTAGGTTCATGTAGCTCTTCCTTGTATCCTGAGCCCAGGCATTTTAGATATTTGCTGACCTAAAAGAGGAGACATCTCTAACCTAGTGTTGCTTTCAAATTAGAGCCCTTGGGACCTAGATCAGAACCACTTGGTGTGCTGTGTGGAACGGTGATTCCCAGACCTCATTATAGGACCTGATAAAGTTGAAAAGTATGCCCCTGAATCTGGATTTTTTAATGAATTCCAAGCTGATTAGTAAAATTATCGAACTGTTCTAATCCAACAAAGGGAAAGAAGGGAAAGTAGGTTTTTAAATTTTAAGATACCAAGTAATTAGCCTTTTGAGATGAAGAGTTATAGTAATACAAAATTAAATCAGTCTTCAGTATTACTGATTTAATTTTGTATTACTGTTTTAGTTTTCTTTCACAACATTTGTGAAATTCATTATGTGTCCACCAATTGTATAACTAACAAACCAAAGAAATTTCAACTGGAATTAGAACAGTTTCATCCATCACTCTAGTTAAAGACATTCCAATACTTAATGCCACTTCTCTTCACTAACTAATATGTATTCTAATTTCAGTACAATATTTCAAGTCCCCTGTTATGTTTAAGCTGCATCAAATTAAGAAGAAGCATAAAAGTGACATGCCAAGCCAAATTATAGCAGAGGATGAACATGAACAAGAAGTGTTAATGACAGATACTTTTTGTAACCCATCAAATAATTACAAGTTTAAAAAATCAGTGTCTGCAGGCACATAATTAAATGCCACTTAGGAAATCCTTAAGGGCCAAGCTATTGGCTTATTTAAATGTACATATATTTGAAAGTTTCCATGGTAAGGTCACTACATAAATTGTGCTAGTGGAATTGAATAGTTATACAACTGACCTAACCAATATTATTAAGGATTTCTAAATGTATTTTATTATGTACTTAGCATAAGTGGCCATGCTAATGTTATCTATACCAAACTGTAGGCAAGATTAGTTAAGAACTATGCAAAGAACCTGAGCACCCTACATTCACTTTCTATACATTCACAGCATCTATTTTTTCCTTTTCTAAACAACACCGAATACTGCTTTCCACCAGCTCTTAAGATTTTGTCACCCAACAAAATAAGCAGCATTAAAGACAGTACTGGCCCCTGTCATATCTTCACTACTGATAGCACTATCAAAGCTAAACCCAGGAACGAATTTCTTCTCCAAAGACGCTACTCAGTGGCAAGTATATTTCTCCTAAATCAGCATGAGAATCCTTTCCTCTTAGTTATCTCCCCTTTCAAAAAGTTTGCTTATGGGAATTTGGTGCTAGAGAACTCACCAGTAAACAGCCCTACTGTTCAATAAATATACTCTGCTATTAAGTCTAGTATACAAATACAATGAAGATGTGAAAATGGAACCGTGTCCAGTTAAGTGCTATAACTGGCACTTAACAAAGGCTACTGATCACCTGCTTACAAAGGAATCATGTTATGGTCAAGTCAACATAACATAGTCATGTTATGTTATCTGTTTGTGATACACCTATTGTCTAGACAGATTATGTTTTAGATTTGTTTTTGTTTTGGCCACTGTCTACAGCAGACACTTGAGAGCCATCACCAACTGCATTCTGGGTGAGGGGCCCTGGTCAGGTCAGGAGTGTTCTTCAGCGCTGCTGCTGAATGACCTGCTCCGGATGTGATTTCTAAGTTGCTCTATGAGTTCAGGATTCTGTTGCTGTATCTGCTGAGCAAACTGCTGTCCCGCTTGGATGAGGCTAGACAGGTCAGTTAGGCCCCCAACACCAGCAGCAGGCCCCCCAATAGCATTTGTCATCATTCCTGACATTAGCTGTTGTACTTGAGGATTCTGCATTAAACTTGCTGCCATACTAATGAAGGCTGGATTATTTATTAAGCTAGCCATGTCAAAGCTCAGTCCAGTTCCTGTAGGACTAGATCCCTCTCTTAACTTCTGTTCTGCTATTTTCAGATTTGATTTATAGGAATCATTTTCAGGGTCAAGATCTAATGCCTTCTGATAACTTGTAACTGCTTCTTGAAATTTATTCATGGCAGTGAGGGCCAGCCTTCCAAACTTTCTTGCTCATCTGAGGTATAAGCATCCATCTGACTTTGTTCCCGTAAGAAACGAATAACTGCATAAACTAGGTGCTTGATGGATGACATGTTTAAAGCTTAAACTTTTCCAGGGAAGAGGATGCGAAACGGTGGCAGCGGCCCGAGGGCGTCCGTAAGGGTGTCCGCCTGCCCCCTGGTTCTCCGGGCTTCAGCCTGGCTCCGGAGCGCAGCACCGCCGCCAGAGGTGGCCCAAACTTCCCCGGCTCCCAGACCGCCGCCGCCCCTCAGCCCACTCCTTGCTGCGCCTGGCTCCCAGCCGTGGTCTCGCCAGAACCAAGTGTTTACTTTTAAAAGGACTTAATTGGAATGCTCTTTTCCTATAATTCAAGTTTAATCTAACATTAGCATAAGTCCAGGTTATTCATTCTATAGTAATTTTATTGTGGCAGTAATTAAATGTGGTGGAGACGTTTAGAGGAATCAATCACTAACATAAGCTAACACTTAAAAATTACTATATTTTTCTAAAAACTATATAGGACCTTATATAGTTTAAAAAGGCTGAACAAAGTCTCTAGTCTAACCAACGATATGGTGCACATCTCTGCCAAGTAGCTGCCCAGCGTTGGTTTACACATTCTGGTGACAGAAAACTCACCAGACCTGAAAACAGGATAATCCCACTTAGGGCTGAAAATTACTCTCTCTCTCCAGGAGAAAACCCCTCAAATACTTAAACAGAGCAAATTCATCCCCCTAAATCGTCTATTCTCCAAACTAAGTAACGCAAGTTCCTTTAGCAGCAGCTCCTGTGACCAGGAGTCAGATGTCTCCACCATTTCAAATACACTCATCTAAATGTGTGTTTGTTTCCACTGCTGCTATTATAACAAATTTCTGCAAATTTCGTGATTTAAAACATACAGTCAGTATCTTAATATTCTTTAGGTCAGAAGCCTGACACTGGTCTCACTGTGTCAACAGGGCCACATGCTTTTCTGGAGGCTCTAAGCTAGGAGGACCTGTTTTCTTTCCTTTTCTAACTTGTAGATACCACTCATTTTCTTTGGCTCATGACTCCCTCTCACTATCTTTAAAGGGAGCAACATTGCATCTCTCTGACCATTCTCCCACAATCACCTTTTCCTCTTACCACCATCTCAGCCAGGAAGGATACTTTTAAGGACTCACATGATTAGTTTGAGCCCAGTTAGACAACTCCTGGATGGCTCAGCAGTAAAGAACCTGTCTGCCAATACAGGAGACTGTGGTTCGATCCCTGGGTTGCGAATATCCTCCAGAGGAGGAAATGGCAACTCATTCCAGCATTCTTGCCTGGATAATACCACGGGCAGAGGAGCCTGGCAGGCTATAGTCCAAAGGGTGGCAAGGAGTTGGACACAACTGAATGAGCACACATACACAACTAGATAATTAAGGATAATCTCTGTTATCTCTGCATCCTTAATCTTAATGACATCTGCCAAGTCCCTTCTTTTAAGGTATGGATACATATTCACAAGTTTGGGGGATTAGTTCATGGACTACTACAAAATGCATTCCCATCTGTATTTGTTCCTCATAAAGTAGAACATTCCATCTGAATGCAGGACTCCAGGAATGACCAGCACTGAGTGGAAAAAGGACTGTTGTTTTAACCTTTTCAGATTGTTGTTGTTCAGTCACTAAGTCATGCCCAACTCTTGTCGACCCCATGGACTATAGACTGCCAGGCTCCTCTGTTCTCCACTATCTCCCAGAGTTTGCTCAAATCCACATACATTGAGTCAATGATGCTATCTAACCATGTCATCCTCTGCTGCCCCCTTCTCCTTTTTCCCTCAGTCTTCCCCAGCATCAAGGTCTTTTCCAGTGAGTCAGCTCTTCTCAACAGGTGACCAAAGTATTAGAGCTTCAGCTTTAGCAAATCTTTCCAATGAATATTCAGGACTGATTTCCTTTAGGATTGACTGGTTTGTTCGCCTTGCAGTCCAAGGGACTCTCAAGAGTCTTCTCCAACACTACCATTAAAAAGCACCGGTTCTTCAGCACTCAGTCTTCTTTATGGTTCAACTCTCACATCCATTACTGGAAAAAAACCACAGCTTTGACCATACTCTCCTTCTTTGGCAAAGTAATAACTCTGCTTTTTAATATACTGTCGAGGTGTATCATAGCTTTCCTTCCAAGGAGCAAGCATCTTTTAATTTTATGGCTGAAGTCACCATTTGCAGTGATTTTCGAGCCCCCAAAAATAAAGTCTGTCACTATTTCCACTTTTTCCCCTTCTATTTGCCATGAATTGATGGGACCAGATGCCATGATCTTAGTTTTTTGAATGCTGAGTTTCAACCCAGCTTTTTCACTCTCCTCTTTCACTTTCATCAAGAGGCTCTTTAGTTTCCTCTTCACTTTCTACCATTAGAGTGGTATCATCTGCATATCTGAGGTTGTTGCTATTTCTCCTGGCAATCTTGATTCTTCTTATGATTCAAACAGTTCAGCATCTCCCATGATGTACTCTGCATATAAGTTAACATGACAATATACAACCATGCCATACTCCTTTCCCAATTTGGAATAAGTCAGTTGTTACATATCCAGTTCTGTTGCTTCTTGACCCACATATAGATTGCTCAGGAGACAGGTAAGGTGGTCTGGTATTCCCTTCTCTTTAAGAGTTTTCCACAGTTTGTTGTGGTCCACACAGTCAAAGGCTTTAGCATAGTCAATGAAGAAGTAGATGTTTTTCTGGAATTCCCTTACTCCATGATCCAGTGAATGTTGGCAATTTGATTTTGGTTCCTCTACCTTTTCTAAATCAGCCGTACATCTGGAAGTTCTCAGTTCACGTACTATTGAAGTCTGGCTTGAAGGAATTTGAGCATAACATTGATAGCATGTGAAATGAGTGCAATTGTGCAGTAGTTTGAACATTCTTTGGCACTGCCCTTCTTTACAATTAAAATGAAAACTGACCTTTTCTAGTTCTGTGGCCACTGCTGAGTTTTCCAAATTTGCTGACATATTGTGTACAGCACTTTAACAGCATCACCTTTTAGGTTTTGAAATAGCTCAACTGGAATTCTGTAGATTTGTTAGTAGTAATGCTTCTTAAGGCCCACTTGACTTCACACTCCAGGATGTCTGGCTCTATGTAAGTGACCACACCATCACAATTATCTGGGTCATTAAGACCTTTTTTTGTAGAGGTCTTTTGTATATTCCTGCCACCTTTTCTTAATCCCTTCTGCTTCTGTTAGGTCCTTACCATTTTCTGTCCTTTATCACGCCCATCCTTGTATGAAATCTTCCCTTAATAACTCTAATTTTCTTAAAGAAATTTCTAATCTTTCCCATTCTGTTGTTTCCGTCTATTTCTTTCCATTTTTCATTTAAGAAGTCCTTCTTATTTCTCCTTGCTATACTTCTAATATCTGGACTGAAATCCAAAGAGCTTATCTAATCACATCCATAATTCACATTGGGCTACTAACTAAAACCCTTAAGCTTTGCTATAAACAGAGCTCTGAAGCTACTCCTGCCTCATCCTTTACTTGGCAGTTGTTTTTATAAACACAAGTATAAAAACATATGTTTAATTCTATTAAATTTTATCTTGTTAGATTTTCCCTATTCTTGAGATCTTTTTGGACCTCAATTCTAATAGTTAACCTGTCTGTTATACTCGCAAGTCTCTGTCATGCACAACTATAGTAAGTGTTCCTCACGATCACATGTTCCATCATCACTGATAGAAATCATGAACAGGACAAGGTATGAAAAGAGTCTTGCAGCACACCAGAAATCTCCCTGAAGTTTGGTGATTCTTGAATTCTAATATGTACCTAACTTGTGGAGAGGCTTCTCTGACCTCTCTCTAGAGATTACGATTTAGGAGGTCTGAGACAAGGCCTACAATGTTTTCGACATCTTTCCTAAAGTGAGTTTCAAGTGGTTGATCTACAGAGCACCTTTGGAAAAACATCATCCAGTCTGATACCAGTCGTTAATCAGCTCCTTCTGGGCATGACCAAAATCCACCCAACTGTTTTCACATCCTGGTCACATTTCCTGCCACTTTTTAGGAAGTTACCATGGGAAAGAAACCTGATCAAACGACTAGCTGAGTCCCAGTCATACAGGTGCTGCTGCATTTCCCTGTTCTACCAGTCCTGGGTCAGGAAGATCCCCTGGAGAAGGGAATGGCAACCCACTCCAATACTCCTGTCTGGGAAATCCCATGGACAGAGGAGCCTGGCAGGCTACAGTCCAGGGGGTTGTAAGGAGTCGGACACGACTGAGCACGCTCAGACGAACCAGTCCTACTAGACTGTAAATGCAAGAAATAATACAGACGTAATTCGACTCTAATGAATTTGTTCAACTAAGTTTTCCTTATCCTCACTGTCCACAATTGACTCTTTAGTTTCTGATCTAGAATCTTGCCAGGCTTTTAGATTCAAGGTCACTAGTTGGTAGGTAACAAAACCAACTTTCCTCTGCTTTGGAAAGTTACAACTGCCCTCATCTGTCTCTAGACGTTTGGAAAATCTGCTTTTAAAACCTCTCAATGATCATGGAGGCGGCAAGTTTCTTTTCAATCTATTCTGGAATGTAATTCATCCAGATCTGAACACCTGAACCCATTTGGAAATGCTTAACAATCTGGACTGGGGACTGGGGAAACAGACTCTTGGAGGGCACAGACAAAACTTTGTGTATACCAGGAGCCAGGAGAAATGAGCAGAGTCCCCACAAGAGACTTGCCTGTGAGTGTCCAGGAGTCTCTGGCAGAGGTGTGGGTCGACAGTGGCCTGCTACGGGGTCAGGGGCACTGAAAACAACAGTGCATGCACAAGTCCTTTTGAAGGAGACCACCATTATAATCCTCACAGCTGTCATAGTTTAAGTTAAGTCACTCAGTCATGTCCGACTCTTTGTGACCGCATGGACTGTCGCCCACGAGGCTCCTCCATCCATGGGATTCTCCAGACAAGAATACTGGAGTGGGTTACCATTTCCTTCTCCAGGGGATCTTCCCGACCCAGGGATCGAACCCAGGTCTCCCGCATTGCGGGCAGACGCTTTAACCTCTGAGCCACCAGGGAAGCCCTACCATAGTTTGGCCTGGGCCAAATCAACAGGAAGGGAACACAGCTCCACGCATCAACAGAAAACTGGATTAAGATTTACTGAGCATGGCCCTGCCCAGTTTCCCCCACAGTCAGTCTCTCTCATCAGGAAGCTTCCGTAAATCTCTTATCCTTATCTATCAGAGGGAAGAGAGAAACTGATCACATGGACCACAGCCTTATCCAACTCAATGAAACTATGAGACATGCCCTGTAGGGCCAACCAAGACGGATGGGTCGTGGTAGAGAGGTCTGACAAAACGTGGTCCACTGGAGAAGGGAATGGCAAACCATTTCAGTATTCTTGCCATGAGAACCCCCAAAACAGTATGAAAAGGCAAAAAGATAAGACACTGAAAGATAAACTCTAGGTGTTCAATATGCTACTGTAGAAGAGTGGAGAAATAACTGCAGAAGTAATGAAGAGGCAGAGCCAAAGTGAAAACAATGCCCAGTTGTAGATGTGACTGGTGATGGAAATAAAATCCAATACTATAAAAAACAATATTGCATAGGAACCTGGAATGTTAGGCCCATGAATCAAGGCAAATTGGAAGTAGTCAAACAGGAGATGGCAAGAGTGAATGTTGACTTTTTAGAAATCACTGAACTAAAATGGACTGGAATGGGTGAATTTAATTCAGATGACCATTATATCTACTACTGTGGGCAAGAATCCCTTAGAAGAAATGAAGTAGCCATCATAGTCAGCAAAAGAGTCTGAAATGCAGTACTTTGGTGCAATCTCAAAAATGACAGAATGACCTCTGTTCGTTTCCAAGGCAAACCATTCAATATCACAGTAATCCAAGTCTATGTCTCAACCAATAATGCCAAAGAAGCTCAAGTTAAATAGTTCTATGATGACCTACAAGACCTTCTAGAACTAACACCTAAAAAAGATGTCCTTTTCATCACGGGGGACTGGAATGCAAAAGCGGGAAATCAAGAAACACCTGGAGTAACAGGCAAGTTTGGCCTTGGAGTACCAAAATGAAGTAGGGCAAAGTCTAACAGAGTTTTTCCAAGGGAACATACTACACTGGTCATAGCAAACATCCTCCTCCAACAACACAAGAAACAACTCTATACATGGACATCACCAGATGGTCAATACTAAAATCAGACTGATTATATTATTTGCAGCCAAAGATGGAGAAGCTCTATACAGTCAGCAAAAACAAGACCAGGAGCTGACTGTGGCTCAGATCATGTACTCCTTATTGCAAAATTCATACTTAAATTGAAGAAAGTAGGGAAAAACCATGAGACCATTCAGGTATTACCTAAATCAAATCCCTTATGATTATACAGTGGAAGTTACAAAGAGACTCAAGGGACTAGATCTGATAGACAGAGTACCTGAAGAACTATGGACAGAGGTTCATGACATTGTACAGGAGGCAGGGATCAAGACCATCCCCAAGAAAAAGAAATGCAAAAAGGCCAAAATGGTTGTCTGAGGAGGCCTTACAAATAGCTGAGAAAAGACGAGAAGTGAAGGCAAAAGAGAAAAGGAAATGTATACCCATCTGAATGCAGAGTTCCAAAGAATAGCAAGGAGAGATAAGAAAGACTTCCTCAGTAATCAGTGCAAAGAAATAGAAGAAAACAACAGAATGGGAAAGACTAGAGATCTCTTCAACAAAATTAGAGATACCAAGGGAACACTTCATGCAAAGATGGGCACAATAAAGGACAGAAATGGTATGAACCTAACAGAAGCAGAAGTTATTAAGATGAGATGGCAAGAATACACAGAAGAACTATACAAAAAAGATCTTCATGACCCAAATAACCATGATGGTGTGATCACTCACCTACAGCCAGACATCCTGGAGTGAGAAGTCAAATGGGCCTTAGAAAGCATCACTATGAACAAAACTAGTGGAGCTATTTCAAATCCTGAAAGATGATGCTGTGAAAGTGCTGCACTGAATATGCCAGCAAATTTGGAAAACTCAGCAGTGGCCACAAGACTGGAAAAGTTCAGTTTTCATTCCAATCCCTAGGAAAGGCAATGCCAAAGAATGTTCAAACCACCGCACAACTGCACTCATCTCACACACTAGCAAAGCATGGCTCAAAATTCTCCAACTTAGGCTTCAACCATCCATGAACCGAACTTCTAGATGTTCAAGCTGGATTTAGAAAAGGCAGAGGAATCAGAGATCAAACTGCCAACATCTGCTGGATCATTGAAAAAGCAAGAAAGTTCCAGAAAAACATCTATTTCTGCTTTATTGACTATGATGTCAAAGCCTTTGACTGTGTGGATCACACAAACTGTGGAAAATTCCTCAAGAGATGGGAATACCAGACCACCTTATCTGCCTCCTGAGAAATCTGTATGCAGGTCAAGAAGCAACAGTTAGAACTGGACTTAGAACAACGGACTGGTTCCAAATTGGGAAAGAAGTACATCAAAGTTGTATATTGTCACCCTGCTTATTTAACTTACATGCAGGTTGAGTCATGTGAAATGCCAGGCTTGATGAAGCACAGGTCGGAACCAAGATTGTTGGGAGAAATATCAGTAACCTCAGATAGGCAGATGACACCACCCTTATGGCAGAAAGTGAAGAAGAACTAAAGAGCCTCTTGATGAAAGTGGCTCTCCTCTTTAGAAGAGTGAAAAAGCTGGCTTAAAACTCAACATTCAAAAAACTAGGATCATGGCATCCAGTCCCATCACTTCATGGCAAATAGATGGCGAATCAATGGAAACAGTGAGAGACTATTTTCCTGGGCTCCAAAATCACTGCATATGGTGACTGTAGCCATGAAATTAAGAGACACTTACCCTTGGAAGAAAAGCTATGACCAACCTAGACAGCATATTAAAAAGCAGAGATATTACTTTGCCAACAAAGGTCCATCTGGTCAAAGCTATGGGTTTCCCAGTAGTCATGTATGGAGTGAGAGTTGGCCCATAAAGAAAGTTGAGCACCGAAGAACTGATGCTTTGAACTGAGGTATTGAAGAAGACTCTTGAGAGTCCCTTGGACTGCAAGGAGATCAAACCAGTCAATCCTAAAGGAAATCAGTCCTGAATATTCACTGGAAGAACTGATACTGAAGCTAAAATTCCAATACTTTGGCCTCTTGATGCAAAGAACTGACTCACTGGAAAAGACCCTGATGCTGGTAAAGACTGAAGGCAGGAGAATGGATGACAAAGGATGAGATGGTTGGATGGCATCACCAACTTGATGGACAAGCTCAAACGCAAGTTCTGGAAGTTGGTGATGGACAGGGAAGCCTGGCATGCTGCAGTCCATGGGGTTCCAGAAAGTCAGATACAACTGAGCAACTGAACTGAACTGACCATGTGGAGCTTTCATTCCCTTAGCAGTGACCATTTGAACCTTTTCATTTGCAGGTCATTTTCCTTGGAGAAGGAAATGGCAACCCACTCCAGTATCCCCGCCTGGAAATTTCCATGGATGGAGGAGCCTGGCAGGCTACAGTCCATGGGGTTGCAAAGAGTCAGACATGACTGAGTGACTTCACTTTCACTTTCTTTGACAAACAAAATAGGGTCTTCAGGGTTCTGCTTTCTTTATATCATGCATCAGCAGTATACCTTTAGTATCAGAAAGCAGATCTATCCCCTTTTCATCTCTTTGTTGATCTAAATATAACTTTAAGTACCCCAAGTCTTCCTTAGCAATTCTTGCAAGTCTGTACTCATTTTTCCCTTTGCTGTTATTATAGATCTAAGCCTCCTTCTACATTTGCCTTAATTTGACTTCACCTTTTCTATATTTTTTAAAAATTGATATCAGGTTGGTAAAATTAAAAAAAAATTTAATTGTTGGAGTTGGATGATACACATAGGGTTCATTAGGCTAGTCTTACTACTTTTGAAACTTATCAAAGAAAAAGTCAAACAAATATATAAATACAAATGTTTACACACACACACAGAGAAAGTGAGAGAAGATAGCCTCCATTTCTTCTTCATCAGGATGTAATTTTCTCCCTAAACTTTATTTTATTGGTTGGGGTAATTTGCTTTTTTTTTTGGTCATGCCGCATGGCTTGCAGAATCTTAGTTCCCCAACCGGGAACTGAAACCAGGCCATGGTAGTGAAAGCACAAGTACTAATCCCTGGACTGCCAGGGAACTCACATGGATAATCTGGCTTTAACTAAGGTCTGAATTGCACTTTCTCTGAATTTCCCAATCCTTTTATTTTCCAGGCCAGATTCCTATGCCATTTTTTCTATGACTGCCTCTTCCTCTGAACTGCTTGAAGTCTACATATCAAAAGTCTAGTATATATTCTAATTATGCCTACTTCTCCCATCCTATCAGGAATACAAATTTTAAAAGATTTGTTCACTTAGGAGTAGATTAGTTCCCCCATTATCCTTTAGGGCAGTGGTCCTCAATGTGTGGTCCTTATAGCGGCACCAACATCACCCAGGAGCTTGTTAGAAATGCAAATTCACGCGTCCCACTCACCTACTGTATCAGAATCCCTGGGGATGGGGCCTAGGGGACTCTCCAATTGATTCCTATGCACATTAAAGTTTGAGAACAACTACTTTAAGAAAGTAAACTGTTCCAATTCAAAAGCTGTCAAGACAATGTGCTTTAAACTGTGATTTCCATCAAGTGCCTTAACACCAAAAGTCCCTCATACTACTGCATACTTTCATGACTCTCTTATGTCTGCAACTCATCACTTCTGCCCTTGACCAAGGGACAACTGTGTTGTAACACAGTTCCACTCCTGTCATTGATGCCGTTTCTCTTTTCATGCTTCTCTGGGTGTTCAGCATCCTTCCACTTTCAGGATCTCAGATCTCAATGCATGTACATAATTTCTTGCCACATCACAATATTACATCTCTCCTTTAAACAAATCTGAATCTTGCAACAACAACAAAAATCCTTCCATAGTTACATTCAAGTGGTAAGGTCAATTTCAGAAAGTCACCATGATAGCTAAGAGATATTTATTACTCTCTCTTATAACCAACTTTATCATCCAAATTTTGTATGCTGTTATGAAGGCTTTGGAGTCTCTAAGTATTAGATCCAACTAGTTTCCATATTGTTATCTTCTGTGAATCCCTGGATACGGTCTCCATTTATTCTGCTTATCATGTTTTACTTGCTATCTAACAGGTGTTTGTCAGTTCATCACTTGTTTTTCCGCTCTTTAGCAATATTAGTCTGTAACTGTCCTGACCAGACCAACTAGTCCAACTAGTTCCTAGGAAAACGTGTACAGGAACTGTACTCCACCCCTCCTTCCATATTCTCCCAAACTCAGTGAACATGATGGCGATTATACTAAATGCAAGTTTTTCTTCCTACACTTTTAAATTAGTGCTTCTATAATGATGATAAGCTAAAATTATAGCTTAGCCAGAAAGGAACTGGTAGGGCCAGAAATATGGAAGAGTGAATACAAATTTAACAGTTTGATTTTTTAAAAAATTCTTTATTTGAGCTCATCCCTTTCCTAGGTTCTTCTGTAAACAGGAATATAATAAATACTACCAGGCAAATGAAAAATTATTTGCTTTTAAATCAATTTATCTGTGATCTTAATTTTCTTCTTTAGAAGTAGGAAAAAAGGTGAATGATTTCAACTGACTCAATTGTATATTCCAACATGAATTATGAGATAACCAGCATCAGTGAATGTCACATAGGTCAGTAGTTAATTTTACATACAGACAAGTTCCAAGTTTTATAAGATCTAAGCTGACAACATAGAAGAAATAAGGCAGTAGAGATGCACAAAATTTATGTTCAAAATACAAGAATATTCTGAAGATGTATAGTTTGTTTAAACTGGGTTGAGTAACAAATAAGTTTTGAAAAGCCTATCCCTTATCCAGCGGATCTTCCCAACCCAGGAATTGAACTGGGGTGTCCTGCATTGCAGGCAGATTCTTTACCAACTGAGCTATCAGGGAAGCCCCAAAGATCTCTGAAGTCCTGGTTAAATCTCTTTCTCTGACCAGCATGTCTCACACAGAGCTAATGCTCAATGAATGTTGCTGCTGAATAAGGACCTTTAAAAAAGATGGCAGTCCTGTGAGGGATAGATTAACTTGAACCAATAATTCCTTTTTTCATTCATTCATTCAACATTATTAAACATTTATAATATAATGCTTTCAGTCATTCAATAAATACACAAAGTGTGAAAACATAATATGGTAAGGAATATTTATACTTCCCTATTTTTTTAGGAATTTTATTGCATACTCACATATAGTTTTATGAATGTAAATGACCTTACCTCTCTTACAGATAGCTGTGGTGGGAAGGAGACTGACAATACCAAGTTGGTGAATTCAAACCCAGAGGCCTCAACCTTTTGGCACACCTAAAAAAGTATTACATAGAAAGTATTTTTTATTCCATAAAAAAAGTGTTACACAAATTTCTAGGAATTGCCAAAACAATCCTGAAATCAAATATTTGATGTCACAAGGCGCCAAAAGAGCCAGGACTCACCTGCAGAACAATCTATCGAATGTCAAAATACTTTGCTATTAAGTCACCTGATAATTCAGAAACGATTTTAAACAAAATAGAGCCAAATAGGCACTCTTAACACCTGGCGACAAAAAGCAATCTCACCTTCAATCATGTACCTTTCACAAAGTTCTAGACACTGAGAAGTCTCAAAAAGAACTGTTTCTCTAACTCCTTAGCTATGTTAAACAGCAAAGGGGAAACTGCCATATTTTGTTCAATTGAATAGCACTCAGAACAGAAATACATGGATACATATGTCATTGATTTTTTTCAGACATGTTGATAAAAAGGTAATTTGAGAATAGTAGACTTCTTTTTTTAAAAAAATTAAGAAAATATTCCAATGATCCATTTGTGTGAAACAAGTTAAAATGAATGGCATTCTTCCTTTGGATACAGGAACTATAGGCCTTAGAACTGAAAATCTTTATATATTACACATTAATAAAAAAAATCAGTGTACCTTTTTAATGAACTCTTTTTCACAGAAATCTTGAAGAATTCCTAGGCATACATTGCATACATTTAAATTCAAATTCTTGGAAGAACTGCTTCCATCTTCAGTCACTGAGAGCTTTCTCCCTCCATTTTGACTCAGACTATCCATCCCATCAATCCGATCTTCTGGTTCTTGGAGTCGAATTTTCTTGGGAGGTGGGTTTGGAACTTCAGAAACTAATTCATCTTCTTCAGCTTCCAGAAATTTTTGTAGTTCACTGAGCAACTCCTGAAAAGTTAATTAAAAAGAAAAAGTAATGACTCTTTGACAATATCCTTAAAGATAAGATGAAGCATGAAAACAGGAATGAAAATTATGATGTATCATAGACTTATACAATGCTGATTTACATCAATTCTGGAGCAACGAATTTGTTTTATTAACCAGCACTGGCTTTCGGGAGAATTTAGAAGAGATTTACCTAGCTCCTATAATATGTGTGTGAATAATTTTTCAAAAGGGTTTCATACATCAGTGGAGCTAAATTCTTAAATCTGAGATGGAAAAGCTCCATTAACAAATTTTCTAATTTGATTTGTAGTTCTGTTTTGATGATCATTCACTTGCTAATTTCAGCAACACAAATAAACAAAATAAAAAACTTCAATTCTAATTATTAACAAGTAGAAATGCAAACTGAATTTCCATTCATATTAGGTTATTTAATAATCTCACAACCACAAAAATCTCATATGTTCAATGTTTAATATGAAATCTAAAAAATTAAATTAAAAGTCTACTAAGTAAAAATAATTTCAAGGCAATTAACGACACAAAGGTAAACAGATGCTGGCAATGCTGAAATTTGGCATCATAATTACATACCACTAATAGGCAATTATTGAAAAAAGCTCTTTACTACATTCTGGTTTCCCTAATTTCTGTCACTCTTAGTATTGGAATGTAAATTGTGGCACTGCTTTCAAACATTCTCATATTTCAGACATACCACTCATCTAAATATTCAGAGGACTTTTCTTCTGTTTTGTCTAAATTAGGCAGATATTATTCAGTTGCTGAATAAATATCCCTTTGAAATTCACTCACATTACAATTTACTGACTCCAAAGGGAAAAATCTTTCACTCAAACAAATTTAATTCATTTTATTAAGACATTAGTTTTCCTATTAAATCTTTAATAGAGAAGTATGTACTCATACATATATACACATACAGGTATATTATGGCCCACACAAATATGTTTATTATTACCTAAGATCTATAATGTCAATAAACATTGTACAGATATATTAATATGTATGTGCACATATATGACATGATTAGAAAATACCAAAATATAAGTATATTTACCCAATAAAGTCCTCAGATATTTTCATGTTTATTTACATAAAATGATATATTAGTTGGTAACACTAAGTCTCTATACAAAACTTACAACATATGTATAAAACAATGTATCTGAAAATAATTGAGGAGAGTTACATAAACTCAATCTTATTACTTTGTAGTTATTATGCATATAAATGATATAGATATATTTATTAGTTTTCATAGCATATGTACCATTTTCAGTTTTCAAAGTGTTTTCACATACGTTATTAGATATTGTCCCTTAAAATCCTGTGAGGTGGATGTTATCATCAATTCCATTTACAGAGGAGAAAACTGAAGCTGGAAAGTGGTGGAACTGGGGTTCAAATCCATGTCTTCTAGCTCCAAATTCTAGGCTTTGGATTCAGACAGACAGTTCATATCCTAGCTTGCTCACTTAATAGCTGTGTAACTTTGGGCAGGTTGCTTAACCTCTCTGTGCCTCAGTTTCGTCATCTGAAAATAGAGACAATCATAGTATGTACTTACCTAATAGGTTATTATGAGGATTATATGAGCACTTGACATATAAAAATGTATATGAATACTGGACATAATTACTAATTTCCAAGATAATAGAAACGATTAATACATAGAAGGAATGACTGCTGTTGTTAACTCCTGGGAAATTTTTTTTCTGTCTGTGCCATGTGCAGCAGGTGGGATCTTAGTTCCCCAACCAGGGATTGAACCCATGCCCCTTGAAATGGAAGCACAGATTCTTAACCACTAGACAGCCAGGGAAGTCCCTGGGAAATTTTTTTTTAATTATAGGAAACTGAGCGTGCAGGCATGCATGTGTGTGAATTTGTACTGCTTATATAAGTACACATTTATATACATATATAATTACTATCTGCCTCTGAAATGAACATCACTATTAGAGTAAAATATATTTCACAAAATGTTATGTATCTTATATGAAATATTCTATAAAATGTCAAAGCTCTCTGTATATTACCATAAATGTCAAAGACCTCAGAACATTACTTTTTTGTTATGAATAGCACAAGTGATGATAGATGATAAGCATTTACTTCTAGAAAGTTATAAGTACCCCTATCTGTACATACAAGTGGTAAAATAAAAAACAGAAAAAGAAGAAAAGGCAACCAAACTCATAATGCTTCCAACCCCGTCTGTTATATTTTACTAAAATCTGGTGAGAAACACTATTTTGTGATATCCTGTCTAGACAGTCTTTAGGAAAGGTCTATGCAAACATTAAATGTACCAGGGAATTGCTCCACAAAGATCCTACTACATTAAATGCAACATATAATCACTTAAGAAGGAACTTACATTTATATGGTAATGGAAATTCTAAAATTATCATTAATTATTTTATTACAGTTTTTTAATGAAGAGTTATGAACAGATACTTGCACTCAAATACACAGGTACTAACTTTAAAAAGAGAGACCCTTTCTTAACTTCAGAAAGAAAGAAAATACCTTGTAGGGAAGTTTGTATGGTGCGTGAAAATCCACACCACAGAATCTGAAGATACATCTTGGACAGGTACCAGTACTGAGCAACAACTGGGCCACACGCTTGTTTTCCGCAGTCAGAGGAAACATATTCAGTAACTGCAACTAGAACAAAAGAGCAAGTAAAACTAATGAGCATCTTTTGTGCTTTACTTTCACAGACAAATATATGGTCACCTTTAAGGATAAGCCTCTTTAAGGATAAAAAGTTCATATTTGGTATTCAAAGTTCCTCACTATTTGGTACTCTCCAATAACGTTGCTTTCATTACATCCATATTGAAACATAAACTTGAAGGCACTTTATTAGATGGATCAGGTAAAAGTTTCTAGTTGTCGAGGACTCAACATTCTAGATTATGATAAGTGTATCAACGTAACTAAATCAATCAAAAAAAATAAAAATAAAACAAATAAAATATGGTTGTCTCTGGGGAGGACAATGAAAACAAGAATAGAGACTGCAATTTTGCTTTTTATTTTGTACCATTCAGTATTGTTTGAGAGCACAGAGTAGTAAATTCGATCAACTTTCCTGTTAGAAATAAAAAATGAGTTTACTAGCAGTTTCCCTGGTGGTTCAGTGGTAAATAATCTGCCTGCCAATGCAGGAGACAGTTTCGATTCCTGATCCAGGAAGATTCGCCATGCTGCAAAGCAACTAAGCCCATGTGCCACAAGAGAGTAGTCCCCACTTGCCACAACCAGAGAAAAGCAGGTGCAGCAATGAAGACCCATACAGCCGAAAATAAATATTTTATATTTTTGCTAGAAAAAATAATCAGATCATTCTATGTTACATAATACTCGACTGACCTTAATGACAGTTAAGTAGACAAGTATTCAAAATAAAATGATCAGTAGATTCAAAAATGTCAATTTTACTTTGACGAAATAATAACTAAAAAACAACCAACTATTAACAAAGTGAGAACAATCTATTCTTTCCTACACAAGTAAAAACTCCAACAAAAACAAATTAAATGCAAAATATTTCAGAGTAATTGTTGTCTAAACAACTTGCTACTTTTCAATTTGAAAAAACTCACTTAGAAGTAAATACTGCATAGAGAATGGGCTCTTGTTGCCTGGAAGGAGGGGTAATAAAAATTAAATTATGGAATCATTCTTTTTGGGGGCAGGGTCTTCTGATTAATGAATCAGCTCACATTAGTTTGAAATGAGGAACTAGTGATATTTTATAAACTATAATTGCATGGTAATGGTACTGAGGTACTGACAAAAGACTGGCACCTTTAATTTGTGCAAAGTCATAATTCAAACAAACTTGCTTAATATTAGTGGGAGAGTGAAGCTCTTACCAACTGCTTTCTATGAAGATGTGACTCTTAGAATCAGTTTATGTTTTCTAACCTTTTAAACCCACTACTAAATTCAAGTGTCTAAATGTTTGTGGCCACTTATCAAGAGCAGATCCTTGACAGAAAATAATGAAGACAGGTAGATAGTTCTTTGGAATTCTTCACCATAAAAATCAGTTGAGCAGGCAAGACTACAAACAACAGATTGCCTGTGGCTGGGTTCTAATTCAGTTAAATATGTGCAGTTGGGAGGGAGAGGCAGGGAAGGAAATCAGGTCTGTCTGGACACACCAGTGAGAACTTTCAGACACCCAGACTGGGAAACATTGATTTAGGGTTGCCTAAGTAAATTGGAGCTTGGAAAGTAAAGAATATGTGGAGAACACTCTTGACAAAATGAAGCTCTGTGTGACCATTATTTACAAAAGATCTGAATCTCTTCCCCTAGCCCATTTAATCTAGTAGTTTGGTGCTGAGAAGGGGTTGGCATTCTTTAAGAAGCTGATTGTCAGCATTTAAAGTGTATCCCTGATGCACTGGCCTCACAGAGAAACTGTTTCTATCTTGCCCCTTTATCTTTTCTCCTCCTTTCCATTAGCTAAGGTTAAGGATTTCATTTAATTGAGAATTAAGCTTTAACTAGAAAGAGAAACAAATAAACCCTCCTGAACAAAAAATAAATCCGTGAGTGACCTTTAAAAAGGACACTTTGTACTGAAGGTTTCGCTGGAGACTTTCCTCTTTGTTAAAATGTATGTTTTACCTTTCCTTTGGCTTAAAGACAATGTTTGTTCCTCTAGTGGGTTGACTAGAGTCAAAGTATCACACAAGTCAGTAAATGACACATCATAATCTCATAGCTCTAAAAAATTATCAAACCTGTTCAGAATTAGGAAACCTCCCGACTTGAGTAATTTGAAGAGGTCTTAAGAAGCAGAACAAAACCCTCTTCTGTAATTATGTTAGTGGATTTAGAAACTTCTCAAGATCATTTTCATCTGGCGACCATCTAGCGACTTCCCAAGCACGTTAACACTATTGGGAGAAAATAACGCTGTGCCTTAAATTTGGTTTCAAATGTACAGCGCTGAAATGTTAGGATTTCATAAGACATGAGAAATCAGTTATTGCATATTAGATTTATTATCTTTAAAAGCAAGCCTTGAGAAATACATCCCGTGCTGTAAGGATTTCATTGTTGGTTGTCTTCAAGGTATTTGCTTTTAGTTTACATGTGTACACAAAGAACTGGAACGTATTGCAACAGAACCTCTTCCCAGGTGTCAGGATCCCTAGAGTTTCCTCTCCACAAACCAGCGGCAACTCGCCCGGTCCCTGGTTTACTAGAGGAGAAGATGAATTTTCTCTTCACACCTCCAACGATTATAGAAACTATTTATGGCAAAGGAGCAGGCAAAATACCCAGGTTGAGTCTCACATCCTGGGATCTTTTAAAACTCATTTTCATACAGAAGGGGGTCATTCATTTCGTGGGGTGGGGTGTGGATTTTTTAAATAAGGAGGTGCTCGTAACTTCATCGCGCTACCGATACACTCTGCAGTGGAATCTAATTTCTGGAAAGTTCATCCCCAGGTCTAACCTCGAGTCTTCGGCCAACCAAGCAAGCTCTTCTCCCCTCCACTCGGATCCAAAAAAACTTCCCACGCACCCCTCCTTGCTAACAAAGCCTCTCCCGAAGGAACGCAACGATCCCCTCCATCCACACCTCTCCGGCACCCAGTCCGCAACCCCTCACCTCAGACCTCCTAGCCTCACCTTCTCCCAGGACGCCGGAGCCTGAAATTTAACCCCTTCCAGCCCTCCGAGAGAACGGGGAAGACTAAAGACAACGCACCTATTGCGTCTAGCAATTCTGTTCCCCGAGGAAACAAGAGCTTTAGAACGAAAGTACCAGGTGCCTCACGCGAGGACTGAGACAACTCTCTCTCCTCTGCATGTTGGCAAGGAAATCAGTCAAGATGCCTGGCCAGTCGCAACACACCCTGCCTCCTCCGCGGGGAGAGAAGTGCGTGGGGCATTACTCCGGAGGGTGCGGGACTTGTCCCAGGGAAGCCTCCGTGGGATTCCGACGTCTGGGGAATCTGTAGCCGCTGCCGGAAATATCGATGAACTCTTATCCTCGGTTTAGAATGGAAATTCTTTCTAGGACAAATAAAAAGAGAGCATTTCTTCCCATGGATTAGTGGTATAGACCTAGACTGTATGTAATCCCAAGCAGCAAAGCACCACGAGCCACATCCTGACGTCAGGGGCGGGCCGGGTGGAGGGCTCGGCGCTCTGCAAGTTGTGCCTGGCGTTCTAGCGGCCGGTGTCGGCCTGGAGAGTCCCAGTTCAGAGCGGGAGCTGAGAGGAGGCGGAGATGGCGTCCCAGCCGCCGCCTCCCCCGAAACCCTGGGAGACCCGCCGGATTCCGGGGACCGGGCCGGGACCAGGACCCGGCCCCACTTTCCAGTGAGTGTGCGATTCTTCAGGCCGCGAGTTTTGTGGGCCGCAGCGCGGACTTGGCAGGAGGCGGTTGAGGCCGTTGTTGGTGGTCAGTTATCCCCTCCCCCTCTTCACCAGTTCCCACCCGCACTCTTTCGGGGGTCGAGGTGCAGCCGGGGCGTGCAGGGGTAGTTTCGGTGTCAGATAGCTGTTCTGATTCGGCAGCTCTCGAAAGCGACGTTCTCCAGGGGGTTCCTGTGCGCCTGTGTGGGTGCGGGTGCTCGGAAGAAAAGGGCCGGTATCTGTCTCTTTTCTTTGAGGGACACTGAACTGCTTGATTCTTCCCCCCCCCCCCCCCCCGCCATCCCCATCTTAAAGAGACTTTCGGTCCGTTGTAGGTGAGAAAGACATCTGCCCAGCCCCTCTCGTTAGGGAGCAAAGTCTCTAAAGCCTTTAACCATCTCTCTCCAAGTTGGTGAAAGCCCAAAAGGTCACTTTTACGCAACTACAACTCAAGCCTGTACTCTGCGTTCTTTTCCAGCATAACCCAGCATTGTTTGGGATAGAGATTTGTGAAAGCAACTTGGAAGCGGGAGTTCAAAACTGAGGCCTAAGGGTGGCCTTTGTGTGCTAGAGAGCGACTGATTTTTTTTTTCTTCTAAGGCCTGTGGTTTTTTGTTTGATTTTAATCAGTGTTAAATGAATCTACAACTCAAAAAAGGTTAAAATAGAATAAAAGGGGAGCATTCACAGCCTGTGTGATTTGTGTTGGGTGGATCTGGACTTCTTTTTAATATTTAAAAATTTTATATTGGAGTATAGTTTTATTTTTTACTGGAATATAACAACAGTGTTGTGTTTCAGGTGTCCAGCAAAGTGATTCAATTATACATGTATCCTTTTTCACATTCTTTTCCCATTTAGGTTATTTCAGAATATTAAGCAGCTTTCTCTATGCTATACAGTAAATCCTTGTTGATTATCTAAATACAGCAATGTGTACATATCAGTCCCAAACTCCCAATCTATTTTGCCCCCACACTCTTTGCCCCTGGTAACCATAAGTTCATTCTCTTAAGTCTGTGGATCTGGACATCTAACTTCAGATGGTGAGACTGGAATGTCTATGGTACATTTCCTTACGTAGAAATCCTGAACATACTGGAATGAATTTCTGCTATGTTCTGAAATCTTGTTATCTTTTATTAAGATGTTTGAGCACAATTGCTACTTTATTTAATAATGATAGGCACATAAGTAATAAGGTTTAATTATGCTGTTAAGCTGGGTGACACTTTCTGCTACCTCTTTATGAGTGGTTGACTTTCTTTAAAAATCTGGAGTGCTCTTGGGAAGAGCAAACTTTTAGTCTTGCTTCTGGTTAAGTTCTGTTTATGTAAAATTAACCATTTTCCCACTTTTTAAGAAAATGTGAATTGTAATATGTTAAACACCTAAAGACTGGTAGAGACTAAGATGATAAATACTCATGTATTAACTCCCAGCTTTAAGCAGTTAGTAACATTTTGCCAGATTTGCTACAGGTCTTTTAAAAAATAAAAATTAGAGCAACAGTTAAACCCTCCCATTCTTCCTTCCTACAGTAACTACTGTCACTATTTGGTGTTTAGTGTGCATAATGTTCTTGTTGGAGGAGGAAATGGCAACCCACTCCAGTATTCTTGCCTAGGAAATCCCATGGACAGAGAAGCCTGGTGGGCTGCAGTCCATGGGGGTCGTAAGAGTCAGACACAACTTAGGAACTAAACCACCACCACCAGTATTTTTATACTTTAGTATTTGGGTTTGTGTGTACATTACATATGTAAGTATGTATTATTATTTAGTATATTTTTAAGCTATAAATAAATATTATCAAACTGTTTGTTATCATTTGCAAAGTGTTTTTCCACTAAGTATTATTTTAAATTTCTTTTTCATTCATATAAGCTGTACAGGCATACCTGGGAGATATTGCAGATTGGGCTCAGACCACTGCAATAAATGGAATGTTGCAATAAAGCAAGTCACATGAGTTTTTTGGTTTCCCAGTGCTTATGAAAGTTATGTTTACACTCTATTGAAGTCTATGCAGTAGCATTTTGTCTAAAGAAATAATGTACATACCTTAAAGATACTTTATTACTAAAAAAAAAATTTCAAACTATCATCTGAGCCTTCAACCAGTTGTAATCTTTTTTTTGGTGGAGAGTCTTGTCCCTATTGCTGAAGGCTGGAGTGGTTGTGGCAGTTTTTTAAAATAAGACAATGACGAAGTTTGACACATTGGTTGACTCTTCCTTTCTCAAAATATTTCTGTGTAGCATGCAGTCCTATTTGATAGCATCTTACCCACAGTAGAACTTCTTTCAAAATTGGAGTAAATCCTCTCAAACTCTGATACTGCTTTATCAACTAAATTTGCATAATAGACTATACCCTTTGTTGTCATTTAAAAAATCTTCATGTCCTCACCAGGAGTGGATGCCATCTGAAGAAGCCACTTTGTTTGCTTATCCATAAGAAGCAGCTCCTCACCCATTGAAGTCTTATCATGAGGTTATAGCAATAAAGTTACATCTTCAGGCTCCACTTTAGTTCTCTTGCTGTTTCCAACACATCTACAGTTCCTTTTTTCGCTGAAGTTTTGAAGCTGCTCAAAGACATCAGTGACGATTGGAATCATCTGCTTCCAAACTCCTGTTAAAATTGATATTTTGAACTTGTCCCAGGTATCACAGATGTTTTTAATGGCATCTAAAAGGTGCCATTAAGAAAACCTTTCAGAAAGCTTTTCAATTTACTTTGCCCAAGTCCATCATGGAAATCACTATCTATGGCAGCTATAGCCTTGTGAAATTTATTTCTGAGATAATCAGCCTTAAAAGTTGAAATGCCTCTTTGATCCATGGGCTGCAGAATGGATATTTGTTAGCAGGCATGAAAACAACATTAATCTGGTTGTACACCTCTGTCAGCTCTTGGGTAACCACTTGCATTGTCAGTGAGCAGTAATATGAAAGGAATCTTTTTTTCTGAGCACGAGGTCTCTGCAGTGGTGTTAAAAATTTTTAGTAAACCATATTGTTAACAGTTATGCTGTTGTGCAGACTTTGATGTTCCACTAATAGAGCATAGGCAGAGTAGATTTAGCATAATTCTTAAAGGTCTTGGGATTTTCAGAATGATAAATGAGCATTGGTTTCACCTTCAAGTCATCAGCTGTATTACCCCCTAACAAGAGATTGTCCTTTGAGGCTTTGAAGCCTGACATTGACTTCCCTCTGGATGTGAAAGTCCTAAATGGCATCCTCTTCCCATAAAAGGCTGTTTTTTGTCTGCATTGAAAATCTGTTATTTAGCATCACCACGTTCGTTAATTATCTTAGCTAGATCTTTGGATAACTTGCTGGAGTGTCTGCATTAGCACTTGCAGCTTTATCTTGCAATCCCTTGTTACAGAGACAGCTTCTTTCCTTAAACTTTGTGAACCAACCTCTGCTAGCTTCAGAAGTTTCTTCAGCAGCTTCCTCACCTCTCTCAGCCTTCACAGCATTGAAGAATTAGGGCCTTGCTTTGAATTAGGTTTTGGCTTAAGGGAATATTAACGGCTGATTTGAGGTAGCCAGACTACTAAAACTTTTGTCATATCAGCAGTAAGGTTGTTTCACTTTCTTATTCACATGTTCACTGGAGTAGAACTTTTAATATCCTCCAAGAACTTTTCCTTTGCATTCACAACTTGGCTAACTGGTATAAGAGGCCTAGCCTTTGGCCTGTCTTGGCTTTTGGCATGCCTTCCTCACTAAGCTTATTCATTTCTAACTTTTTTCTTTTCTAGAAAAATATTTATGTTAGCCTTATCAGGTCTTAGTTGTGTGGCAGCACACAGAGTCTTCATTGTAACACATGGATGTGTGGGCTTAGTTGCCTCTCAGCATGTGAGATCTTAGTTCCCCAGCCAGGGATTGAACCCATGTCCCCTGCCTTGCCAGGCCAATTTTTATCCACTGTACCACCAGGGAAGTCCTCATTGCTAACTTTTGATTTAAAGTTAGAGATTTGTGCCTCTTCTTTTCACTTGAACACTTAGAGGCCATTGTAGGATTGTTGATTAGCCTGATTTCAACATTTTTATGTCTCAGAGAATAAGAGGCTCCTGCGAAGAGAGACTTTGGAGGAAAGGCTGGTCAGTGGAGCAGTCAGAACACACACAGCATATATTTTGGCAGTTTGCTGTCTTATGAGTGCAGTTCTTGGTGTCCTAAAACAAGTAGAGTAGTAACATTAAAGATCTCTCATCTCCATAACAAATATAATAATAACAAAAAAGTTTGAAGTATTGTGAGAGTTACCCAGCTGTTACTCAGAGACACAAAGTGAGCAAATGCTGTCTTAAAAAAAAAAATTGGCGCAGACAACCTGGGTAGAAGGGGCTTTTAGGGGAAAATGGATACATGTATATGTATGGCTGAGTCCCTTTGCTCTTCACCTGAAATTACCACAACATTGTTAATTGGCTATACCCCAATACAAAATTTTTAAAAGTTTGGGGGGGAAAATGGCGCAGATAGATTGTCTTGACGCAGGATTACAACAAATCTTCAATTTGTAAAACACACTATATGCAAAGCATGATAAAGCAAGGCGTTATAAAATGAGATATACCTGTAGTTCGTTTTAATTGCCATAGAATATTCTGTTATAGAGGGGCTTCCCAGGTGACTCAGTGGTAAAGAACCTGTCTGCTAGTGCAGGAGATACAAGTTTGATCCCTGGGTTGGGAAGATCCCCTGGAGGAAGAAATGGCAACCTGCTCCAATATTCTTGCCTAGAAAATTCCACAGACAGAGGAACCTGGTGGGCTACAGTCCATGGAGTGACAAGAGAGTCAGGCACGACTGAACACATGTATTCTGTTACATAGAAGCAAACTGTATATTTGTTCTGTCGCAGATACTAGAGAATTTGTAGTTTAAAGCTACTGCTACTTTCAGTAAACATTCTTGTGTCTTTCTCCTTGTTCACATTTACATGAGGTTTTCTGAGAGGTGAGTTACTTAGTTGGAAGGGTATGCTTATCTTCAAGTATTGACTATTATCATGGTGCTCCTCAAAGTTGTTATATACCAATTTTTACATTTTCACTAGCAAGGTATTCTGTTTCTCTATATTTTTTTCAACACTTGATGTTATTTTGTAGTACTATATTTATGAATCTAATGCATGTGAAATGATATTTAATTTGCATTTCTCTGATGAATAATAAAATGTAGGATCTGTTTTATATTTCTGGCTTTTCTAGTGGATCAGACAGTAAAGAATCTGTCTGCAATGCAGGAGACCCCAGTTCGATCCCTGGGTCAGGAAGATCCCTGGAGAAGGAAAGGGCAACCCACTCCAGTACTCTTGCCTGGAGAATTCCATGAGCAGAGAAACCTGGCAGGCTTCTGGACTATAGTCCGTGAGGTCATAAGCAGTCAGACACGACTGAAGTGACTTAGCACACAGCACGTGATATGTGTGCTATTTATCTATTCTTATGCTAACACCAAACTGTCTTTATAGTAAGTTTTTATATTTGGTTTGTCAGGATCCTTGCATTGCTTGCATGTACCTTGAAGTACATGCATTGCTGTACTTCATAATTACTTTTGTTACATTTAGCCTTTATGAAAAGACTAATTGGGATTTTTTTTATTGGAACTTTATATTTTATTGGAAATTTCATTTATATATAAAGTAAGTCTTTGCATCCATGAGTATTGTGTAAGGTGAAATTGGTGAAAATTTTATCCTTTTTTACCTTATGTAATGTTTTATTGTAGTTTCCATGAAGTTCTTCCCTATCCTTTGTAAGATACAGATACTATATCCAGCTTAATGTCAGACTCTTAATTTGCCCTGATGATTTGGTTGAAGTGTTTTAAATCCCATGTTGACAATAATGTCATTTATAAATAAGCCAGCATAAATAGCCAGCATCCTTGTATTGGTCCATAGACCTAACATTCCAGGTTCCTACGCAATGTTGTTCTTTACAGCATTGGACTTAACTTCCAACCAGTCATATTTAGGAGTGGGTATTGTTTTTGCTTTGGCTCAGCCTCTTCATTCTTTGCTGAGCTATTTCTCCACTCTTCTCCAGTAGCATATTGGGCAACTGTCAATCTGGAGAGTTCATCTTTCAGTGTTATATCTTTTTGCCTTTTCATACTGTTCATGGGGTTCTCAAGGCAAGAATACTAAGGTGGCTTGCCATTCCCTTCTCCAGTGGACCATGTTTTGTCAGAACTCTCTGCCATGACCTCTTTTGGGTGGCCCTGCATGGCATGGCTCATAGTTTCATTGAGTTAGACAAGGCTGTGCTCCATGTGACCAGTTTAGTTTTCTGTGATTGTGGTTTTCATTCTATCTGATAGACAGAGTACCTGAAGAACTCTGGGTGGAAGTTCGTAAAATTGTACAGGAGGCAGTGATCAAAACCATCCCCAAGAAGAAGAAATGCAAAAAGGTAAAATGGTTGTCTGAGGAGGCCTTACAGATAGCTGAGAAAAGAAGAGAAGTGAAAGGCAAAGGAGAAAAAGATATATCCATCTGAATGCAGAGTTCAAAAGAATAGCAAGGAGAGATAAGAAAGCCTTCCTCAGTGATCAATGCAAAGAAATAGAGGAAAACAGTAGAATGGGAAAGATTAGAGATCTCTTCAAGAAAATTAGAGACAGCAAGGGAACATTTCATGCAAAGATGGGCACAGTAAAGGACAGAAACGGTATGGACCTAACAGAAGCAGAAGATATTAAGAGGTGGCAAGAATACACAGAAGAACTATACAAAAAAGATCTTCATGACCCAAATAACCATGATGGTGTGATCACTCACCTACAGTCAGACATCCTGGAGTGTATCTCAAATGGGCATTAGAAAACATCACTACGAACAAAGCTAGTGAGGTGGTGGAATTCCAGCTTAAGCTATTTTAAATCCTAAAAGGAGATGCTGTGAAAGTGTTGCACTCAATATACCAGCAAATTTGGAAAACTCAGCAGTGGGCACAAGACTGGAAAAGGTCAGTTTTCATCCCAGTCCCAAACAAAGGCAATGCCTAAAAATGTTCAGACTACCGCACAATTGCACTTATCTCACACTCTAGCAAAGTAATGCTGAAAATTCTCCAAGCTAGTTTTCAACAGTACATGAACCAAGAACTTCCGTATGTTCAAGCTGGATTTAGAAAAGGCAGAGGAACCAGAGATCAAATTGCCAACATCCGTTGGATCATCGAAAAAGCAAGAGAATTCCAGAAGAACATATATTTCTGCTTTGTTGACTATGCTAAAGCCGTTGACTGTGTGGATCACAACAAACTGGAAAATTCCTCAAGAGATGGAAATAACAACCACCTTGCTTGCCTCCTGAGAAACCCGTATGAAGGTCAAGAGGCAACAGCTAGAACCAGACATGGAACAATGAACTGATTCCAAATTGGGGAAGGAGTATGTCAAGGCTGTATGTTGTCATGCTGCTTAATTTAACTTCTATACAGAGTACATCATGAGAAATGCCGGGCTGACTGAAGCACAAGCTGGAATCAAGATTGCCAGGAGAAATACCAATAACCTCAGATACACAGATGACACCACCATTATGGCAGAACGTGAAGAAGAACCAAAGAGCCTCTTGATGAAAGTGAAAGAGGAGAATGAAAAAGTTGGCTTAAAACTCAGCATTCAGAAAATTAAGGTCATGGCATCTGGTCCCATCACTTTGTGGCAAATAGATGGGGAAACAATGGAAACAGTGAGACACTTTATTTACTAGGACTCCAAAATCACTGCAGATAGTGACTGCATGAAATTAAAAGACACTTGCCCCTTGAAAGAAAAGCTATGATCAACCTTCACAGCATATTACAAAACAGAGACATTACTTTGCCAAGAAAGGTCTGTATAGTCAAAGCTCTGGTTTTTCCAGTAGTCATGTATGGATGTGTGAGATGGCTCATACAGAAAGCTGAGCGACGAAGAATTGCTGCTTTTGAACTATGGTGTTGGAGAAGACTCTTGAGAGTCGCTTGGACTGCAAGGAGATCAAACCAGTTCATCCTAAATGAAATCAGTCCTGAATATTCATTGGAAGGACCAATACTGAAGCTCCCAGTATTTTGGCCACCTGATGGGAAGAACTGACTCATTGGAAAACACCTTTGATGCTGGGAAAGATTGAAAGCAGAAGGCGAAGGGGATGACAGGTTAAGATGGTTGGATGGCATTACCAACTCAGTGGACATGAGTTTGAGCAAGCTCTGGGATTTGATGATGGACAGGGAAGCCTGGCGTGCTGCAGTCCATGGGGTTGCAAAGAGTTGGACATGAAAGAGCGACTGAACTGAACTTCTATTGGTCCAGGCTTTCACTGGAATTCTTCTCAAGTCTTGCTATCAGTTATGATGTTTGCTTTTTGTTTTTGATAGATAGCCAGCAAACTTCTATCTCACTATGTTACTTGGATTTTTATTATGAAGGGTAAATTTTGTAAATTGCTTTTCTTTATCCGTTGGGATATTTTGTTTTTTTATTTTATTATGACTGTTTTCTTGCATCACTTAATGGTCCAGTGTTGAATCATCCTTGCATTTCTGGATGAACTCTGCTTAATTTTGTTTTTTTTAAAAAAAATAACAATGTTGAAATATAATATTTTAAGATATTTGCATATATGTTCCTAGGTGAATTTGGCCTCTAATTTACTTTCTTTGTATCTTTCTGGTTTGGTATCAGAGTTTTAAAGCTACAGGAATTTTTCTATGGAGTCTAGTTTTTATTTCTTTAGACTGTCTTTTCCTTAGCATTTTTTCAAAATTTTACCTGACACCTTCGTCCTCTGCAGCTTTATTAGGCTCTTTGTTGTTCAGTCACTAAGTCATGTCTGACTCTTTGCAACCCTATGAAGTACAGCACGCCAGTCTCCCCTATCCTTCACTATCTCCTGGAGTTTGCTCAGATTCATGTTCATTGAGTCAGTGATGCTATCTGACCATCTCATCCTCTGCTGCCCTCTTCTCCTCTTGCCTCCAATCTTTCCTGACATCAGGGTCTTTTTCAATGAGTTGGCTCTTTGCATCAGTTGGCCAAAGTATTGGAGCTTCAGCTTCAGCATCAGTCCTTCCAATGAATATTCAGGACTGATTTCCTTTAGGATTAACTGGTTTGACCTCCTTGCAGTCCAGGATTCTCTCAAAAGTTCTTTTCCAGTACCACAATGCAAAAGCATGTATTCTTCAGTGCTCAGCCTTCTTTACAATCCAGCTCTTACCTACGTACATGACTACTGGGAAAACTATAGGTTTAACTGTATGGACCTTTGTCAACAAAGTCATGGCTCTGCTTTTTAATATGTTGTTTAGGTTGCTCATAGCTTTCTTTCCAAGGAGCGTCTTTTAATTTCATGGGTGCAGTCACCATCCACAGTGATTTTGGAGCCCAAAAAAAGAAAATCTATTCCTGTTTCCACTTTTTCCCCATCTATTTGCCATGAAGTGATGGGACCAGATGCCATGATCTTAGTTTTCTGAATGTTGAGTTTTAAGCCAACTTTTTCACTCTCCTCTTTCACTATCATCAAGAAGCTCTTTAGTTCCTCTTCACTTTCCGCCGTAAGGGTGGTGTCATCTGCATATCTGAGGTTATTGATATTTCTCCCGGCAATCTTGATTCCAGCTTGTGCTTCAGTCAGCCCGGCATCTTGCATGATGTACTCTGCATAGAAGTTAAATAAGCAGGGTGACAATATATAGCCTTGACATACTTGTTTCCCAATTTGGAACCAGTCCATTGTTCCATGTCCAGTTCTAACTTCTTGACCTGCATACCGGTTTCTCAGGAGACGGGTGATGTGGTCTGATATTCCAGTGTCTTTAAAAATTTTCCAGAGTTTGTTGTGATCCACACAGCCAAAGGCTTTAGTGTAGTCATTGAAGCAGAAGTAGATGTTTTTCTGGAATTCCTTTGCTTTCTCCATGATCTGGCAAATGTTGGCAATTTGATCTCTGGTTCCTCTGAATTTTCTAAACCCACCTTGAACATCTGAAAGTTCTCGGTTCACATACTACTGAAGCCTGGCTTGAAAGATTTTGAGCGTAATCTTACTAGCATGTGAAATGAGTGCATTTGTGCAGTCATTTGAGCATTCTTTGGCATTGCCCTTTTCGGGGACTGGATCTGGGTTCAGATCAACGTCTGTGTATGTGTTCTCCTGCTCAGCAACTACAGCGTTTGTGCTTGGTGCCCGTAGTGCCCAATCTGACAATTCATGTCTTTATTTCAGGAAAACTCTCACCAGTCCTGTTTTTAAATACTGTTTGAGCACTGTTCTTTCCTATCTCTTCTAGAATTCCTATTAAACATATCAGGGGTAGTTCTGCTGCAAGTAACAGTATCTGACTTTCTGTGCTTTGGACTATAGACACAGTTATTCTTTGGTTGACAGGAAGTCTAGAGTTATGCTAACTCAACATTGTTATCAGCGGACCTATATATTTTTTTTGGCCTCCTTTTTGTCAGCTTTCTGACAGTCTCAGTCATCCCTGTCTTACTCTTGCTCCCTCAAAAGGAATCTCTTTTTTTGCTCTGGCTGCTTTAAAGATAACCCCCCTTTCCTTTTTTTCTTTTTCCAGCAGTTATACTTTGTTGGGATTTAATGTATTTTTCATTACATTATTTTTGGTGAGATTCATAGATAACTTGAATCTGACTTGATGTCTTTCACTGATTTTAGGAAAGGCTTAAGCATTATCTCTTTAAATATCACTTCTGCTCATCATCTTTTCACTTCTCTGGCTCTAATTATATATACATGCTCTATTTTTCACTATACTCTCCATGTCTTACACTCTTTTCTGTATGTGTCCTTTTGTTACTCATGCTTCATTCTGGGTATTTTCTTCTGAGCACTCTTCTAGTTCACTGCTATTTTTCTTTCAATTGTCCAATCTGATGTTAAACGAGTCAGTCTTTGAGTTCATAGTTTTAGGTACTTTATTTTTTTTTAGTTTTAGAATTTTCATTTGATCCAGCTTTAGAGTTTCTGTTACCTCCTGAAATTCCCAATCTTGCCTTTTTTTTTTCTTGAGTATTTGTGGCATAGCTGTTTAAAGTCTCTACCTCATAATTCCATTATCTGAATATATATCATTTTTATTGTCTAACATCGCTCTTTTTTTTTTTTTACATGTAGTTTTGTCATCATAGAGGCTCAATTATTTTTCAGTGAGAGCTGGACATTATATATAGACAATGTAAGGCAACTGGAGGCCTAGGATGGTCTCTTCCCACAGAGGTTTTATTTTTGACAGGCACCGTGGGCCACTAGCAGTCCAGGGTCATTTTAATAATTTCAAATTTGAGCTAATTTGAAATTGTGGTTTTCAGTTTCTGCCTGGGCTAGTCTATTTCTTGTTAACCATTTCCCCCTTACTCTTAGCATATGACCTTTTAAGGTCCCAGTCTGAAGTGTGGGCATTACCTTGTCCCTCCTCTTTGGGCTTCTGAACTCTAATTTTTGTCTTCTTAGCTCAGAGAAGCTTTAAAAAACTCTGCTCAGTTTCTCATACCGTCAGCCATCTCTGGAACCGGCCCCCATCCCTTGAGAAACATCTAAAATGGGCTCTCTAGCTTTTCTAATTGTTTTCTGTGGAAGGGTTGATCTGGTTACTTAGAATACCATTACTTGAAGTAGAATTCCCCAAGTTCTGTATTTCTCCTCTGTATCTTATTGTACAACTAATTTTCTTTTTGCCTCATAGTTACAAGATTCCTTATGTCTGTGGGCATTGTGTATGAGTTCTAATGAAATTTTTTCATACTTATAGGCATTTTTCACTTTTTATTTTACAGATGTTATGACTTCATTTATGTCTTTTGACTTTTTTAATCAACTCATTCAATCTCTAATTCTTATTCTCATCTCTTTGACCATTATAAACATATTTAAAATCTTTGTTATATAAGCTTAGTTTTTCCTTGAATGACCTTTAATTCTTATTGTTGATTTTTGTTACTTTGGCATCCTAGTGTTTTTATTTGTTCTTGTGTATAGTTTTGAATATTTTTAATGTGTCTATCTTGAGTAGGAATTTGTGAGTTCTGTTGTCTCACCTTTCCCTGCTACATTCAGTACTCTGTGCCTGGTAGGTTTTTTTGTTGCTTCTACCTCCCTCTCAACACCCACTCCCCATGTAAGAATCTGGTATAAAAATGGTAGCTTAGATTAAGGATATCACAGATTAAGTCACTGAGTCAGTTGTTAACTTGTTTCATTTCCTGGGTTTGAGGCTTTATCAGAGTCTCCCCCTGCAATGCTTTATCAGAGTCTCTTCATCCGCAATGCAGGAAACCCTGGTTCAGTTCCTGGATCGGGAAGTTCCGCTGGAGAAGGAATAGGCTACCCACTCCAGTATTCTTGGGCTTCCCTTGTGGCTTACCTGGTAAAGAATCCGCCTGCAATGTGGGAGACCTGGATTCAGTCCCTGAGTTGGGAAAATCCCCGGGAGAAAGGAAAGGCTCGCCCACTCCAGTGTTCTAGCCTAGAGAATTCCATAGGTCATAAAGAGTCGGACCCAACTGAGCGACTTTCACTTTGTTTCCCCCTTCCTAGTTCCATAACTTTCTAAAAATTGTAATCTGTTGTTAGCAAATTTCATAATCTTTTTCACCACTGTAAGCAAATTTTTAAGAACCAATGTATTTCTTCCTAGTGCCTAGCCTCAATGAAGTAGTTTCATTTGAGTGGAACACTTACACACTGAGCTGCTTCATCCAGACCTGGATGTACTACACTATTTGGTAGTACACTGACCCTTTGTAAAGTTTTGGTTCTTTTTTTATGATGTGAGTCAGTCTGAGGTAAACAACTTCCCTGATGATTTATGCTTGCCAAAACCTTTAGATCAGACCTTTAGATGCATCCTTTAGTTTGACTGGAAATACAGAGGATGGGGTATAAGTTAAACAACATTTAGGGGAAACACAAGTCCAGAATGGGGGACATTCATTAAGGAGACTGGCTGGGCTCTTCTGAAAGTCCAAGACATTATTGTTTTCTTTAGATGAGAATGAAGACACAGTGAACCAGATGCAATGTGTGAGACATAATTGAATTTTTGTCTCCCCCCTCCAAAAATAAATAAGACATTTTGACTTTTACAACACAGTGATAAAGACTAACAACCTATTTTTTTTTTAATGGGCACAATATGTGAATAGACATTTCTCCAAGGAAGATATAAAACTGGTCAATAAGCATATGAAAAGAAACTCTGTCATTAACCATTCAGTTCAGTTCAGTCGTTCAGTCGTGTCCGACTCTTTGCGACCCCATGAATCGCAGCACGCTAGGCATCCCTGTCCATCACCAACTCCCTGAGTTTACTCAAACTCATGCCCATCGAGTCGGTGATACCATCCAGTCATCTCATCCTCTGTTGTCCCCTTCTCCTCCTGCCCCCAATCCCTCCCAGCATCAGGGTCTTTTCCAATGAGTCACCTCTTCGCATGAGGTGGCCAAAGTATTGGAGTTTCAGCTTCAGCATCAGTCCTTCCAATGAACACCCAGGACTTATCTCCTTCAGGATGGACTGGTTGGATCTCCTTGCAGTCCAAGGGACTCTCAAGACCAACACCACAGTTCAAAAGCATCAATTTTTCAGCGCTCAGCTTTCTTCACAGTCCAACTCTCACATCTATACATGACCACTGGAAAAACCATAGCCTTGACCAGACGGACCTTTGTTGGCAAGGTAATGTCTCTGCTTTTTAATATGCTATCTAGGTTGATCATAACTTTCCTTCCAAGGAGTAAGTGTCTTTTAATTTCATGGCTGCAGTCACCGTCTGCAGTGATTTTAGAGCCCCCAAAAATAAAGTCTGACACTGTTTCCACTGTCTCCCCATCTATTTCCCACGAGGTGATGAGACCAGATGCCATGATCTTAGTTTTCTGAATGTTAAGCTTTAAGCCAACTTTTTCACTCTCCTCTTTCACTATCATCAAGAGGCTTTTTAGTTCCTCTTCACTTTCCGCCGTAAGGGTGGTGTCATCTGCATATCTGAGGTCATTGATATTTCTCCTAGCAATCTTGATTCCAGCTTGTGCTTCTTCCATCCCAGCGTTTCTCATGATGTACTCTGCATATAAGTTAAATAAGCAGGGTGACAATACACAGCCTTGACGTACTCCTTTTCCTATTTGGAACCAGTCTGTTGTTCCATGTCCAGTTCTAACTGTTGCTTCCTGACCTGCATACAGGTTTCTCAAGAGGTGGGTCAGGTAGTCTGGTATTCCCATCTCTTTCAGAATTTTCCACAGTTTATTGTGATCCACACAGTTGAAGGCTTTGGCATAGTCAATAAAGCAGAAATAGATGTTTTTCTGGAACTCTCTTGCTTTTTCGATGATCCAGCGGATATTGGCAATTTGATCTCTGGTTCCTCTGCCTTTTCTAAAACCAGCTTGAACATCTGGAAGTTCTCGGGTTCACGTATTGCTGAAGCCTGGCTTGGAGAATTTTGAGCATTACTTTACTAGCGTGTGAGATGAGTGCAATTGTGCGGTAGTTTGAGCATTCTTTGGCATTGCCTTTCTTTGGGATTGGAATGAAAACTGACCTTTTCCAGTCCTGTGGCCACTGCTGAGTTTTCCAAATTTGCTGGCATATTTAGAGTGAAGCACATTCACAGCATCATCTTTCAGGATTTGAAATAGCTCACCTGGAATTCCATCACATCCACTAGCTTTGTTCGTGGTAATGATTCCTAAGGCCCACTTGACTTCACATTCCAGGATGTCTGGCTCGAGGTGAGTGATCACACCATTGTGATTATCTGGGTCTTGATCATCTTTTTTATACAGTTCTTCTGTGTATTCTTGCCACCTCTTCTTAGTATCTTGTGCTTCTGTTAGGTCCATACCATTTCTGTCCTTTATTGAGCCCATTTTTGCATGAAATGTTCCCTTGGTATCTCCAATTTTCCTGAAGAGATCTCTAGTCTTTCCCATTCTGTTGTTTTCCTCTATTTCTTTGCATTGATTGCTGAGGAAGGCTTTCTTATCTCTCCTGGCTATTCTTTGGAACTCTGCATTCAAATGGGAATATCTTCCTTTTCTCCTTTGCTTTTTGCTTCTCTTCGTTTCACAGCTATTTGTAAGGCCTCCTCAGACAACCATTTTGCCTTTTTGCATTTCTTTCCTTGGGGATGGTCTTGATCCCTGTCTCCTGTACAGTGTCACGAACCTCCATCCATAGTTCATCAGGCTGTCTGTCAATCAGATCTAGTCCCTTAAATCTATTTCTCACTTCCACTGTATAGTCATAAGGGATTTGATTTAGGACATACCTGAATGCTCTAGTGGTTATCCCTACTCTCTTCAGTTTAAGTCTGAATTTATCAATAAGGAGTTCATGATCTGAGCCACAGTCAGCTCCAGGTCTTGTTTTTGCTGACTATATAGAGCTTCTCCATTTTTGGCTGCAAAGAATATAATCAATCTGATTTCGGTGTTGACCATCTGGTGATGTCCATGTGTAGCATTGTCTCTTGTGTTGTTGGAAGAGGGTGTTTGCTATGACCAGTGCGTTCTCTTGGCAAAACTCTATTAGCCTTTGCCCTGCTTCATTCTGTACTCCAAGGCCAAATTTGCCTGTTAGTCCAGGTGTTTCTTGACTTCCTACTTTTGCATTCCAGTACCTATAAAGAAAAGGACATCTTTTTTGGGTGTTAGTTCTAAAAGGTCTTGTAGGTCTTCATAGAACCATTCAACTTTGGCTTCTTCAGCGTTACTGGTTGGGGCATAGACTTGGATTACCGTGATATTGAATGGTTTGCCCTGGAAACGAACGGAGATCATTTGTCGTTTTTGAGATTGCATCCACGTACTGCATTTCGGACTCTTTTGTTGACTATGATGGCTACTTCATTTCTTCTAAGGGATTCCTGCCCACAGTAGTAGATATAATGGTCATCTGAGCTAAATTCACCCATTCCAGTCCATCTTAGTTCGCTGATTCCTAGAATGTCGACATTTACTCTTGCCATCTCCTGATTAGGGAAATGCAAATCAAATACACAGTGGCATACCATTTCACACTCACTAGGATGCCTTTAGTAAAAATAATGGCAGATAATGACAGGTGTTGACAGAATGTAGAGAAATTGAAACCCTCATGCACCGCTGGTGAGCATGTAAAATGGTACAGTTGCTTTGGGAAACAATTTGGCAGTTCTCAGAAAGGTTAAACACAGAGTTACCATATGACCCAGGAATATCATTCTACTCATAATAGCCCCAAGGTGGAAACAGCCGATCTATGGATTCAGTATCTATCTATTCAGTAATAAAAAGGAGTCATGAAATTAAAAGACGCTAACTCCTTGCAAGGAAAGTTATGACCAACCTAGACAACATATTAAAAAGCAGAGACATTACTTTGCCAGCAAAGGTCCGTCTAGTCAAGGCTATGGTTTTTCTAGTGGTCTTGTATGGATATGAGAGTTGGACTATAAAGAAAGCTGAGCACTGAAGAATTAATGCTTTTGAACTGTGATGTTGGAGAAGACTCTTGAGCATCCCTTGGACTACAAGGAGATCCAACCAATCCATCCTAAAGGAGATCAGTCCTGGGTGTTCACTGGAAGGACTGATGTTGAAGCTGAAAGTCCAGTACTTTGGCCACCTGATGTGAAGAGCTGACTCATTTGAAAACACCTTGCTTCTGGGAAAGATTGAGGGCAGGAGGAGAAGAGGACGACAGGATGAGATGGTTGGATGGCATCACCGACTCAATGGACATGAGTTTGGGTAAACTCTGGGAGTTACTGATGGACAGGGAGGCCTGGCGTGCTGCAGTCCATGGGGTTGCAAAGAGTCGGACTCAACTGAGCGACTGAACTGAACTGAAGGTACTAATATATTCTACAGCATGGATGAACCTTCAAAACATTAAAGTGCAAGAAGCCAGTCACAAAATGCTACATATTGTATGTTTCATTTACAGTTCAGTTCAGTTACTCAGTCGTGTCCAACTCTTTATGACCCAATGAATCGCAGCACACCAGGCCTCCCTGTCCATCACCAACTTCTGGAGTCCACCCAAACCCATGTCGATTGAGTCGATGATGCCATCCAACCATCTCATCCTCTGTCGTCCCCTTCTCCTCCTGCCCTCAATCTTTCCCAGCATCAGGGTCTTTTCCAATGAGTCAGCTCTTCCCATCAGGTGGCCAAAGTATTGGACATTTGTCCAAAGAAAGCAAACCTATAGCTACAGACAGTAGCTTAGTAGATTAGTAGCTTGTAGCTAGTAGCTTAGTAGATTAGTGATTACACAGGATTAGAGGAGAGTAAGAAACAGGGAGTGACTGCTAATGAATATGGGATTTTTGTACACTTCTGTGAATATATGAAAAATCTTTTTACACTTTAAATGGGTGAATTTTATGGTATATGAATTGTAGCTCAATAAAGCTATTTAGACAAAGATAACTGAGAGTAATGGATATGTTTTGAATTATCAATTGAGTAATGGAGAATATGGATTTGTTAATTTTCAGAGATGGGAAACAGTATTACTGTTTTGTCTGAAATATCTTTGTTGTCAGGAGATGCCCACAGAAATATTTAGGAGTAGTTTATTCGGTCTGCAAGTTAATTTCAAATAGCTCAAGAATTTTTAAAAGACTGTAGAGTGAGAAAGGGAAAGCAAGTGTGGCAAAATGATAGCAGTTGTTGAATCTAGATGGAAGGTATGTGGATATTCATTGTACTTTTCTTCATGCTCTTTTTTTTTTCTTTCCTGTTTGAAACTTTTCAAGATAAAAAACTGGGTGGGGGAGACTTTTTGCACTTTCAGCACTAAGGAAAAATCTTTTGTTCTTCTAACCATAGGCTTCTTTAGTTATTATGCTTGTTGTAACATAGAGCAAAACTATATATACCTACTGAATGTATTTGTGTATGCCAGAAACAGAGACCATTAAAACCAAAGAAGAGGGAATTCCCTGATGGTCCAGCAGTCAGGACTCCAAATGCTCACTGCCGAGGGCCTAGTTTCAGTCCCTGATTGGGGAACTAAAATCCCACAAACCAAATAGGGCAGCCAGAAACGACAAAGAAGAGTAAGAGGAATAGACTACATTTCATATGTAGTATATGTAATCTTTTTATTACCAAATGTTTAAATTTAATTCCCTATAATTTTTAAAGTTCCATATTCATCACAATTTATGAAACAATACAAGGATATAGAAAGAAAATCTATATTAATAGTCTGGGTGATACATGTGTATTAAATACTTATTAATGAAAGACTCCACATAGTGTTTGTGTGTGTGTGTACATGTGCTCAGTTTGGTTTTAATGCAGGCAGATTCTTTACCACTGAGCCACCTGGTAAACCCTATAGTGTTTGTATCGTACCTATTTATATGCTAAGCTCTATAGTAGGTGATGCTTCCCTGGCGGCTCAGACAGTAAAGCACTGCGAGAGACCCAGGTTTGATCCCTGGATTGGGAAGATCCCCTGGAGAAAGGAAACGGCAACCCACTCCAGTACTCTTGCCTGGAAAATTCTGTGGACAAAGGAGCCTGGTAGGCTACAGTCCATGGAGTTGCAAAGAGTCGGACACTACTGAGCCACTTCACTTTGACCACAGTAGGTAATGGAGAAGCAAGGAGAACTCCTGTGCCTTTGAGGAGCTCGCTGTTTACAGGAAGAGTCAGATACATAAATAAATGTAAGATACTGTAGAATCCACCTGCCAATGCAGAAGATGCAGGTTTGATCCCTGGGTTGGGAAGATCCCCTGGAAAAGGAAATCGCAATCCACTCTAATATTCTTGCCTGGGAAATCCCACGGACAGAGGAGCCTGGTGGGCTACAGTCCATGGGGTCACAAAAGAGTCATACACAACTTAGTGACTAAACAAGAACAACTGTACAAAATATGGATAAAGAATTATAGGAAGAACTTTTAGTGATGGCAGAATAATTTAGGGGGGAAAAGTAATTGACAAGTTGAAAGGTATGCAGAATATAAAAACATCTGCTAGAAGACATTTTAGAGCAAAAAAGAAAATATTTATGGAGCTCAGATTCAGGAAAGCTGAAAATTCATAAAGGTGAACATGACCTTTGGATGCAGTTTTTCCATATAAGCTTCTGCTGATTTCAGAAAAAGCAGCTTAGATAATGTAGCTAGTTGAATAGCTCTTTTTTGAAGCATGGTTGGAGTTCAGATGCCCTGCAAGAGGAGATACTGATAAATTACCCATGCATTTATGTTAGAACCTGAAAAGATACATCTAGATATAAGGATATAAAAGAAGTAGACAGGCCCTTATAGGAACAGAAGCCCAGCTTCAAATCATCAATTCCTGAAATTAAGGACATTATGCATTGATAGTAGCCTTAGAAGCATGTCTGAACCAAACTAAAGGATAGTTCAGAAAATGATATCCAGGTATATACTACTGTATATAATATAGATAAGCAACAACAAGGACCTACTGTATAGCACAGGGAACTAATGTATAGTACAGGGAACTGCATTCAATATCTTGTAATAACCTATAATAGAAAAGAACCTGGAAACAGTGATATATATGTTCAGTTATGTATATGTATATGCACTTATTTTGTTGTTGTTCAGTCACTCAGTCATGTCTGACTCTTGTGACTCCATGAACTGCAGCACGCCAGACTTCCCTGTCCTTATTATCTCCCAGAGTTTGCTCAAACTCATGTGCATTGAGTTGGTGATGCCATCCAATCATCTCATCCTCGGTTGTCCCCTTCTCCTCTTGCCTTCAATCTTTCCCAGCATCAGGATGTTTTCCAATGAGTCAGCTCTTCCCATCAGGTGGCCACAGTATTGGAGCTTCATTTTCAGCATCAGTCCTTCCAATGAATATTCAGAGTTGATTTCCTTTAGGATTGGCTGATTTGATCTCCTTGCTATCCAAGGGACTTTGAAGAGTCTTCTCCAGCACCACAGTTCGAAAGCATCGATTCTTCAGTGCTCAGCCTTCTTTATGGCCCAACTCTCACATCTATGCATGACTACTGGAAAAACCATAGCTTTGACTGTACATATATATATATATATATCTGGATCACTTTGCTGTATACCTGCAACTAACAAAACACTGTAAATCAACTACATTTCAATTTTAGAAAAACAATATCTAGAATGAAACACATCTGGAGAAAGAGAACATCATCCAGAATCTCAGATTATTGCTACAATAATGATTGCTGATGCACAGAAAAATAAAACAGCCAGACCCAGGAGGACATTATATAACATAAATGTTAGCTAAGTAAACAGCTAGGGAAAAAAAGATTCATAGGGACTCTAGATATTGGCGTTATCAAAGAGACTTTAAATTATGTTTAATATGTTGAGGGCAATAAAAGAAGAATTTTGACAGAGAATTGGAAACTATTAAAAAAGCAAAGGAATTTCTAGAATAAAAATAATAATCAAGATTGAGAACTTGTTGGGTTTAGAAACTGATTAGACACCACAGGTGTGTTCTGTAGCTACTGAGAATCTATGGGCTGGATGCTATTTTTCAAACTATGTAGTAACAGTACACGACAAGATAGGAAATTTGTACCAGTATGTAGAACAACATTGACCCTAAACACATCATTTAGTTCAGCTGGCATTTTTTTAAAATTTTATTGGAGTATAATTGATTTACAATGGCATGTTTCAAATGTACAGCCAAGTGAATCAATTATACATATACAAGTATCCACTGTTTTAGATTCTTTTCCCATATAGGCCATTACAGGGTACTGAGTAGAGTTCCCTGTGCTATACAGTAGGTTCTCATTAGTTACCTATTTTGTATATATTAGGTTGGTGCGAAAGTAATTGTGGTTTTTGCATTGTTGAAATTTGCCATTTGATATTGGAACCACCAGGCTTCCCAGGTGGTGCCAGTGGTAGAGAATCCACTTGCCAGTTAGGGAGATGCAAGAGATGTGGGTTCGATTGCCGGGTCAGGACTATCCACCACTTGGAACCACCACTGCACTGTACATTCCTTAAAACTAGAAAAGGAACTACTAGATCTATAACCTACAGCAAACATGATAATTGCCAGTACCATCTTGAAAATTTTCCCTTTGAGACTGGGAATGAGACTAGGATGCTTTCTGTCATTCCGTTTATTCAAGATTGTGCTGCAAGTCCTAGATGCAATATCTTAGCAATCAAAGCTGTAAGAATTGAAAAAAGGAAGAAATAATCTATTGTTATTCACATACAATATGACCACAGATACTTAAGATTCTAGAAAATACAAAAGAATCCAAAATAAGGTTGCTAGATATAAGGACTATATTTTTTAATCAATTATTTCCATATAACAGCAACAAAGTGAAATTTTAGAAAGACACCATTTACAATAACATCAAAACCCCCCAAATATATAGAAGTAAATTTAAAGAAAGACCTCCACATAGTAAACTATAAAACACTGAGACTCGGTAGTTATTTTTAAAAAGATTGTTGAGAAAAATCTTTAAGAGATAAGTAAATGGAGCATATGTTATAATCTTAAGTTGAAACTCAGTATTTTGGAGATGTTGACTACCTCAAATTAATCTATGAATTTAGTGTAATCCCAAATCAGAATCTCAATAGGGCTTTTGCAGGGAGAGCAGTATAGTACTTCAAGCTCTGATTCTAAAATATATCTGGATATTCAATGGGTCAGATAGCCAAGACACTGCTGAAGATGAAGAATATTGTGGGAAGACTTGTTTTATTGGATATTAAGAACTATTATAAAACTACAGTAACTAAGATAGTACCATTTTAGGTGTAAGGATGGATAGATACCAAGTTGTAACTAACTCTGAGAAAATGAACATATGTCTTTAAAAGAAACCCCAGGTTGAAGATACTACTACTAATGCAAGCACAAGTAAACAAGAAAAAGAGTTTAGTCAGCCACTTTATCTTACCCATTTTTTTCTTAACACAGATTCTAAGCATTTGGATATTAGAGGTTGTTCCTTACTCTTAAAAATCTTTAGTAGAACCTATTTACTAGATTTAATAGAATCATAATGTTGTTTATATAGAAAGTTTAGTAGTTAGTTTGAATTAATTTATTGTGTGCTTAAATTACAATTTTGAATCTTTTTCGGTTTTAGATCTGCTGATTTGGGTCCTACTTTGTTGACAAGACCTGGACAACCAACACTTACCAGAGTGCCACCACCCATTCTTCCAAGGCCATCACAGCAGACAGGAAGCAGTAATTTGAACACTTTCAGACCTGCTTACAGTTCATTTTCTTCTGGATATGGTGCCTATGGAAATTCATTTTATGGAAGCTATAGCCCTTATAGTTATGGATATAATGGGCTGGGCTATAACCGCCTTCGTTTAGATGATCTTCCACCTAGTAGATTTGTTCAGCAAGCTGAAGAGAGCAGCAGAGGTGCATTTCAGTCCATTGAAAGTATTGTGCATGCATTTGCCTCTGTCAGCATGATGATGGATGCCACTTTTTCAGCTGTCTATAACAGTTTCAGGGCTGTATTGGATGTAGCAAACCACTTTTCCCGATTAAAAATACACTTTACAAAGGTTTTTTCAGCTTTTGCATTAGTTAGGACTATAAGGTACCTTTACAGACGGTTACAGTGGATGATAGGTTTAAGAAGAGGCTTGGAGAATGAGGACCTATGGGCAGAAAGTGAAGGAACTGTGGCTTGCCTTGGTGCTGAGGACAGAGCCGCTAACTCAGCAAAATCTTGGCCAATATTCTTATTCTTTGCTGTTATCCTTGGTGGACCTTACCTCATCTGGAAACTGCTATCTACTCACAGTGATGATGTAACAGGTAAGAGTAATAGAATGGGTTTAACAACCATGTAACAAGGACTTCCCTGGTGGTCCAGCAGTTAAGACTTCACCTTCCAATGTGGAGGTGTGGGTTCAGTCCCTGGTCAGAGAACTATGATCCCACATACCTCACAGCCAGAAAACTAAAACATCCAAACAGAAGCAATGCTAAATTCAATAAAGACTTTTAAAAAATGGTATACATCAAAACAAAAAATACTATATATAAGTCATAAATTTCAATAATAGATTAGTTAAATTAGCTTTTTTATATTCATTTGTATTTAATCTTTTGATTGAGTTATTTTTTCAGTTAAGAACTTTAAAACTAGAAGAGGAACATATAGCAAAAACAGACTTGTTGATTTATTCTTTGTTAGTTCAGTTTAACAGCACACATTACTTAACTACTGTAAACAAAGTACTAAACTTGATGCTATAGATGATACAGAGATAACATAGGGAATAAACCCCTTATCCTTTTTAAAACTTAATGAGAGAGAGGTAGGTGAGACACATATAGGTAATTGTAGTGAGGCGTAAAGAGTGTAAGGAGTATGACAGTTGGGGAGAAACATAAGACTTACTGAGCCTTTTTATATGCAAGACACTGTGCTAAGTATTTTGTGTATTTTACTCATTTAATTCTTACAACATCATGCACAGCATTGCCTTTTCTCTTTAAACAATAAAGTTTGCTATTCTTAAAAAATAATAATAATTCTTACAACAATCCTAAGAGGAATTATCTTCATTTTACAAGTGATAGAACTGAAGTTCAAAGAAGTCACTTCCTCAGGGTCACATCTTTAATAAGCCAGAACCAAAAACAAAATGAGGCATCTTTGACTGTTAAGCTCCTACTCTGTCAACTGGTACAGAATATTATCTCAGTTTAGAATTGAAGCTGACATTTTTTGATTATTCGAATCTAGAAAGAAGTAGCATCTAAGTTAGATTTTGGAAAGACAGGTAATGTTCCATCAGTTGTGTAGGAAAAACACAAGACTGAAGCAGATGGAATAGCTTGAACAAAAGTATATAGGCAGGAACTATAAGAGTTGTTCATCAACTGTCCTGTAATATTGGATAAAGGATACTGTGAAGTAAGGCTGAGAAATTATATTGGAACCTAGTAACGGAAGATCTTCATTTCCATGGAGAGGAGTCAAAAGATGAAGCCTCCTGTAAGAGAGTAGGAGAGGATACGATCCAAGACAGGTGGAAGGGAGAGGTGATTTTTTAATCTGAGGCCAGAGAGGGAGCATGTGTTCATTAGTAAAGTTTTATTAGAACACAGCCACATTCATTCATGTGCATTTTATTATGGCTGCTTATGTACTGAAAGACCAGAGTTGAGTAGTTTATGACAGAGACCCTATCTTTGTTGGCACTCTTGTTGCCTTGCACTTGTTCTACACACTGCATATCTCAGTATTATAACTTGACAATGTATTGAGTGCAGCATGTGTTGTTATACTGCAGTACATATTTTTTATTATGAGTGCAGACATGCCTCATGAGAAAAGAACAGTGAAGTATACTTTGAATGTCACACTTTGAAGGCGCACTATTGTCTGGATTATTCTAGTATTGAATTAGGTGGCAAAGCGTTGCATTTGTTATGCAGTGACAACATAGCTATGTTAAAGTGATACAATATACATCACCATTCCCAGGCTATTCCCAACTGAAAGTCAACAGTCAGAAAAATGAGAAAATTGAAAATGAAATATCCCATCAGAGCAGAATTCCCTCACCTGAAAACAGGGTGGGGGAGAAGGAGCAAACAGAAAAAAATAAGCCTGCAACCAAAGTAAGATTCTGAGAGACTTCTTTGTCAGATCAGCAAGGAAATCTGTTTACTATTGGTTATTGCAATAGCCAAGGAAATATGTTCAGAAGAAGTAAACTTGTTTGAGACTATTAACATTTCAGGGAGAACAGTTTCTGAAAGAGTGTTTGAAACAACAGCAATAGTCATTTTAAAATTAGGCAAATGGATTTACTTGGCTTGAATGGATTTACTTGGCTCATGAGGACCCAGTAGATGTTGATACTGTTCAGTAGTTTATTGGAAGAGTCCTGTTGAATTTGAAGTGATTGAAGATGTTGCCTCTGTGAACAGACTGCTGGGAACAACTACAGATGAGTATTTTCAAAGCAGCTGGAAAACACACTAATCCAGCCCAACTTGAAGTTACATCTACAGAGATGTGTTGTAACTAATGGTAAAAATTTGTGTGTAACAGAAGACTGGGCAGGACAAAATTTACAGAATTTTGAAAATATAGTTTTTAAAGCCTATAGTTATTCATAATATTCTTTATCAGCAGGTACATTGCATAAAATATTTGAATTTATCATATGTTATTGAACTAGTAATGTCAAAGATAAACTTCAGTCACTCTTGTGGACATAACTGTTGTCAGTTCTGTGAATTTTTATCAGGAGAAGAAGCTGAAGATCCTGACTTGCCCTACCATACAGCAGTGAGATGACTGAGCAGTCAGTGGTTAAGTTTTATTACTGTTTTGGGAGGATCAAGGCCAAGATTGAAATTTTTCTGAAAAACAAGAATCACCATGAGCCACTGTTAGAAAACACTAAGTGGCTTTGGAAATCAGTCTTTGCTGCAGACTTGGTAATCTTAATGAGTTCAACCTAAAACTGTAAGGCAAAATAGCATTGGAGTAAAGGAGGAACCAGAGATCAAATTGCCAATATCCGCTGGATCATCGAAAAAGCAAGAGAGTTCCAGAAAAACATCTATTTCTGCTTTATTGACTATGCCAAAGCCTTCAACTGTGTGGATCACAATAAACTGTGGAAAATTCTGAAAGAGATGGGAATACCAGACCACCTGACCCACCTCTTGAGAAACCTGTATGCAGGTCAGGAAGCAACAGTTAGAACTGGACATGGAACAACAGACTGGTTCCAAATAGGAAAAGGAGTACGTCAAGGCTGTGTATTGTCACCCTGCTTATTTAACTTATATGCAGAGTACATCATGAGAAACGCTGGGATGGAAGAAGCACAAGCTGGAATCAAGATTGCTAGGAGAAATATCAATGACCTCAGATATGCAGATGACACCACCCTTACGGCGGAAAGTGAAGAGGAACTAAAAAGCCTCTTGATGATAGTGAAAGAGGAGAGTGAAAAAGTTGGCTTAAAGCTTAACATTCAGAAAACTAAGATCATGGCATCTGGTCTCATCACCTCGTGGGAAATAGATGGGGAGACAGTGGAAACAGTGTCAGACTTTATTTTTGGGGGCTCCAAAATCACTGCAGATGGTGACTGCAGCCATGAAATTAAAAGACGCTTACTCCTTGGAAGGAAAGTTATGACCAACCTAGATAGCATATTAAAAAGCAGAGACATTACCTTGCCAACAGAGGTCCGTCTGGTCAAGGCTATGGTTTTTCCAGTGGTAATGGATGGACGTGAGAGTTGGACTGTGAAGAAAGCTGAGCACTGAAAAATTGATGCTTTTGAACTGTGGTGTTGGAGAAGACTCTTGAGAGTCCCTTGGACTGCAAGGAGATCCAACCAGTCCATCCTGAAGGAGATCAGTCCTGGGTGTTCATTGGAAGGACTGATGCTGACTCCAATACTTTGGCCACCTCATGTGAAGAGTTGACTCACTGGAAAAGACCCTGATCCTGGGAGGGATTGGGGGCAGGAGAAGAAGGGGATGACAGAGGATGAGATGCCTGGATGGCATCACTGACTTGATGGGCATGAATTTGAGTAAACTCCGGGAGTTGGTGATGGACAGGGAGGCCTGGTGTGCTGCGATTCATGGAGTCGCAAGGAGTCGGACACGACTGAGCTACTGAACTGAACTGAAAGTTACTTTGACAACAACTAATATTGTTTGAATCACAAGTAATGTCACACTGCTTTTATACCTCATAGGTTGTCAAAAGCTAATGAAACAAGATTTCCATTCCCACATAAATTTGCAGCAGTTATACTTTTCTAGGTCATTCTACAATTCAGAAGTGTTTTTGGACCTCCATGCAAGTGTGGGGGAAATGTCCGTATTTCAGAACCCATTTAACTGCCATTAAAGAGCTTCCATTTAATCTTCATTTGAAAGTGATTAGTTTCTAATGAAATGACATGTTCAAAGGTTAATATCAAGAGAATTTAACAATTCTATGCTATTCACCCTCTTAGGATGAATATGCTCATTAAAATCACATGTTCAGTGGATTGGTATTAGAATTTGGCAATACATGTCTTTGCGAAAAAACATTTTCCAAATGAGATACCTTAAATCTCATTACAAATTAGTGTCAACGGATGTATATTTGCAGTTGATAACAGATAGAAAATATTCTTTGAACCCCAAATTAAGTGAAGTATTATCCTACTCCAAAAAGATTCCATTCTTTACAATAGACCTATATTACAAAAAAAGAACTCAATTGTTATTATATTTTAAATTTTTCATAAAATTTATGGAAAAATTTTTTCTGTCATTGTATAAGAAACTACATGACACATTCAGTTTTGCCTCATGGCCTGCAAAGCTTAAAATATTTCCTGTCAAAATTATTTTACTCTATAAAAAAAAACTGCCGACCCCTGGCTCAAAATAAGGAAGCTGGAATTTGGAGCTTAAAGAAAAGGAAAAAGTTTATAAAAGATATTGTAATAAACATGTTGTTGATCTTACATAGTGTTAATTGTGGAAATTACTTTGCGGGATAGCTTTTCTTTTGGCAAATAAGTTTATATAGTTTGCAAAACATTGCCACTGGAATATCTTTTTTTTTTAAGTTCTATTAACCTAATCTTAATTTGGTTTATAGACAATACCAACTGGGCAAGTGGTGAGGACGACCATGTAGTTGCTAGAGCAGAATATGATTTTGTTGCTGTATCTGAAGAAGAAATTTCTTTCCGTGCTGGTGATATGCTGAACTTAGCTCTCAAAGGTAAGAAAACATGAATAAATGGGAATTATCTGTGTACTTTTAGAATTTGTAAATGTATTGAAAACTGCATTAAAGGATAGTGGGGGACAAAAAGGATCTTGGTCACTGTTAGTTAAGTCAGGGGTAGTTACTAGAATTTCTTTTTGTCCGTGTAAACCTTTCAAACCTGGGGGAGTGGGAGAGAAATGTTCCAGCAAAGTTGTTCCAATATTTCACTGAGATAAGGGAAGATTTTGTTAATATGATCTCTTCTAAACTTAAAACATTTGAATTCCAAGTTAATTACCAACCCAAAAACATGAGGTGAGCACTAAATGTAATGAGTCTAATAAGCCAAAGTAATTGCCTGGCATCATCTAAAACATCCCTGTTAGTCTTTTGTTGCTGAAACTAGTATTACTTTTTTACTTGAATCATGTTTACCGTAGAGACTTCAACATGAATATTTAGGAATTACTGTCATGAAGTATTAAAGAACCTCAGCAAGAAATTTATAGACATTCAGGTTAATTTTCAGACCATGTTGCTAATAGTTTTTAATAGCTTCAAACAAAATGGCCTTTTCCTCCACTTTTCCCCAGTAATGACGATCAGAATTTTTGTAGATTTACCAAAAAAAAAAAAAAAGGATTTTTTGTTTGTGTGTATTTATAGAGATTCAGTTTTGCTATGAAAAGTCACATTTTGTTGGTAAAGATACTAGTAACAATAATAAGAATGGTCACTTATAGACTGCTTCGTAGGTACTAGGGAAAATTCCCTGGCTGTCCAGTGGTTAGGACTCAGTGCTCTCAACTGCCTAGAGCCTAGGTCCAACACCTGGTTGAGGAACTAAGATTCTGCTAACTGCAGAACGGTCAAAAAAAGAAAAAAATATAATGTGCTAGACACTGTACATATTTCATTTAAACCTTATAATAATGCTGGGATGTAAGTACTGTTATTATTCTATTCCTGGCTTACATATGAGAAAACTGAAACTCAGAATGAGTGAGTTGTCCAGTGTTACCTAAGATGTAATGGAGATGGGACTATGAACCTAGGTTTATCTGACTTCAGAACCTGTATTTTAATCACTTTGGCTGCTTTCCATGTGCTTTATTAATGGAAACTGCCATTTTATTGGTGTTAGTCACTCTTTACACAAGGGAGAAATATCTTCAGTGTTCAATCCTTAGTTTAATTGGGTAACTAGTTGAAAATCTTGGATCAAATTAGCTAAATCTCTGTCTCATCTCTTCACACACAAAACCTAGGCTTCTGAGAAAAAAATTTTAAATAATGTAAAGAAAAATTATGTAAGAAAAATAATGTAAGAAAAATTCTGGCTGTTAGGTATTATATTCATGTTTTTCGTCCAGTCAAAATAGTGATTTACTTAGATTTCAAAAGAATTCTTTCTTTTTAAGATTTATTGTTATAGGGAAGTACAGTTAATTAGTTTTAATAAATTAAATAAAAAGTAAAGAAGATCAAATGTGGATTCTTTTAAATTATAATATTCCAGAAAAATTTTATATCTCAGATTATTCTTCAACTAATAGTGCCTTTTAACACTTTGCTTCTTTACTTTCTTCATTGCTAACATGTTAGGGCATTTAGAACAAAATCAGTCACAGACATGGTTAATTTAACTTTTTTTCCTTTTTATTATAGAGAAACATGAAAATGTCATATTGTGCCGGAATTACAGTTTTGAACTAAAACTTAACAATTAAACAGCTTTTTAAAGATGTAAATAAAAATAGCACAACACTGTAAAGCAACTATACTTCAATAAATTTTTTTTTATATAGGTGGGATTATTTAAATAATTTTTTCTACTTTAAGCTTAGAGTATTAACTTTTTGTTACATGGCTGTAGGTAACTGAGGTCTTCAATTTTTGCCCACCTTGGATTAAAATTAACATTCATTGTCCTTCAGGATTGTGAATCACAATCACATAGAATGGATTTTTTTTAATTTCAGCCAAAAATATATAAAGAAAGCTGGCTTACATAAATGAACCTATCTATTTTCTGTACTCATTCTAACTTATCAAGAAGTAGTGAGATACTCATTCCTTAAATTTCAATTTAAAATATGAAAGACACTGATGTTAATTTTCAGCTTTTGAGAGAACTGAATTTTTTTTTCTCTATGAATGCACCAACTGACATAAACTTTATGTTTTTCAAGGCTGAAAAAAATGTTCATAAATACAAAATTTAAAATGTTATAAGAAGGGATCCTAGAATTGAGCCTACTCATCTTGATTTTAAATATTCATGTGCACTATTTATTTATGAGTATACTATAATATGTAAGTATAACAAAGATTTTAACATTTTACTATCAATATTCTGTTGGACCCTCAAAGTATGTTATAATTACAAGGCTGTCTTTTCTTCCATCAGAGCAACAACCCAGAGTGCGTGGTTGGCTTCTGGCCAGTCTTGATGGTCAAACAACAGGACTTATACCTGCTAATTATGTCAAAATTCTTGGTAAAAGAAGAGGTAGAAAAACAGTGGAATCCAGTAAAATTTCCAAGCAGCAACAGTCTTTTACCAATACAACACTAATTAAAGGAGCCACAGCTGCTGATTCTTTGGATGAACAGGAAGCTGCCTTTGAATCTGTTTTTGTTGAAACTAATAAGGTTCCAGTTGCATCTGATTCCACTGGGAAAAATGGAGATAAACAAGATCTTTGATAACTTTCATATTTGCCTGAAGTTGAACTATAGAGTACTTTTTAAAAATTTCTTCTTACAAAGAAATTAATCTACAATCCAATGAAAACATTTGTTAATGACTATTTAAGATGTTTTGCTGCTAGAAATTACTCAAGTTGTACACTAGTATGTTGGTCTAGTGACCTGGTTACGTTTTATGAGTTATTGGACCATGAGGATATTTGTTTAGCTTAGGTTATAAGATTATGGAGACTATCATTTTCATCTTATTTGGAACCCTGTGTTTCTCTTGAAAGAGTAAGATTGATGAACTGTAGAATACACACTTTGCTACAGTAGGGATCACTAATACATTTTAAAATTCTAGTTTAATTGACTTGGAATCCTCAGAAATTGAGTGACAGTGTATGAGAACAGGCTAATTTTTCTACAACTTTAATTAAACTGAATAGTAAAAATTTTCTGATGTGTATTACATCCAGTATTGGGTTTGCTTTAGGCAGTAGTAAAATATTTTCACCCAACAATTAATGCTATTATGTTTTATTGTATTTTTGAAAATTTTATCTTAGAAAGGTTGCTAAAAGCATTGTAAAGGAAATGGTTCTGGGGTGATAGTTAGCCCGAATAGTTTTCTTTGCTAGTAAAAAGGCTACAATTTATCTTTCTTACAGATTGCTTCCTTTTCTTCAGAGGGTCATATGACTTTTTATATGTATGACTAGTTTTCATCCTGGGTGAATCAGAACTCTTAATCTGTAAGATTTACTTTGTTTTTCTCCAGCCTAGACTCAAGTTCTTTAAGTTTGCAACTCGATTCTAGCAGTAATGATTTTAAATCTTTTCACAGATTCTCTGCTTCTACCTATTAAAATTATTTTTTTAATTCCATATTCAGACTGTTCTGTAAACATTGAGAGTGTATTACATTGGGTACATATTTCTTTTAGGTTCAGTTTTTACTACTGAGACTATAAATAAAATGCTGAATTGCCATTTAGAGTATGATAATATTATTTGACTTGTTTAGGAATGATTTTAGGTACAGTTAAATTTCAGTACACTGAATATTTCCCCACAAAATTGGAAAATTCATATACTTGCTATTATCATACTACAAAAACAATATCAGTTATACAGAGTATGAAAATACATTACAGATATTGTTGAAAACTTAAAATTATTTGATGAAGACTTTGATCTTTTTCTTCTTATAGAGTTTATGTTCAACAACTAAGTAATTCTGAAATAGTTCAAACTAAAACATTAGGAACCAAGTATATGTGTAATCAACATAGAATTTTACTAAAGACTTCTTGGGAACCTCTCTTTTGTGATAATACAGTAAGTAATGTATCATTTAAAATACAATGTTGACCCCATGCAGAAAAAAGTAACAAAATAGTAAAATTGTTATCTAGACATATTTTTCTAACACCTAGTTCTTCAAACCTTCAAGTTGAGGAGATTAAGTTACTTATATACTATTTTCCATTTGTATTCAACACTTAGAGGTTCTGCTTTGCTTTGTTAATTAGAAAGTCATTTATGGAAATTTTGTTCTTGAAACAAATTTTTTATAAAACAAATTATTAAATTTGATGTTGAGACATCTAAATTGAATGCAAGTAGAGGTGAAATTTTGAGTTGGTGCTATTTAGATTAGAAAAGGGGTCTTTATGATTGCTATTAAAGATGTATAGGGAGAAGAGTATAGCACAAAATAAATGACAAAAACAATTTGACTTTTCTTATGGTATTTTTGTTTTGGTTTTTTTTTTTTGGTTAAGAATGCTAAATTGCAGCATACATTTTATGTATATTATTTGTGTCTAAAAATTCTTTTTCTAATAAGAATCTAGAAAAGGAATTTAGGAATAAGCAGAAAAATTTTATAACCTTTCTTATCATGACAGTTTTAGGTTTCAATATTGTTATTTTTAGAAATTTATTTAAGGACTGCTGCTTTGTAGAAATTACAAACTGAAAAAAACATTTTAAATTAAATACAGTAATCACAAGTTACAACAATAAAACAGGTTTCATTTAAATTTTTTTCTGATTGTAATTTATCAGTATAGAAAGTAAAAAGGTAAGCTTTATACATTTTCATGTGTTAACATTTTATTTAGGTATTTGATTTAGTCTATCAGTGTGTCATATATTTACTTGAATACTGATGTCCTTTATCTGTGCTTTCTTTAATAGATAAAAGAACAAATATTAAATGCTGTTAACATTTTATTTTTAATAGATTGTGAAGTTATTTTATTGGACAAATAAAAATATATTAAACTTGATTGACATTTTTTGAAGACAAACTGTTAACTGTTTTTACAGGATTGCAATTAATGTAAGTCTGTTTTTCTTCACATCATTGTATATATTGGCTACTGCAGATCCATGTGTCTTTTCTATTTACTTGTGATTAAAGAAAATATTGAATTTACACTTATGTAAAAATTACCTTGAAGATGAGTTAACTCATTATTGACTGGGGAATTTTTGAAGGAACTAACGCCCATGGCTAGCAGTTTTTATTTCGGCCACCCAAAAGTTAATTCTGTTATTTCATTAGCACTCTTTGGATTATTACACTCAGTAGTTACACCTGACATACCTGTAAGTCTCCAGCCCAGTGAGTTTCATTTTCACTTTCCGTATCAGAATCCATCACTAAGGTTTTTTCGTCTTTTATTTTTTGTTGTTGTTTTTTTTTCATCTGAAGCAGAACTGTATTCTGAAGAACTATCATCTCCTGAGACACTATATGTCCCTTACACAATCAGAGAAAGTACCTGCGTAAAATTCACTGAAAAATGCTTCTTCCTCAAAATTTCATGATGCATCATTTTTGAAAATTTTATTAAATAAACTTGCATTTAAAATATACACAAGGTTGGAACAAAAACCCAACAGAGCAAAATGGGAATGATAATGACAATCATAAGTTGTATAATGAGCCCTTGATCAATTTTAAGCTCTAACAACTTTGCACAGTGATGCTGAGCTGATTATATCACTCTCTAAAAATGTATTGATACATCTCCAGTCAATAATGTTTTAAAATAAGACCTCAGATCTAGGTTTTGGGAGACCTAGATTCTAGTCTGGACAACTACTTACTGTGAGATATACTTATTGTAAGATGATTTTTCAGTTTCCTCATTGATAACATTGGCGATAGCTGCTATAATCTACCTCACATAAGAGTGCTTTTTTTAAAACTATAAATCAAAAGAGTTTATGGCAGCTATATATTTTGTAGTTTCTTCCATGCTTATTTAAACTTCTCACATCCTGTTAAAATGGCACAAGGTATTTATATCAATCTCAAGTTTCATATTCACACATAATTAAAAATTGAAATTAGTTCACTAGTACTTATAACTTTGCCCAAAATGTAATTTTAAATTATTTTGCTGAATACCTGAACAGCCTAGAAAAATATTTATTCAACACAAAGTGGAATATTTATTCAACACAAATTTTGTTTTTTAAGCATTGCCTTGAAGTGTCCTTTGAAATTGTATGTTGTTTTTATGTAGGTTATCTCATTTGGGAGAAGGAACTGTTTATTTTAGGTTAAGACAGCTAAGTCTTGAATCTTCTGGGGTACTTACTATATTATGCCCTATGAATAGAGAAGTAATGTTTTAAGTATTCTAACCTAACGGTGTTTCTGTCCTCATATAAATCGTCTTGTTTTGTAAGAATTTCATGTGCTCAGAATTGACTCAGTTATTGATTATACTCTTTATTAATGACACCAGTATCAATCGTCTAGAAAATCTGTAGTTTTGTTCTGCTTCATTTTACCCTAATAGTTTTCTTCATCTGCTGCCTGCAATTCCATATTCTCCACTCTCTTCTGTATTTAATGTTTATCCTTCCAAGCCATCTTCTAAATTTTTCACATATTTCTTTAAAAAACTGTATGATAACATTTATTTTGTATAGCTTTTCAATTTTATATAAGTGATATGGTATAAAACTCATTTCTAACTTTCATAAACATTAGGATTTTAGGAACTATTCATCTTACTGTGTATAACATGCTTCTGACACACATTATTCTGTTATAGTCACATACTATAGCTTATCTTTTCCTCTAGTCATAGATACTCAGGTTATTTCCAGCTGTTCACACTTCTACAAACTTGTACATTTCTTCTTATGACTCTGCCTGTAATTTCTTTGGTATATATGTCCTAGAGTAGAATGGCTGGTGTTTTGAGTATATACATATTTAATTTCAGTTAGTAATGATGGATTGTTCTCATGAATAGTTGTACAGTTTGCACTTACACCAGCAAGACAAGAATATCATTTCCTCTACATCTTCAGCAGCATTTGATATTTTCTGATTTCTTATAATCTGCTCTGTGTGAAATTGTATGTTGTCTTAATCTGCATTATCTGATTACTAATAAGCCCACACATATACTTTTTTTTTAATGACTGCACTGGGTCTTCATTGCTGTGTGCAGACTTTCTCTGGTTGTGGCAATTGGGGGCTACTCTCTAGTTGTGATGCACCGGCTTCTCATTGTGCTGGTTTCTCATGTTGTGAAGCATCGGGTCTAGGCACGCAAGCTTCAGTAGTTGTGGCATGTGGACTCGGTAGTTGTGGCTCACAGGCTCTAGAGCACAGGCTCAATAGTTGTGGTGCGTGGGCCCAGCTGTACCATGGCATGTGGGATCTTCCTGGACCAGGGATCAAACACGTGTCTCCTGTGTTGACAAGTGGATTCTTTACCACTAAGCCACGAGGGAAGCCCTGAGCATATACTTTTTAGTCATTCTGGTTTTCTTTTCTATGGATTGCCTATACTTATAGAGAGTGGATGGCCTGTACTTATAATATGCCCATTTTTCTATTGATTTTTCTCTTTCTTGTTGATTATAGTGCAAGAGATTCTTTATATATTCTAGGTAATGTTTCCTTGTTAGTTGCAGATGTTAGAAATAACTTGGGCTTATCATTTATTAATTCTTGTCTTTGGTGTCATTGATGGAATAGAAATTTTGCTTCCAGTTGTTATATTCTTTAGGTCTTGTTCTATCAGTGTTATAGTTTTATATTTACATTTAATTTAACTGGGGTTTAGTTTTGGTTATAATCAGTCAGTCAGTCCATTGTCCATTCAGTCAGTTCATTCAGTCACTCAGTTGTTTCCAACTCTTTGTGAGCCCATGGACTGCAGCATGCCAGGGTTGTCCATCACCAACTCCCAGAGCTTGCTCAAAACTCATGTCCATCAAGTCGGTGATGCCAGCCAATCATCACATCCTCTGTCATCCCCATCTCCTCTTGCCTTCAATCTTTCCCAGCATCAGGGTCTTTTTCAATGAGTTGGCTCCTTACATCAGGTGGCCAAAGTACTGGAGCTTCAGCAACAGTCCTTCCAATGAATATTCAGGACTGATTTCCTTCAGGATTGATTAGTTTGATCTCCTTGCCGTCCAAGGGACTCTCAAGAGTCTTCTCCAACACCACAGTTCAAAAGCATCAATTCTTTGGCGCTCAGCTTTCTTTACAGTCCAACTCTCACATCCGTACTTGACTACTTGAAAAACCACAGCTTTTACTAGATGGACTTTTGTTGGCAAAGTAATGTCTCTGCTTTTTAATATGCTGTCTAGGTTGGTTATAGCTTTTCTGCCAAGGAGCAAGCGTCTTTTAGTTTCATGGCTGCAGTCACCATCTGCAGTGATTTTGGAGCCGAAAAAAATTAAAGTGTCACTATTTTCATTGTTTCCTCATCTATTTGCCATGAAGTTATGGACCGGATGCCATGATCTTAAGTTTTCTCAATGTTGAGTTTTAAGCCAGCTCTCCACTTTCCTCTTTCACTTTCATCAAGAGGCTCTTTAGTTCTTTGCTTTCTGCCATAAGGGTGGTGTCATCTGTGTATCTGAGGGTATTGATATTTCTCCCAGCAATCTTGATTCCAACTTGTGCTTCATCCAGCCCAGCATTTTGCATGATGTACTCTATTTAATTTAAATAAGCAGGGTGACAATATACAGCCTTGACGTACTCATTTCCCAACTTTGAACCAGTCTGTTGTTCCATGTCCGGTTCTAACTGTTGCTTCTTGACCTGCATAGAGATTTCTCAGGAGGCAGGTAAGGTGGTCTGGTATTCCCATCTCTCAGAATTTTCCACAGTTTGTTGTGATCCACATACTCAAAGGCTTTGGCATAGTCAGTAAAGTTCTTCTGGAACTCTCGCTTTTTTGTTGATCCAGCAGATGTTGGCAATTTGATCTCTGCTTCCTCTGCCTTTTCTAAATCCAGCTTGAACATCTGGGAGTTCACGGTTCATATACTGTTGAAGCCTGACTTGGAGAATTTTGAGCATTACTTTCCTAGTGTGTGAGATGAGTACAGTTGTGCAGTAGTTTGAGCATTCTTTGGCATTGCCTTTCTTTGGGGTTGGAATGAAAACTGACCTTTTCCAGTCCTGTGGCCACTGCTGAGTTTTCCAAATTTGCTGGCATATTGAGTGCAGGACTTTCACAGCATCATCTTAGAGGATTTGAAATGGCTCAACTGGAATACCATCACCTCCACTAGCTTTGTTCATAGTGATGCTTCCTAAGGCCCGTTTGACTTCTCATTCTAGGATGTCTGGCTGTAGGTGAGTGATCACACCATCGTGGTTATCTGGGTTATGAAGGTCTTTTTTGTATAGTTCTTCTGTGTATTCTTGCCACCTCTTCTTATTATCTTCTGCTTCTGTTAAGTTCGTACCACTTCAGTCCTTTATTGTGTTCATCTTTGCATGAAGTTTTCCCTTGGTGTTTCTGATTTTCTTGAAGAGATCTCTATTCTTTCCCTTTCTATTGTTTTCCTCTATTTCTTTGCATTGATCACTGAGGAAGACTTTCTTATCGCTCCTTGCTATTCTTTGGAACTCTGCATTCAGATAGTTATACCTTTCCTTTTCTCCTTTGCCTTTTAATTCTCTTCTTTTCTCAGCTATTTGTAAGGTCTCCTCAGACAACCATGTTGCCTTTTTGCATTTCTTTCTCTCGGGATGGTCTTGATCACTGCCTCCTGTATGGTGTCATGAACCTCTGTCCATAGTTCTTCAGGCACTTTGTCTATCAGATCTAATCCCTTGAATCTATTTGTCACTTCCATTGTATAATCATAAGGGATTTGATTTAGGTCATACCTGAATGGTCTAGTGGTTTTCCCTACTTTCTTCAATTTAAGTATGAATTTTGCAATAAGGAGTTCATGATCTGAGACACAGTCAGCTCATGGTCTTGTTTTTGCTCACTGTATAGAGCTTCTCCATCTTCAGCTGCGAAGAATATAATCAAGGAATGTAATATAATATATCTCAGGAGCGGATGTCAGCCTGGCTTATCGTTCCAGGATCCAAAACTATTGGATATAGTATGAGATATGAATTCAACTTATTCTCCAGCTAATCACTAAAAGGGTTATTAACAAAACCACTTTCTCTCTCTAGAGGAAAATTATCTTGGATTTACTTTATTAGCACTATTTCCTTGAAATTGTGGGTTAAGATACATAAGGAATGCCAGCTGTTTATCCAGCAGCATACATTTGGTTGTAAAAAGCACAGGCTTTGAAATTTCTCTGAGTAAGATACATCTGGTAACCAAGCGTGTTCCTCCTTGGGGAGACAGGGAACCCACCCTCAGGAATTTTTATACCATAGTGGTTCCTGTGGCATGTGAGGCTCGCCTAAGGTAATGCCAGGTTTATTGTACTGTGCCCTTTCCAGCAAGCTAAGTGACCTTAGTACCAAATTATATCCTTTTGAGTCTTGTGAGTATGAATATCTGCTGGGCATGCAGAGTAGAATTGTAAGTTTTTTCTAATACTATCTGTTAAATCCATTTTTCACCTGTTTCACTGCATACCAATTTGTCATAAACGTGAAACTTGGGGCTCTCTGTTCTGTTTTTGATGTCAGTTCCTTTCCCAGTGTAACATTGTCTTAATATAACTTTGTAATATGTCTAAATAGCTGAATCCTTTTGTTCTACTTTGATAGAATTAACTTTTGTCGATTTTTATTCTTCTAGTATCCTTTTAGTCAAGTTCCCCAAAACAAGCTGCTAAAATTTTTATTGAAATTGGATTGAATTTGCAGATTACTTTATTTTTTTTTTGAGTTTTTTTTTTCCATTTATTTTTATTAGTTGGAGGCTAATTAGTTTACAGTATTGTAGTGGTTTTTGCCATACATTGACATGAATCAGCCATGGATTTACATGTATTCCCCATCCCGATCCCCCCTCCCACCTCCCTCCCCACCCCATCCCTCTGGGTCTTCCCAGTGCACCAGCCCTGAGCACTTATCTCATGCATCCAACCTGGGCTGGTGATTTGTTACACCCTTGATAATATACATGTTTCTATGCTGTTCTCTCAAAACATCCCACCCTCGCCTTCTCCCACAGGGTCCAAAAGTCTGTTCTGTACATCTGTGTCTCTTTTTCTGTTTTGCATATAGGGTTATCATTACCATCTTTCTAAATTCCATATATATGCGTTAGTATACTGTAATGGTTCTTATCTTTCTGGCTTACTTCACTCTGTATAATGGGCTCCAGTTTCATCCATCTCATTAGAACTGATTCAAATGAATTCTTTTTAATGGCTGAGTAATATTCCATGGTGTGTATGTACCACAGCTTCCTTATCCATTCGTCTGCTGATGGGCATCTAGGTTGCTTCCATGTCCTGGCTATTATAAACAGTGCTGCGATGAACATTGGGCTGCACGTGTCTGTTTCAGATCTGGTTTCCTCAGTGTGTATGCCCAGAAGTGGGATTGCTGGGTCATATGGCAGTTCTATTTCCAGTTTTTTAAGAAACCTCCACACTGTTTTCCATAGTGGCTGTACTAGTTTGCATTCCCACCAACAGTGTAAGAGGGTTCCCTTTTCTCCACACCCTCTCCAGCATTTATTGCTTGTAGACTTTTGGATAGCAGCCATCCTGACTGGCGTGTAATGGTACCTCATTGTGGTTTTGATTTGCATTTCTCTGATAATGAGTGATGTTGAGCATCTTTTCATGTGTTAGCCATCTGTATGTCTTCTTTGGAGAAATGTCTGTTTAGTTCTTTGGCCCATTTTTTGATTGGGTCATTTATTTTTCTGGAATTGAGCTTCAGGAGTTGCTTGTATATTTTTGAGATTAATCCTTTGTCTGTTGCTTCGTTTGCTATTATTTTCTCCCATTCTGAAGGCTGTCTTTTCACCTTGCTTATAGTTTCCTTTGTTGTGCAAAAGCTTTTAAGTTTCATTAGGTCCCATTTGTTTATTTTTGCTTTTATTTCCAATATTCTGGGAGGTGGGTCATAGAGGATCCTGCTGTGATTTATGTCGGAGAGTGTTTTGCCTATGTTCTCCTTTAGGAGTTTTATAGTTTCTGGTCTTACATTTAGATCTTTAATCCATTTTGAGTTTATTTTTGTGTATGGTGTTAGAAGGTGTTCTAGTTTCACTCTTTTACAAGTGGTTGACCAGTTTTCCCAGCACCACTTGTTAAAGAGGTTGTCTTTTTTCCATTGTATATCCTTGCCTCCTTTGTCGAAGATAAGGTGTCCATAGGTTCGTGGATTTATCTCTGGGCTTTCTATTCTGTTCCATTGATCTATTTTTCTGTCTTTGTGCCAGTACCATACTGTCTTGATGACTGTGGCTTTGTAGTAGAGCCTGAAGTCAGGCAGGTTGAGTCCTCCAGTTCCATTCTTCTTTCTCAAGATTACTTTGGCTATTCGTGCAGATTACTTTAGAATTAAAGTATGTTAATCTTGTATTTGTAGCTTTGATGAATGCTTTTTAGTTCTAAAGTTATTGATTCTCTTTGGTTGTCTGTGAAATGCAAATAATGAATTTTATTTCTTCCTGAAAGGCCTTTTACTTTTCTTTCATTTTGACTGTTTTGGCCAGGTTGCCAGTCTATATTTGACAGAGCTGTGGTAGCAGGCATTTTTATCAAATTTCTACTTCAGATTCTAAACTTGCTCTATTAAATGCTATGTCTGCTGTGAGTTTTATTCTAGTTAGTCTTTTTCAAAGGAAGTTCCTGTTTATTGATAATTTATATATGCCTTTGTTCAGGTTTTTTTTTTAATTTTTCACCTTTAGTAATAGTAACATAGAGAATAACATTGATTGCCTGATATTGAGCTATTCTTGCATTCCTACTTGATGTTATTTTTTAATGAAATGATTTCTCAAAAATACAAATATAAATGAGTATGATGGTTTAGTTGCTAAGTTGTGTCCGACTCTTGCAACTCCATGGCCTGGGAACCCACCAGGCTCCTCTGTCCATGGGATTCTCCAGGCAAGAATACTAGAGTGGGTTGCCATTTCCTTCTCCAGGGGATCTTCCCAACCCAGGAATCAAACCCGGTCTCCTGCATTGCAAGGAGATTCTTTACCAACTGAGCTACAAGGGAAGCCCATAAATGAGTATAGAAAATGACTAAAAGTGGGGTATTATGCAGAAATGTAACTGTGTGTTCAGAAAGCAGAATTGCCACTATTTGATGAGGTGTCCTGGAAGAAGATAAGCTGAAAACGAGCTCTGAGTCATGGTCTGGCTTCATTTTCTCTGATATTTTACAAAAGCCTTTTCTAGAGAAAGTCATTGAGTTTATACTGGGAAACCTAGGGTTATCCACATTTTATGTACTGGGTTGGTGGGAAAGATCGTTTGATTTTTCCATACAACAGTACAGAAAAACCTGAACCAACTTTCTGGCCAACCCAATATTTTGAAAGATGTGCCAGCACCTAGAACTAGATACCTGCCTGTAACACAATCAGTGGGATTGGGCTGCTTAGGCTTTTCCATTTTTAAGCTTCTGGTGGCTATTCTTCAGCACTCAGGAGTAGGTCAAAGCAGAACATTTGTGTGTTCTTAAAAGATCCAGGGAGCAAAAGGAAAGAGCTAGACCATCAGCAAGCCAAGTACAGCTAGTAACTTAGGTCAGGCTCATCCAGGCATTGTCAGATTTTTTTTTTTTCCTTAAAAGATACAAAGTTTTATTAAAGAACCTGGAATCAATGGTATCATTCCATAAATTAGCAGAAAAATATGGAACGCAGACTTTTTTAAAAAATATGGTACCATATAAGAAAGTTGAAGAATATAAAAATACAAGAATGTTGAAGTCTCAAGTCATTCTGCACAAATCTGAACTGGCTACTCTATTTGCCTGATACAATTGCCCTGGATTTTGTTTTTATTTTCCTGAAGAGTCCTATGATCTTTCTATTTCTATACCCTACTCTTATGTCTTTCTTGGTTTACTCTCTTTGACGTAAAGCACATTTAGCAACTTCCTCAGAAAGGCTCTATGGGAGATGAAGTATGGGTCCTTGAATGTCTGAAAATTGTCTTTAATTCTGCTCTCGGTTTAAATAATAGTATGATATAAAATTCCAAGCTGGCTGTTGTTTTCCGTTAAAAACTTGAAGGGATTTCTCTGTTGTCTCCAGCTTCCATTGTGATCACTGAGAAGGCTTGAAGCTGTTCTGATTCTTGTTCCTTTATATGTGCCCTGTTTTGTTCTTGTTTGTTTTCCTCTCTAGAAGCTTGTAGGATCTATCTGAGGATATTAATAATTGTAGGTTACTTTGTTTTCAGGTTTCTATTTTCCTACGTAGTCTTTTCCCCCTGTATTACTGTGTGTGTATTTATGTTTTATCTCTATCACAATAAAGATTTTCTCTCAGGTTTCTGCTGAACTTTGGTTGTCTGCTTATGTTTAAGAATAAGAGGCTGAACAGCTGATTGAAGGCTTTGAGCAAACAGGCAGGGCATGTTGTCAGTGAACTTTGTGATAAAGCCAGTTCACAGGGCATGACATAGGATTCGCTAATATTTCCCTGATTTAAGCATTCTATCCAGTCTCAGGCAGAGTGACCCACCAAACTTACAGAATGGTCAGGGAAACAGACCAGAAAGCTCTTCAACTTTAGGTAGGTAGGCAGCTCCAATGAGAGAGTGGAAAACTGCGCATGTATGGTTTCTCCTTCCAAACTCACCATTCAGCTAAATCAGTCCTCACCTAAGAAGCTGCTGGTAAGAGAGAGGGAAGGAGAAAGGCACCAGTGTTGTTATAGGGAAATACTGCTATGTGAAAACAGAGAGTAGGGAATTATGGTAAATTGAACAGTGAATAGATCAGATTTTCTTCTGAAGGTTTGGAAGCTATACATTCTATTTTTATTCTCATTGTGGTTACATCTAACCCATATTTATGATTACCTTTCTCTACCAGTATTTAAAGTTATCAACATTGGAGTCTTATAGTAACACAGAAGTATTGACACATTGTCATTCTCCCTCCTTCCCCCAGACACTTTACCTGTTGTCTCTCTGCTCCTCTTCTTCATCCATGTTGATATCACTTAGAGTGTTTATCCCAGTTAATTTTTCATTTTGCTAATTGAACAAATAACTTGTCTGAGGTTACTCTTTATTTCCTGTATACATTTTATCTATTCATTTATGTGTTTAATCATCAAACTAGTATAATCACCTGGTTTTAAAAACACATAAGGAAATAAGAGCAGTTCCTTGCCTCACTCCAAAGTCCAGATCCCAGAATCAATTGTGTTTAACTCCATGCTATTGTTTTTACCTTCTTACTTGTAAGTAATGTGCTCACCTTGCTATTTTGACTTACCAATGTAAGAGGTTATCTATTACCCTCTCCTTCCCACCCTGCATGGAGGATTTAACTACCGTATACTACTATCCCATACTTCCTCTCACCCTTCTTCCTAATATTATTTTAATTTTTAGTCAGTTCTGTTCAGTTGCTCAGTCATATCCGACTCTTTGCGACCCTATGGAATGTAGCACGCTAGACTTCCCCGTCCATCACCAGCTCCTGGAGCTTGCTCAAACTCATGTCCATCAAGTCGGTGATGCCATCCAACCATCACATTCTCTCTCGTCCCCTTCTCCTCCTGCCTTCAATCTTTCCTAGCATCAGGTTCTTTTCCAGGGAGTCAGTTATTCTCATCAGGTGACCAAAGTATTGAAGCTTCAGCTTCAGTGTCAGTCCTTCCAATGAATATTCAGGACTGGTTTACTTTAGGATTGACTGGTTTGATCTTTTGATCTCCTTGTGGTCTAATTTTTAGTCAAGTCACTGAAAATGTTTGCATTATTGTGACCGTGTAAATATTGTTTCTTTCTTCCCTGTTGTTCATTTCACATATAACTTTCTGGTTTTCCCAGTATTGCCATTGCCTTGCTTTTTTATTTGCCTCATTTCTGTGTACTGTACCTGGCTACAAGTTGTGGTGCCTAATGCTTGCATGCTGGGCCTTTCAAGAGTTTTGCAGTGTAAATGGCTGTCAGAATCCCAGTCTTTGGTATAATCACCTCTGCTAAGTCAGTTACCTCATATTCATTTGCTTTTTTACTCCTTCTGAAAGTCTCATTGTTGTCTTCTCTTTTATGCTTTGACTTGATTTAATACCTCTCATTCTTTTATCATCGTTTTGGGGGAGATTTTGAAGGGAGACGAGAATAAGGTAAATAATTAATCTCTTGTATTTAACTAGAAAACAAACTAGTTTTCTCTAATCATGTTTTATGTACCCTTGACAGACTTATCCATAGTGCTGCCCACCCCACCGACCTCCCCCTGTTCTGTGTTGAACTCAATTCATTAAGAGGTTTTTCCCACCACCACCACCCCCATCAAAGAAACTCTTGTTGAGGTCACTAGTGACCATTACACTGCTTTCCAGTGACCAGTTCTGTGTCTTTGTTCTACCTGACTTGCAGGGGCACAGATGATTATTTCCTCCTGCTTGAAAATCCTTTGTTTTTACCCCCTTGCCTTCCAGGACACCATATTCTTCTGCTTTCCCTGCAATATCACTAATCTCTTCTTTTTCAGTCTTCATTGCTGATGTCTCTTCATATCCCCTACCTCTAAATATTGAATGGCCTCAGGGTCTAGATCTTGGACCACTACTCCAAACTTACTCACTTCCCTAATGAGCTTAACCAGTCTACTGACTTATGATACTATATGTTTTGATTCTAGAGTTTGTATCTCTTCTTTTATCTGAACTCCAAAATCATATATCTACCTGCCACTTCACTATCTCCACTTGGTATTTTCTAGGCATCTTCGGTTTAGCATGCTTAAAAATCCTGATTTTTCTTTCAAAACCTATTTCTCTTCCATTCTATGTCAGTAAATGACAACTCCATCTTTCTTTTTGTTTAGGCTAAAAATTTTGGAATCCTATGTTTCTCTTTTTCATTAATACCCCATATTTATCAGGAAATCCCACTCGTATTAACTTTAAAATAGATTTTGCATTCAGGTACTCCATCCTCCACTGCCTGCTGTCTGGTCTAAGCCGCATCATTGCTTGCCTAGATTATTGCCTTTTGGCTCTGCTCCTGCCTTTACCTCACCAGACCTATAGTCTGTTGTCAAGAGTGGAACAGAGTGATCCTTTTTTTAAAAAAATCTTAATCATTACACTTCTCTGCTGAAAACCCTTCAGTGGCTTCATATTCGACTCAGTAAAAACTCAAAAGTTCTTATATTGGTTCACACGGTGTTATGCTATCTGACCCTCTAGTCTTTGCCTTCTGCTTCCCTCCCAAGAGTCTTATTGGCCACGCTTGTAGTTATTTGAATACTTCAGGCATGTTTCCCATAGGAGCTTTGAACATTGTTTTTCTTGTGTCTGGAGCACTTTTCTCTTGGATATCCTCATGGCCCTCTGCACCTTTCTGGTTATTGCCCAAAAGTCGTCTTCTCAGTGAGCCCATCCTTGTCACCTATTTTAACCTGCAACCCTTTGTCCCCCTCTGCATTCCCTTATCCTCCTGCTTTTTTTTTTTTTTCCTTTGCAGCAGATATTATGTATCCTCCTGCATCCCCATACTTGAAAACAGTACCTGGAAAATTTAGGCACTCAATTATGTTAAAAGAGTGAGTGGATAAATTGTAGTAGTAATTGCCTGTTCCTAATACTCTCATTAATGGCAAAAAGTTTCACTCTAAAAAGAGCATAAATGACTGTTATGAAATTAACAGTAATGTTAATAGTAAACAAAATCAGTTCAAGATAAATTAATGGCTTAAATTTATAACTACTAGCAATCCCTAGATATTTATAGTTCATCAGTGTTTTGTTCTTTATACTACTAATAGTAACAAAGATTTAAATACATAGAAACATCAAACTATATGCTCTTTATTATTTAAATTTTGTGTAGTTTAAATTTGATTTTTAAACACCAATAATACATTCATAACCTAGCATACTTAAGGAAATCTTAGTTTAAAGCCAGCTTTATTAAGCTTCAGTTGGAAACTACACCACTGAGAAAAGACTCCAAATCATTTAGATAACATATGCTTTTTAGATGGCATAATTAGAATTGATACTGTAATTGCCCCCAGCAACTTCATTTTATTTATTGTACAACATACATTTGATTTTAGGATCTGTGGATCTTTGGATGCACCTTTAATCAATTCTGGAAATTTTACAATTATCTTCTGTCCTCTGTAGAATTCATATTAGACATATGTTTAGTCCTCATCCTACCCTTCATGTCTTTGTCTTTCATATTTTTCACCTCTTTGTCTTTGTGCTGCAATCTGGTTAATTTTTCATGTATGTAGTATTTGCATGTTCAAGTATGCTCTGTTAGTGTTAACAAGAACTCCAGATCCGGCAGTCCTTCGAAGTTAAAATGCTTGTTGTTTGTGCTGACTCTCACACATAGTATCTGGCCTCTTCACATTTATGGTAACCTTTATGAATTCATTCCTTGTTAATCTGTAAATTCCGCAGGCCAGATCTGGTCAAGGCTTAATTGTAAAGAATTCACTTCTGCTGGTATAGAGGCATCATTATTTGGGGGCCATTTCAGCCCTTTCTTGAAGGTCTTGAGTGAGAGTAGTTCATTTCCCCTCACCCTCACTCTACTTCTGAGCCCAAAGCTCAGAATCCTCACAGCTAAGTTTCTCTGGGCAGGGGCACTCATACCCCTCGCTTCTGCCTGGAGTTTCCCGCCCATTTTGATTGATTTTGCCTCTCCCCCTACTTCATGTAAGATCAGTACTGCTTTCATGTGCATATCCGAGTCAGAATCTTTCTTGTTAAACAAGAAAACCTCATGTGTAGCCCACCACAGTGCCAAAAGTAGAAGCCCCCTACAATTTCCAGACTCTTGTAGACAGTTATTTCAAATGTTACATTGTGAAATATCAGATATATCTATGTGTTTGTTTTCTTTGAGACTTTTTCATAAAACTAATATTTTACTTTATAAAAACTTACATTGAAGTTAACTGGGAAACTCAATTATCTCCAGTGGAACACGAGAGACCAGAATGAAGAAAAAAATACTGGAAAGTAAACAAAGCATAATTTCTATTGTAAACTTAATAAACCAAGCATGTATATTTCATCTTATTTTTCTCATGTGCTGCAGATCATCACAGGTCCTTAAGATAAACATTCAGGGGCATTTCTGGTGGCTCAGTGGTAAAGAATCTGCCTGCCAATATAGGAGACCGGTTTGATCCCTGATCCAGGAAGATCTCACATGCTGCAGAGCAACTAAGCTCAATAGTGTGCTACAACTATTGAACCTGTGCTCTAGAGCCGAGAAGACACAACTACTGAGCCTGCCTGCCACAACTACTGAAGCCGGTGTACCCTAGAGCCCGTGGTCCCCCACATTAGAAGGCAATGCAATGAGAAGCAATGCACTGCAACTAGAGAGTAGCCCCTGATCACTTCAACTAGAGAAAAGCCTGAGCAGCAATGAAGACCCAGCGCAGTCAGAAATAAAAAGAATTTTTAAAAGCAAACATCTAGAGAGTTTAAGATTTAGGAAGATTCTTAAAGGCCTTCTGACTAAAGGAAAAATCAGATACCTCTTTAATAGTGAAGTTAAATGTATTTTTTGTAGTCTATGGCAATATTCTTTGAAATTCTTTGAAAATTGTTCATCCCTATATGAGGCAACTAAACTCAAATTGATTGGAAAAACCCACTTCTTAACCATTGTATTAAGGATTAAGCATTTAATCCTTTACTCATTTTCCATTTGTATGTGAAAGAACAATTTTTTTAAAGCCAGCAAAAATTAATTTCTTAGTATGAATGGTTAATGCACTTTTCAATCTGAAGCTCAGTAATAGTAAGTTCAAAATAATATCTGTTTAGTTGCTGAGAGGTCCAAAGGATATTCTGCATTAAGCAAAGTACCTGGCATATAATAAGGTCTCTTGCTAAGGTGATAGTGTTAGTCTCTCAGTCATGCCCGACTCTTTGTGACCCGATGTACTGCAGCCCAACCACCAGGCTCCTCTGTCCGTGAGATTTTCCAGGCAAGGATACTGGAGTGGGTTGCCATTTCCTTCTCCAGGTGATCTTCCCAACCCAGGGATCGAACCTGGGTCTCCTGCACTGCAGGCAGATTCTTTTTTTTTTTTTTTTGCAGGCAGATTCTTTACCGACTGAGCTACAAGGAAAGCCCAAAGTGATAAGTACTTCTTAATAACAATGTTATCAAAATGCAGTTTTGAATCAGGAGCTGTCTTTAAGGACTAAGGATCTGCTAGGAGAACAGGTAAAATGGTGCCCTATAGGAACAGAGATGTTCTCTGAAAAAAAGCGGAAGTGGTAGTTTCTCAGTCGTGTCCAACTCTTTGCGACCCCATGGGCTGTAGCCGATCAGGCTCCTTTGTCCATGGAATTCTCCAGGCAAGAATACTGGAGCGGGTAGCCATTCCCTTCTCCAGGGGATCTTCCTGACCCAGGTCTCCTGCATTGGCAGGTGGATTCTTTACCCATTAGAAGTGGGGAAAATTATCTCTACCTGTTACTAGCACAGATACTGAGGACAAGCGGAAAAGTTACTGTTCAGGAATAAGCAGTCAAGATTTCTACGATGTTGAGCACTGAGCTGCCCACATAGCACATACGTGTGGACTATGTATGTATATGTGCACAGATGGAGGGCTTGCAGATTGAGCATGTGGCATATGAATTTAAGTGGTTATTGTGAACAGGGACCTCTACTTCATGATAGTTTTGAAAAAAAAAGCTCTATGCTAGGATATGGGACATTTTGGGGAAGTAAATATGGCCCCCAGTGCACCCTTTTTCTTTCAGACCTTAAAGCAGATGAAGGAAACGTACCTTTATGGACAACTTTCACTTTACCACATTAATTTTGTTTTTATTGTTTTATACAACCCTTTGCCTTGTCATAAAGAGTTATGTTTAATTTTTTTTAAGAGTAGTTTTTAAAAAAAAAATAATTTGGCTGCATTGGGTCTTAGTTGTAAAATGTGGCATCTTCGTTGTGGCCTTTGGGCTTAGTTGCCCTACAGCATGTGGGTTCCTAGTTCCTCGACCAGGGATCAAGCCCACATCGCCTGCATTGCAGGGTGGATTCTTAACCACTGGACCACCAGGCATGTCCCTGTTTAATTTTAAATTTTGTTCTCCAGTAATATTTGATGGTAGCTGAAGTCTGAAAGGTATTTGCTTTTTTTATTGCCTTTTATCCATAAACATTTTTCCATGTGTATGTTTTTTGCAGTGCTAATGAAGTCCCTTTTCAGTTCATATTTCACTGTAGTTAAAAATATTTCAGGGAAAATTCCCTGGTGATCCAGTAGTGAGAACTCAGTGCTTCCACTGCAGAGGGCACAGGTTTGATCCCTGGTCAGGGAATTAAGATTCCTGCAAATTGCGTAGCACAGCAAAAAAATAAAAATTAAAAAAAATTATTCTAGTGACGTGAGTAATAGAAGTCTGAGTATCATATAATCCTAGAAACCAGGCTGCTGGGGAGACTGGTCACTGGCCACCAGTGTTTACTCTCCTGTAATTCAGAAATAGAACTCCCACCTTTTAGTTGGTCATGTAGCTGATCAAATGGTTTCTACCTTTTCTAGTCTTCTCCATTGTAGCCACTGGGATAGAAGTGGAAGTTATGCATGTGACTTCCGGATCCTGCCTTTAACAGTACTGGGCATGCATTCTTTACCCTGTCTCTCATTCCTTCTGTAGGATGTTTAAGTAAGAATGAGTCAAGTAAGAACAGCCATTTCAGAGGCCTGTTTCAGTGATTGTATTTTGGGTCTCTTTGTATTTTGGGTCTCTTTGTTAAAGCAACTTGTGTGTATATGCTCAATCATATCAGACTCTTTGTGAACCCCATGGACTGTAGCCCATCAGGCTCCTCTGTCCATGGAATTTCCCAGGTGAGAATACTGGAGTGGGTTGCTATTCCCTACTCCAGGGGATCTTCTCAACCCAGGGATTGAACCCATGTCTCCTAAATCTCCTGCATTGGCAGGTGGATTCTTTACTACTCTGCTACCTAGGAAGCTTCTAGATTAATTGACTCTGTACTAAAACTAATAGAGGGATAGCTATCTTATGAACACAAAAGGTTTAGACTGGAGAAGGATAGGAAGTGGATCGAAGTCTTAAGTGAGACTGCCTGTTCCATATAAAAGGGCTCAGGACGAAACGTCTGCACAGTGCCAATGATTCTTCCTTGGGCAAAGATTGTTGAACCTAATGAGGTGGCTATTTGACTTTGGACAAGTCACTTAAACTTCCTCTGTTTGATCTTAAAATGAAAAGATTGAAGAAGTTCTCTCAAGGATCCTCTCTAGCTCTGTCATTCTGTAAATGTATATTGTTTTAGAAAAGACTGGAAAGTCATGAGGAAAAACTTCAGACGTTATTAATAAGTATGTAAATTGATCCCTCAGAGAAGGACAATAGCATGTGGATCAGCAGCAGGAGCAGTTATGGATGGAGCCCAGTAGTAGAGCTCTATTCTCTTCTATCTCTGCTTGCAATTGGTTAATTCTTAACTGACTTCATTTCTTTTGGTCAAAACTTGCTAAAACCAAGGAGTGGCAGACAACAAACGCACATTCTGACCTTTTCTAAACCACTTCCGTCAGAGCCATGGGCTTGATAATCAGTCTTTAAAGTTAGTGCAGGTGAAAATACCTTTGGGAAAAGTCACCAGCCTGCAATCTGTTTCTACCCACCAGTGTCCTATGTATCTTAATCTTTGTTATTGCAGTGCACCACTTCCAGGAACCTTATCTTCTAGGGAATACACTAAGCTTCTGTAACAAATAGACACACACCAAAAAATAAACAAACTACAGTAGCTAAAGCAAGACAAACCTTTTCCTCATGTAACAGTCCAGAGGTAGGCAGGCAGTCTTGGGTCTATTAGGCAGCTTTGCTTCACAAGGTAAACTTCAAAACCCAGGTTCTTTCTGTTACTGCTCTGCATTCTGTCCTGTGTGGGTTCTTGTCTTCATAGTTTAAGCTGGCTCATCACCATTATAACTGAGTTTCAGCTTGTGTGAGAGTGTTACACGAAAACTGGGTTGCCATAAGGAGAACATGGGATCTTTATCAAGGTGATGTCTCCCTGAACAGCAAATAGGTAAATATTAAGCTAAGGATATATGCATATTCATGAAGGGGTTTGAGCAGAGAGAATTCAGCATAAAATTGGGGCAAAGGTCAACAGAGTTCGAGTCTTATTTGATTGAAGTCAGGAGGGTCAACATCATCATTCCATCCTTCACCTGGATGGGGGGCCTTAATTCCTGCAGAACTCAAAAATACAATTTTATTATATATATCCCTTGAGGAGGAACTAAAATTGCTTTACCACTGCGCTATTGTTTGACTACCTTTTCTCTATTTCTGCTTTCCCTTTGTTCCCTTAAGATCATTAATTACTGAGACTTGATTAAGGGCAAGCATTGCAGCCAGACTTGGATTATGAAATGGCTTAGGCCCAAATGGCTTCTTCTATGTTCATAGCAGCGCTATTTACAATAGACAAGACATGGAAATAACCTGTCCATCAACATATGAATGAATAAAGATGTGGTTTGTGTGTGTCTGTGTGTGTGTGTGTGTGATGAAATACTACTTGACCATAAAAAATAATGAAAATGCCATTTGCAGCAACATGGATGGACCTACAGATTATCAACCTAAATGAAATAAGTCGGAGAGAGAAAGACAAACACTATATGCTATCACTTATATGTGGAATCTGAAAAAAAAATACTGTAAATGAACTTATCAATGAAACAGTCTCACAGAACAGATTTGTGGTTGCCAAGGGTAGAAGAGGGTGGAGGAGAGCTAGACTGAGTTTGGGATTAGCAGATGCAAACTATTTTATATAGAATGGATAAACAACAAAGTCCTACTGCATAGCATAGGAAACTATGTTCAACATCTTGTAATAAACTATAATGGAAAATAACACGGAAGAAAAGTAACTAAATCATTTCGCTGTACAGCAGAAGCTAACAACATTGTAAATCAACTAAAATAAAATTTTAAAAGAGAAAAGATACTGACGTGTAGCATTTACCCTATAAGATTGGGCCTTATACATCTGACTAGGTTCCCAGTAGTAGTCACCTAAGTAACGTCCTTCCTGAACCTATTAATGTACAAAACCTCAAGGAGTAACCCAAAGCTATTTACAATTTTCAAGAGACCCCTCCTGATGAAGACCACGCTTCATCCAAGATATTTCTTGCATCCTCAGATCATGCAGTTTTCCCATTCTACCTGACCTAAGCGGGTATATCAAAGCCACCAACAACTTCATTCTTTATGAGTTCTTTCTCCCCCATTTCCCCCTTTCTTCTGGACTCAGAGGCGATCATTCTGAGTGGCGCTCTGGCTCTGGAGGGCATCTGGTTGCTAAGAGACAGGACGCTGGGAGGGTGGGGACGCTGCACTGCGACAGGCCTGAGAAAGAATTCGAGGGGGGCGGGGAAGAAACCGTCAAAGGCGAGGCCGAGTAGCCGCTCTTCGCAGCACCCGCTCCCTGCAGCCCGAAAGGAGCTCGTCGTTCATTGGCTGCGCCGCTGCGGCGCTGGCCTGCGATTGGCCAGGCGGCGTCGATCTCCGCGTTCCCCGCCCCGGGGCGCTGGAACCCCAGCGGTTGGGTTTGCGGGTCTGGTCGCTGCCGTTTCATGGCGTGGGTGGTGCCGGGCTCTGCAGGTGACGGGGGCGAAGCGAGGGCCATTGCGGCCTAGAGGTGAGTGACGAGCCGAGGGAGCTCGGGGGCTGGTCGGGGGCGGAAAGTACGACGAGAGGCGTTACCGCTGGCGGCTAGCGGCCCCCTCTGCAGCCTCCTCCGCTTTAGGGCCGGGCCAGAGTCTCGCTAGTGGAAAGTGCCCCCGAGACGCCCCCACGTGCATCGAGCGACCCGCCGGCTCTGCCTTCTCTAGATGCCCAAAGCCGGTCTCTCCAGTGAACCAGCCGAGGGAGCACAGCGTCTGCCGTCCTGGCCGCACCCCTAGTCCCTGCCCTGCATCTTCCCCTGCCTCGGCCCATTGCTTTCCCCGCGCCTTTGTCTACCCCTCACCCGCTCAGCGCCCGGAGTGTCTGCCCGGGAGGGGAGGCGGGAGACCTCCAAGGTCCGGGCTGCCCTAGAGGACGTGCCGTGCAGCGAGCCTCTGGACCGAAGGTTGCGGGACTTTGATGTGTTCTTTCTAGGTTTCAATTATGGTTTTATTTTCTCCTTCACTATGAAAGTCAGATGCCCGTTGTCGTGGTCAGAAAGCCTGGGCACAAGGCTTCTACCCTGGTGATGACTCAGTATTGTCTCCCATCCTCTGTTATGCCAGAGGCCTTTGACCTGCCCTGCTGGCGCCTCTAGCACTTATCCTTCTCAGCCTAAGGGAAAAGTCTGTGTCTACCGTATCTTTTTCTATTTGAAAATAGAAAAAACAGATGCCAGTCTTGGCCCTCTGTTTGGTCTTGTTAGTACATTTAAACTCCCATCGTGGAATGGGCATGAGATGTGTTAAAAAGTGTAGAGTATTTAGAGTAGTAAACAATTTTTATTTTTGGTAAATAACATGTTTCATACTAAACATTAGCACCTTTTTCATATTTTATCATGAATGGAAGTAAATCTAGTAATAGTGTAATTTGAGCTTCAAACTTTTTCTTATTGGCAGTTTTTGATAAGTCTGTACTTCTTTTCCAGAAGGGGATGCACAGTTGCAGCTACCCTGAGAGAATTCTGACTCTAGGGATGCTTTCTTGAACATTTGTTTAACTGGAATTAATACTGGGTAGTTTCCCTTGCTTGGTGTGATTCAGTTGTGTAAGGAAAATATCAACAGAAAAAAATTGCTTTTCACATTTAGATGAAATTCAGTTAGTTCAGTCGCTCAGTCATGTCCGACTCTTTGTGACCCCATGGAATACAGCACACCAGGCCTCCCTGTCCATTGCCAACTCCCAGAGTTTACTCAAACTCATGTCTATTGAGTCAGTGATGCCATCCAACTGTCTCATCCTCTGTCGTCCCCTTCTCCTGCCTTCAATCTTTCCCAGAATCAGGGTCTTTTCCAAGGAGTCAGTTCTTTGCATCAGGTGGCCAAAGTATTGGAGTTTCAGTTTTAACATCAGTCCTTCCAATGAATATTCAGGACTGATTTCCTTTAAGATGGACTGGTTTGATCTCCTTACAGTCCAAGGGACCCTCAAGAGTCTTCTCCAACACCACAGTTCAAAAGCATCAATTCTTCTGCGCTCAGCTTTCTTTATAGTCCAGCTTTCACATCAATACATGACTACTGGAAAAACCATAACTTTGACTAGATGGATCTTTGTTGGCAAAGTAATGTTTCTGCTTTTTAATATGCTGACTATGTTGGTAATAACTTCTCTTCCAAAAGCAAGTGTCTTTTAATTTCATGGCTGCAGTCACCATCTGCAGTGATTTTGGAGCCCCCCAAAAAATAAAGTCTATCACTGTTTCCATTGTCTCCCCATCTATTTGCCATGAAATGATGGGACTGGATGCCATGGTCTTAGTTTTCTCAATGTTGAGCCTCAAGCCAACTTTTTCACTTTCCTCTTTCACTTTCATCAAGAGGCTCTTTAATTCTTCTGCACTTTTTGCCACAAGGCTGGTGTCATGTGCATATCTGAGGTTATTGATGTTTCTCCCAGCAACCTTGATTCC